>NW_006399851.1:2665460-2692707 GCF_000299155.1 Elephantulus edwardii
CAACAACAACAACAAAGCCAAAGAGGAGGAAATAGATTTTTACCAACTTTTGCAGAAAAATATCGATCAAACATGCAATCAGGATGCATTAGTAATAATGGGAGATTGGAATGCAAAAGTTGGGAATAGAGAAGAAAGATCAGGTGTTGGAAATCATGGACTTGGTGACAGAAATGAAGCTGGAGATAGAATGATAGAATTCTATACAATCAATCATTTATTCATTGCCAATAATTTTCATAAGAAATAAAAACACAGACTATACACATGGATTTTACCTCGTGGCATGCTTAGGAATCAGATGGATTACATCTGTAAAAAGAACCACTGGAGAAGCTCAAAATCAGCAGTGTAAACTAGGTCTGGTGCTAACTTTGGAACAGACCAACAACTACTCATATGCAAGTTCAAACTGAAGCGAAATAAAATTAAATCAAATGCACAGAAACCAAAATTTGGCCTTGAGTCTATACCACTCAAATTTCAAACCCATCTCAAGAACAGATTTGAGGTCTTGAACACTAATTAGTGAAGACCAGATGAGCATTGAAAAGATATCAAGAAGAATGTAAAAGGTCGTAACAAAAAGAAAGGAGGAAGAAAAGACCAAGTTAGATGTCAGATGAGCTCTAAATATTGCACTAGAAACCAAGAAGCCAAAGCAAAGAGAAGAAATAAAGAAATTAAGGAGCTAAGCAGAAGATTTCAAAGGGCAGCACATGAAGACAAAGTAAAATTCTATAATGAAACGTGCAAAAACCTTGAGCCAGAAAATCATAAGGGCCAAACTTATGCAGGATTTCTTAAGCTGAAGGAACTGAGTTGTGATACTTAAGGATGCTTTGAGCAGAATATTAAATGATCCAGGAAGCAGTAAAAGAAGATGGAAGGAGTATACTGAGTCATAGTACCAAAAGGATTAGGCTGACACAGAAGAATATCATGAAAGAATGCATGAACAAGAGCCTGTGGTGATAAAGGAAGACGTTAAAGCTGCTCTGAAAGAATAGAAAGTGACTGACATAAGGTTGGGGTAAGACAGAAAAAATGGATAGATTATGTATACTGCACTGAAACAGATGAGGGAGAGAACAGTTTAAAAGTGATATATGATAGCATATTATGATTATCGCAGTAATCCAAAATTAAGGTTGTATAATGGAGTGCATTTGGGGCGGGGGGGCAGCTAGGTCGGGGGTGGGGGGTGTGTATAACAACAAAGAAGTTTATCTTTTTCATTTCAAAGAGAAGAGCGAACTGGGGGAAGGGGGGGGTAAAGAAAAAAGTACAACAATGAATGAATGAAAATCCAAAATCTCTGTAAATGTTCATTAAAATTAAATAAAATTTTAAAAAATAAACAAACTAAAAAAGAATTGGCAAAACACAAGGAATTGACAGTATGCCAATTGACATATTTAAACAGTTGCTACCCTGGATGCCCTTAGCAAATTGTGTCAAGAAATCTGGTGGACAACAACCTGGCCAGCTAGCTGACTGGAAGAGAACCATATTTGTTCCCATTCCAAAAAAGTGACCTGACAGAGTGTGGACATTACTTAACAATATCATTAATATCACATGCAAGCAAGATTCTGCTGAAAATCATCCAAAAATGACTGGACTAGCACATCAACAGAAAACTGCCCTAAGTTCAGGGTGAGTTTAGAAGAGGCCATGGTATGAGGGATATTATAGCCAAAGTTAGATGGATTTTGCTGAAATCAGAGAATACCAGAGGAACGTCTGTGTTTCATTGACTATGTAAAATCATTTGACTGTATGGATCACAACAAACTGTGGCTAACTCTGAGAAGAATGGGAATCTGAGACCCTTGATTGCGTTTATGAGAAACCTATACTTGGACCAGGAGGCAGTCATAATTAATATGAGAAAGAAAACACTGTGTAGTTCAAAATCGGGAAGAACGTACTCCAGGGATGTGTCTTATCTCCATACATTTTCAATCTATATACAGAACAAATCATCCAGGAGGCCGGGCTCTATGAGGAGGAATGTGACATCAGGATTAGAGGAAGACTCATCAACAACCTGCATTATGCAGATGATACAACCCTACTTTATGGCAGCAAACAACTACAACAGTCAAGATAAACCAGCAACCCTTGCAAACAGCCTCTCAGTCCTTCATCATAAAACAATTCCACCTGCTATTTCCTTTTTTCAGACACTATGACAAAATGATTCTAAGAAAAAAAAATATCAATAAATTTAGAAAATCTCATGGGGCCAGCCAACCTGGATCAAACAGAATTTCTGCTCAGTTTTATCTACTAGAAGGAAGTGCTGAAGGTAAGTGGAGATTTGGAGAGTCTGAATGTTGTGTTCAGTCTTGGATATGTATGATCCAATGTAAATCTGTGGCTTTAAAACTTTAATGAAAATAGACTCATTGGGCTTGTTAAAACACACATTTCTGGACCACTTCCCAGGGTTTTTTACTTAGTAGGTTTGATGATAGAACTGAAAATTTGCCTTTCTCTTACCTTTCTGAGCCTGGTGGCTTAGTGATTGAGGAATGATGCTGCCAAGGCAAAGGTGTGTGCTTTATATTCACCAGCTGTTCCATGGAAGGAAGGGCAATTTCCTTTCCTGCTAGTCACTGCCCCAGAAAATCCACTACAGGGTTAGCTAGGGGTCAGTTCTGACTTGATAGAATGCAACAATAACAACTTTAACTTTCCAGTGATGATAATGTTGTAGGTCTGGGAACCACTCTTTGAAAAACACCACTCCTCTAATTTAAATATATAGAAGACTTGTGACTCATAGTGACACTATGTACAAAAGCCCTATATCATGCTCTATTCTGTGCCAACCTTATTGTCTCTGACACACCTACTCTCATTACCCCAATTACTGAATTGATCCATCTCATCGAGGGATTTCCTCTCTTGTGCTGTCCCTCCACCCTCCCAAACATGATGTCCCTCTACAAGAACTGGTCCCTCCCTGTAACATGTCCAAAGTATGTGAGATGAAGCTTCATAATTCTTGCTTCCAAGAGCAGCCTGGCTTCACCCTATCCAGGACAAACCTGCTTGTTCTCATAGCAGTCCATGGTATATTCAACACTCTTCTCCAGCACCACAGCTCAAAGGCATCAACTCTTTTTCATTCCTAGTCACTGTCTGGCTCTCCAGTGCATAACATGCAATTGTGAGGACTATAGCCCAGAGAATATACACCTTAGTCTCCAGCCTGACGTCACTGTGCTTTAGTACTCTGGAGAGGTCCCTGACAGCTGACTTTCCCAATATAATTGATTTCCTAGCTTCTGGTACCAAGAGTTTGACTATGGAGCCAAGCAAAGCAAAACTGTTAGCTATCTCAATCTCTTCACCATCCATACTGACACTGCCAATTGACCTTGTGGTGAGAATCTTTGTTTTCTTGATGTTGAGCTTCAATCCATACCGAAGGCTGCAGTTCTTGACCTTCTGCAGCAGCACGCACTTCAGGTCCTCCTCAGTTTCAGTAAGCAGGGCTGTGCCATCTGTATAATGCAGATAGTTGATGAATCTTCCACCTGTCTTGATGTCACATTCCTTCTCATACAGCCCAGTGTCCCAGATGATCTGTTCTGCATACAAATTGAAAAGATATGGAGACAGAATACATGCTTGGCAGACCTCCTTCCCAACTTTGAACCATGCCATGTCTCCTTGCTCTGTTCTGACAACTGTGTCCTATTCCAAGTATAGGTTTTCCATAAACACAATCAAATGCTCTGGAATTCCCATTATTCTCAGAGTCAGGCAGGCAAAGTTTGTTATGATCCACACAGTCAAAAGCATTTGCATAGTCAATAAAACATAGATAGACGTTCCTCTGGTACTCTCTGCTTTCTGCCAAGATCCACTTAACATTAGCTATAATATCCCTAGTACCGCAACATTTTCTAAACCCAGCCTGCACACCTGGCATTTCTTTGTTGACATGTTGCTCCATTCATTTTTGGATATTTTTCAGCAGAATCTTCCATGCATGTGATATTAATTAAATTGTTCGATAATTTCCACAGTCTTTCAGGTCATCCTTCTTTGGAATGGGAATGAATATCGATCTCTTTGAGGCGGTTGGCCTGCTGGCTGTCCTCCAGATTTCTTTGCACAACTTAGTGAACACATCATGGCAGTATCTGTTTGTTGAAATATGTCAATTGGTATGCTGTCAACTCCTGGAGCCTCGTGTCTTTCCAATTCCTTCAGAGAAACTTTAAATGTAGTTCCTAGTAGATCTTGAAATGATTTTTTTAATTATGAAACCAACCCCATTTTTTCTCATCTTTTCATGCCCAGCATAGTAGATTATATAATCATCTAATTCAAAATGTCCCATGCCAAGACATCTCGTTTTGCCAGTAGCTACTATGTCAGTATTTATGCATTCCATTTCTTTCTTAATAACATCTAATTTTCCCACATTCATGCTTCTCACATTCTACATTCCAATCACAAGTGTCTGCTTACAGCTCCTTCTTCGTGTTTCCATATCTGAGATCTCAGTCTCAATTGCCATGTCTGCTAGTCTAAGAGCTAGTTTAAGTCTGATCTATTGTACATTGGGTTTTTGAAGGCCTGTTATTTTGGAATTGGATGGCCAAACTCCCTAGTCTATCTTAATTTGTGTTTTGGGTTTTTTTTTTAAAAAAAATAATAGTATCTGGTAGACAAGCATTTTACAAAAAAGAGTAGATGAAAGACATTTACCCAATTAGAAAAATGACCGATAGATTCAATGTTGCTACCCACCTTTTCCATGTGTATTTTGGCCCATCCCTTTCCCTACTCCAACAACATCCTTTTTACTTTTACTTCCACCATTCAACACTCCTCTCCCCTTGACCAGCCCTTAATATGATGGCTTCAGTCTTAAGCCATCAGGATTTCTGTGATTCTGAATACCTTCCTTAAATTAAGTGTGCTGCTTAGTCAACTAAGGAATATATTAAAATATTATTTTTGACATAGATCAGTCTGTTGTTGTTATTGCATGTCATTGAGTCAGAACCATCTCAGCTAATCCTCCAGCAGATTTGCAGAGGGAGTAAATTACACAGGAGGAGAATACCCATCTTTCTCCAGTGTAGCTGGTGTATTTGAATTGTCTCCCTTTGGATTGAGAGTGAAGTTCTTTTTCACTAAACCCTAGAGCTCCAGATCTGGTGGTATTTTCCAAAGTTCTGCATTTCTACAAGTTCTCAGGTGTAGCAATGATGGTGAACTGTAGATGACAAAAGATTTTAAAATCTTTCATTTTAAGGAAGCAAAATCTACAGAAAACTCAAGCAAGACACATACTTCAAACCATACACAAAACCCTACTCAGAGTGGCTCAAGGACATAGCAGTAAAACCAAAGACTATAAACTGCATCTCAGAAAAGCTTACAAGAACTCTAGAAGCCCTAATCCACAACATAAACAGTCTTTCAAGCATCCTGAAAAACATACAAGAGGATAAAATAGTTGAATGGGACCTTCTAAGAATCAAATCCCTATTCACATTAAAAAACTTCTCCAAAAGGGTAAAAAGGGAAGCCACATACTGGGGGGAAAAGTATTTGGTCTGCTGTTAGGGACCTCTCCAAAGTACTGAAGAGCAATGGTGTTTCTCTAGAGACCAAGGTGTCTCTGATATAGGCCATAGTCTTTGAAATCACTTGTTATGCATCAGAGAGTTGGACAATGATTAGGGAGGATAGAAGGAGAATTGATGCCTTTGAACTGTAGTGCTGGAGAAGAGTATTGAATGCACCATGGACTGCTAAGAAAACAAACAGGTTCATCCAAGAGAGGGTTGAACTGGGTGGCTCCTTGGAGGCAAGGATTCTGGAGCTTCGTCTGACATACTTTAGACATGTTGTAAGGAGGGACTGGTCCTTGGAGAGGGACATCATGCTTGAGAAGGTGGAGGGACAGTGCAGGAAAGGAAGGCCTTCTATGAGGTGGATTGATTCAGTGACTGGGGTCATTGGGATCGGTGTATCAGACAGTGTGATTGGCAAAGGACAGAGCAGAGTTTAAGGCTGTTGTACATAGGGTGGCTAAGACTCACAAGTGACTTGATGGCACACAACAACAACAACAACAACAACAATGACATATCTGATAAGGAACTTATATCTAGAATTTATAGAATAATCCAACACTTCAACAAGATAAAGGTGAACAAACCAATCACAAAATGGGCACAGGATATGAACAGACACTTTACCAAAGAAGACTTTCAAATGGCCAACAAACACATGAAGAAATGTTCAAAATCCTTAGCTTTAAGGGATATATCAATAAAAACAGCTATGAGATATCATCTTAGAAGGCAGTACAATGCTTTCTCAAAAAGGTGAAAATAGTAATACCATTTTCAGCAATTCTACTACTGGGAATATACCCTAAAGAAACCAAAGGTGCCTCCAGACAGATATATGCACAGCCTTGTTTATTGCTTTGTTGTTCATAATATAAAGAGATGGAAGCAACCAAAGTTCTTATCAAAAAATGAACGGATAGAAAAGTTGTGGCATATTCACACATCAGAATACTACACAGCACTAAAAAAAACAATAAACTCATAAAATATTGTACAAAATGGATGACCCTGAAGGACATTATGCTGAGTAAAATATCAGTCACAAGAGGACAAATATTTCATAATGCCACTGTTATAAAACAGGACTGACATTGGGAGTTGGGGGGAAACTAAGGAAAGAGGGGGTAAATAATGAACACTGAATTGTAACAGCTGAGGGGAAGAATTGTTTAAAAGCAATGTATGATTAGGTATTTGCATGACAACAGTCTAGAATAAGAGGTGCATAGCAAAGTGGATTGGGGTCAGGGGATGGGAGTAAATTGTGCAACAATGAATTTTTTTTAAGAGAAAAGTGAACTGAGCAGGGAGGGGTGGGAGGAAAATGTGCAATAATGAATGAATGAAAATTCAAGTTTTCTGTAAACTTCCATTAAAATCACAATAAAAATAATTTTATAAAAGCAAAATCATCATTATCAACAATGTAGCATGATCAATCAGACCAGTTGGACTTGATGAGTCAATATTTGTGCATATTTGGAATATGCCTTTAGATTTTCCTTCCAAATGGAGAAATAGGTTCTATACTCATTTATTCAAATCCAAGTTAGTATCTATCAAGTTCCAACTTCTGAACAGTTTTAAGATCGTCACGCTGGAGGCTGCTTTCCTCTCTATTGCATCAAGAGTCCTACAGTACATTTAGCTGCCTTGTTTCAAGTAGGCCTGTAGACCATTAAACTGCCTCA
Organism: Elephantulus edwardii; assembly: GCF_000299155.1. Lineage (NCBI taxonomy): Eukaryota > Metazoa > Chordata > Mammalia > Macroscelidea > Macroscelididae > Elephantulus > Elephantulus edwardii. The sequence continues at coordinate 2,672,767 of NW_006399851.1, forward strand.
GGGACCTGACTGGAAGGAAGGAAGCCACTAACGGTGACTTCAGACATTCCTTTTTGGCAGAGTTTAGAAGATTAGAATTTAGAAGGATAAACAGCTGTTCATTCTCTCTAAATGGCCCCCGTGTGGCACTTTAGGACACTCAGTACTATCATCAACTTACTCAATGTGCCATCAGGCCTCTGGGACGAACAGTTAAATGCCTAGGGACATGATCTCTGTAGAATTCAGATGACACTCTTCTCTATATTTCTTGCCCAACAACCCTTGACAGTGCAGTGTCCACAGGAGCCTTCAGTTTGCGGTTGGAGAGAGTTGGGAGTGGGGACCGGCTCCAACTGGCTTCAGCTCAGCTCTAGAATCAGAAGGTCAATCCCCACAGTGGTAGAAAAAAGACACACAAACATAGATAATTGAGAGAAAAGACAATATCTAACTTAAAAGTCTTCCTCTTTCAACACATCATCAAATGGAGGGAGGTTTCAGAAGTGATTATATGCTAGAGCATAAAACATGCTGAATTTATGCACTGATTTGCCTTTCCTGATCTGGCTCTCAGTCCAATCTCATGAAGTGCAACTGAAAAGTATATGCACTGGTAACCCTGACGCGGGACTAGAGTGTAGGTCCTTGAACCAATTTTAAATTGTCTACATAGTAAGAGTGCAGCCAGAATGATTCTTAGAAGGATGGACAGTGAGGATGGTGAGACTATTTAACACACTTGGAGCACATTAGCCGGAGGAACCATTCCGTGGAGAAAAGTATCATGCCTGATATAGTAGTGGCTCAGATTCGCTGAGAAAGCTAGTCTGGTTCCAAATGTCAAAAAATATGCTTGCAAAAAAAAGTATTGGAAGACCCTAACAGAAACGTCAAACACCATTATGCTTTAAAATTAAAGAGAAAGAAATTTTTCAATGAGGTGAATTGATACACTGACTGTCACGATCTTAAGGACAACAGAGATTGTAGATTGGTGCAGGATCAGACAATAATTTATCTTCTATTATGCATATGTTGTTGTGTGCCCTTGTGCTGAAACCATCCCATAGTTGACATGCCAATGGTTTTCAGAGCCAGTAAATCACGTGGAAGGAGTATTTCCATCTTTCTTCTGTGGAGCAGTTGGCAAATTTAAATTGCTTGTCTTTGAGATTGCAGTGCAGCTCGGCTATCAGAAAGTCAGAATCAATTCAAAGACAGCTAACAATACGGCTAGAAAGTTAACAGTTGGCAGTTAAGTCTCCAGGAATTTCTACCAGAGGTCACAAAGAAGTAGTCATAATTCTCACTTGGAACCTAATAAGCTGTTGGTTTTTACTCAGAGTCAAGAATCTCAATCTTGATGAGAAAATCCTAAGAACAGAGTTAGGTTGGGCCCAACCTAACATGCAACCAAGGAAAGAGAGTAAAATACAAACTGCTCAGTGAAGTATGTCCTAAGATAGTATCTATTCACTTTTGTTCAGAGATCTATTTTATAATAGGTATACTTTTGGGGGAGAACACAGAATCAAGATTTCCCTTGACTTTTGCTATTAAAACTCTATTTGCTGTCTCCAAGTCAAAATGTCCTCTGGCTTGAATTATTCCATTGACAATATCTTTAATTTTGCTCTTAATTAAAGGAACTAAAGAACAAATTCAAGCTGTGCGTTGCCAAGAAAACTGGAGGATGGCCAACTGACTGAAAGAGATCCATATTTATTCATATTCCAAAAAAAATGGGTGGTCCAACAAGAGTGTGGAAATTATCGAATATCACTATTATCACACACAAGCAAAATACTGATGAAGATTATCCCAAATGAATGGAATACATCAACAGAGAATTACCAGAAATACAAGCTGGGTTTAGGAGAGGTCATGGCATTAGAGACATTATCACCAGAATCAGATGGATTTTGCAGAAGTGCATCAGGGATGCATCCTATCTCCATACCTTTTCAATCTTTTTACAGAACAGATCTTCAGAAGGATGAGCTTTATGAGGAAGAATGTGGTATCAGGACTGGAGGAAGACTCATCAACAACCTACATGATGCAGATGATACAACCTTTCTTGTTGGAACGGAGAACGACCTGAAGCATTTGTTGCCGAAGGTCAAGGACTATAGACTGAAGCTCAACATCAAGAAGACAAAGATTCTCACCACTGGATCAATTGTGATATTTAATGCATTATCCCCTTGATGATAGTTTTTGCTTCATAATGGCTGTTTGGTGGGTGATTTGTTTTTGTTTTATTGGTTTTTTGTTTGTTTGTTTGTTTTTGCTAATGGCTTAGTGTTAGAGCTGGAAACCTTCTTGGATTTGCCTAATAGGCTACCCTTTCCAGTCACTATTCCAGCCTATCAGTCAGCAACTTAATTTTTTTATTTTCTTTAAGTTTCCCTAAGCTCTGGTTTAGCTTGTTATTGGTGTTGTTGTTAGGTGCCACTGAATCACCTGTGACTCATAGTGACCCTCTGTACAATGACTGTGAAGCCAGCCCTGTCATGAGCCAGTCTCACTGACACCTACCCCATTGCCTCAGTTACTGATCATCCAAGGTTTTCCTCTCCTGTGCTGTCCCCCCCACCCTTCTGAGCATGATATTTTTCATTGAGGATCTGTCCTTCTTGGTCATGTGGCCAAACTATGTGGAATGGAGCTTCAAAATTCTAGCCTCCAAGGAGAAACTTGGTTTCACCTTTGTCAAGACAGACCTATTTGTTTTCTTGGTGGTCAATGGTATATTCAAGACTCTTCTCTAGGACCACAGCTAAAAGGCATCGCATTTTCTTCTATTGTCCTTAGTCATTGTCAGCTCTCTTATGCATAGAAAGTAATTGTGAAGAACCATGGCCTGGATCAGGCATGTCTTAGTCTCTAGACTGACATCATTGCTTCTTAGCACACTGGAGAGGTTTCTGACAGCAGATTTTCCCAGTGTAATTTGTCTTTTGAGTTCTTGACTGCTGGTGCCAATGTTGACTGTGGACCTGAGCAAGCTGAAATTGTTAACAACCTTAATCTCTTCTCCATTGATCATGGTACTGCCAGTTGGTCCAATGGTGAGAATATTTGTCTTTCTGATGTTGATCTTCAATCCATATTGCCCAGTCAGCTCACCATATTTTCCTATAGAGTCGTGTCTTGAATGGTTATTCAAACTGAGGTTTCTAGGCTAACAACATCAACTTCAGTTGAGAACAGTTTCTTAGAAAGGATAATTCATGAGTCTCACTCTAGAGCTTTAAAACCAAATTCTAATCCACAGCTGATCAGTTGATTAAAACTCATCTTGACCCTCTATCAGGTTTCTGAAGCTGTAAGTCTTTACAGAAGAAGACTGCCCATCAATCTACGCCAGAAAAGCCAGTAGATTCAAATTGCTGACCAAAATGCAAACAGAAACTCTGTGCACCTAGAAATACAATTCTAAAGAAAATATCTGAGAGTTTCTGAAGCAGAATAAGGTCTGAGAAATAGTAAATTAGAGCTATTTTCACCAGGACATTCTGAGGTTTACAAATTCAAAGCAATTCAAATTATGTAATTGAAAAATTTGATTATGTGAAGAGCCTTGAACTTGTCAATTCACACAAAATATTTATGTCAGTTTTGCCTCAAATTTTAGCTTCAAAATTAATTGTTTTTGTTGAGTATTGAGTCAAAACCAACCCATAACTAATCCTACAGCAAGTTTTCAGATAGGAGGAGATTTTCCACCTTTTTCCCAAAGAGTAGCTGGTGGATTTAAATTGCATGTCTTTGAGTTTGCAGCACAGCTCCTTAACACTAGGCCATTAAGGAAAAAACAAACAAGAATTGTCATAAAATTTGTCATCAAGGGGAGAATGTACAAAATAATAGTTTGATTAAAACTTTAGACTAGATATTTTGATGTAGGGTAAAAAACCCATCAACTTGGGAATTCAGAAACCTGAATTCTAGTCATGGCCAGCAGGCTTTTTGGTGTTTATTTGGGATGATTTTTGTGTTTTGTTTTGTTTTTTTAAACTTGTTGTATATGGTTTCTTCCAATTATAAAATGAGAAAAATAAAACCTATCCTAATGACTTAAAATATATAATTATAGGTATGCAAGATTCTTGAAATTTTTAAGGAGTTCTTCAAATATAGGATCAGTATAACTGTTGTTTGTATAACATCATGCATATTATTCATAATCATGAGAACCTAAATTATGTCTTTTGGAGGAAAATTGTATTGGCTTTATTACTTTGTATGAATCACAATGGGCAAAAATGAAGACTTTATAGAAGGATATTTAGAACTTTATTTATTGCTTGTAAATACCTCAAGAGCTTTTTTCTTCTCTTATTTACTACCAAGAAATATTGTATCATGAAACATATAAATAACCTTATACAATAAAGGAGTGTAAAGCAGTTATACTAAATTTAGTCTCTTGAAAAATATGGTTATCTCGTTCTTTTACTTTAAAAAAATGTTACCAAATAAAGTACTTTCATAGTAATTTTTAAAATGTACCAATTAACTTAGATTTGATTTCTAATTATTTTATATTTGTTCTGCCAATGTTTATTTAATATCATTAAATCAAATCATCAATGATTAGTGAAGTCTTCTATGTCAGCTGATTCATAGACTAAAGCTAATTTCTTTTTTTTTCTTTATATAAGTCTATCTTTAAAGCTAATTTCTATGTCAAAGACTCATACTCAGATTATTTCATTTGACTTACCCCCAAGATCGCATCCACTATAAACACTGCCAATGGGTCGAGAAGTGTCCAGAGTCCCATGGCCATGATTACTTTTGACAAGACATCAGGGCAACTGTTAAACAGCATCTGACAGCCCCATCTGATCAGGACCAAAAGAAGCATGACTACATTCAGTGTTAGAGGCCCCATCACAACCACAGGCAACTCCTCACTGATGTGAAGTGAAGAAGCTGGGTAGCAAAGCTCAACCGTGTAAGAGTAGAAATCAAACCTATGGGGGAAAAAACCAACTAAAAATGTGCAAACAAGAAATTACACAAAATACCAGACATACAGCTAGTTTAAACAACACTAGGCTGTTCTTTCTTGTTGTATTTAATATAGGAAACTTGGTGCACAATTTAAAACTAAGCTATTGCCATCAACTCTTTCCAACTCAGGACAACCTCACATGTTGCAGGCTTTTTTCTTGGCTGCTATTTTCATGGGAGCAGAGTGTCAGAACTTTCTTTTATAGCAACACTGGCTGGATTGAAACTACTGGTCTTTAGGTCAATAGCTCAGTACACCATTGTGTCACAGAGGAACCACTGGCACAAAGTAGATACTGAGAAAATTAGGTGTTAGGCTCTGCCTTTTCCCAATCCCTCAGTCTCACCTCAAGAACTTACTGTGTAGCCAGTGACAAATAAGTAGCCTGTTTTTCTTTTTAGGTGTCTCTGTGTTGAAACACTCAACCCTTTGGTTAGTAGATTGTGCAAAGCCCTTTCTATACCTCTCCTCCTCCACCACTGCTGGGATTCCTCTGAAGTTATATATAGCATGCATTCTTTAGCTCAGTGCCAGTTCTCATTATGTTCTTTACAATGATTCACAGAAGTCCTAACCGTTGCACCTTTGATATGACATTGTTTGGAAAAAGTCTTTGGATGTGTTGTGGGTTAACAGATGGTCATACAGAAGGAAGGCGGGAGTTAATTCAGACACTGATAGGGGCACAGAGGGATAAACAGTCATGTGAAGGCAGAGACAGAGATTGGAGTAATGCAACTTCATAAAAGTTATAAAAAACCAACAGAAGCTGGAAAAGAAGCATAGTACAGAAGAAACAACGTCTCCAGAACAAAACAACATTACTAGCTGACACTCTGGTTACAGGTTCCCTGTGTCCTGTGAGGTAATATGGATTTGTTTTTTGGTGTGGGTTTGTTGTTTTTTTTTAATTATTAGTTAGCTTACAAAGTTTGTGTACATTGTGTTTCACATTATCCATCAGCAGCATCATAATCATTCCCATGTATTATATTTGATAAAATTAATCACCATTGGACCTTGTCATCATTACCCTATCTCTTCATACATTCTTCTCATCTCATACCCTCCTCACTCCACCCTCCAAACTGTGAAACCCAGTGGTTTTGCCCCTACTCATACTCATACTCCCCCTTAAGTTTCCATACATGTTTTACTAGTTATTCTTCTAGTTTTACAATAATGGTCTTATGTAATATTTGTCTTTAAGAGGCTGTGTTAGTTCACACAACATACTACTCTTTAGCCTTTTTCAAGTTATATAGTATTTTTTGAAGTTGTTGCTCCAGAGTGCCATGTAGTATTCCATTGTGTGAATGTACCACAATTACTCAATCTATTCGGTGTGGTTGTACATTTGGGCTGTTTACATTTTCTTGCAAAGGTGAATAATGCCGCTATGGACATTAGTGTACAAATCTCTGTTTGTGTCTCAGTTTTAATTTCCATGGGTTATAGTCCTTGTAGTGCAATAGCTGGATCATATGGAGTTTCTGTGTTCAACTTTTTGAGGAAACTGTTGTTCAAAGTGATTGCACCATTTTACAATCCTACCAACAGCATATGAGAATTCCAACCTCCCCTTATCTTCTCCAGCATTTATTGATTGCTGCCCCACTAAACTTTGCCATTGCTACTGAGGTGAGATGATATCTCATTGTGGTTTTGATTCTCATCTCTATTATTGCTAGTTATTACTTCATGTGTCTGGTGGCTACCTGAATGTCTTCCTCTGTGAAAAGTTTTTCCATGTCTTTTGCCCATTTTGTGATTGCATTATCAGTCTTTTTCTTGTGGACGCCTAGGAGTATTCTGTAAACTTTTGTTAAGAGACCCTTTTCTGAGATGGTACTGCCATCTGTTTGTTTCTTTCCAATTGGTAGGCTTTCTTTTCACTATGTTAGAAAGAGATTTTGATTAGCACAAAGATTCAATCTTTAGAAAGTCCAGTTCATCAGTTTTATCCTCCCCAGGTTGTACATTTCTGGCTGTATTTAGCAGTCACATTATACCATAAGTCAAAGAATTCAGCTCTCAATATGGATTGAAGCTCAATATCAAGAAAACAAAGATTCCCATTACTGGGACGATTGGCAGCATCGTTATGGATGGTGAAGATTGAAATTAACAGCTTCAGTTTGATTGGCTCCACAATCAATACTCTTGGCATGAAATAAAAAAAAAAATTGCATTGGGAAAATCTGCTCTCAGAGACTTCTCCAAAGTACTGAAGAACAATGATGTCAGTACAGAGACTAAGGTGTGCTCAATAAAATCCACAGTCTTTGCAATCACTTGCTATACATCAGAGAGCTGGACAATGGCTTGGGATGATAGAAGAATTGATGCCTTTGAGTTGTGGTGCTGAAGAAGAGTGTTGAATATACCATAGACTGCTAAGAGGGATCATCCTGGAAAGGGTGAAACCAGGCTGCTCCTTGGAGACAAGGATTCTGAAGCTTTTTCTGACCTACTTTGGGCATGTTAACGGGAGGGACTAGTCCTTGGAGAGGGACGTCATGCTTGGAAGGGTGAAGGGACAGCACAGGAAAGGAAGACCCTCGATGAGATGGATTGATTCAGTAACTGGGGTAATGGAGGATGAATGTCACAGACAGTGAGATTGGCACAGGATAGAGCAGGATTAGGGCTATTGTACATAGTGTCACTATGAGTCACAGGCTACTTGATGGCACATGACAACAACAACAATAAAGCCTTCTGAGTTGGTCCCAGTTGGTCTCTAATGAACTGTATGGTTTGCGGCCTTCCTCCCAGATCTCTGATTCACATTGAGGTGATTTTTTCATATGGTTTGAGATACAGATCTTGTTTCAGCTTTCTGTAGTTAGCAGTCCAGTTTTGCCAGCAATATTTGTTGAAGAGGTTGTTATTTCCCCATTTGGTAGGTTTTATTCCCTTATCAAAAGTACATTGACTATGGATAGATGCGTTAATTTCCAGGTTCTTGATTTTGTCCTATTGGTCTATGTGCCTGTCATTATAACAATATCACGCTGTTTTGGTTACTACCGCTGTGTAGTAGGTTGTGAGGTCAGGGAGTGCTTTTTTATTTATTTGAATTTTTTTTAGAACGGTTTTGCTTGTTCAGGGTCTCTTCTCTCCAAATAAACTTGACAATTTCCTTTTCAATCTCCTTGACTAAATAATTTTGGTATCTGTATTGGGATTGCATTGAACATGTAGATTACTTTTGGTAGGATTGTTATTTTCATAATATAGAGTCTTCTTAACCATGAACAGGGTATATTTTTCCATTAATTTAGGTGCAGAAATGTTCTGTAGTTTTCTTCATACAAGTCTATGTGTCTCTAGTAAGGTTCATTCCCAAGTATCTCCGTTTGAGTTTGGCTATTGTAAATGGTATTGCTTTCTTAGTTTCCTTATCTGTTTTCTTTGTTACTGTAGAGGAATCTCATTGATTTTTGGATATTAATCTTGTATCCTAACACTCTATTACTAGTTCTAACATTTTTTGTTGAGTCTTTAAGTTTTAGTGACAGTCTAATCTTCTCTTTGCTGATATGGATGCCTTTTATTTTCTTCTCTTGTTGTATTGCCCTAGTAAGTAATCCCAATACAATAATGATTAGAAGTTGTGATAGTGGACATCCTTGTCTGGTCCCAGTTTGCAAGGAAAAACTTTTTGTTTTTTCCACTGAGAATGATATTTACTCTTGGGTTTGCATATATCCTTTTCACTATGTGGAGAAAATTCCCTTCTCTTTCAATTTCACTGAATATAGGATTATATTTGCTTAATAAAATATCTCTAGGAGTGCTTCTTTTTTTCTATTTTTGAAATGATTTAAGTAGAACTGGTGCTAGTTCCTCTCTGAATGTTTGGTAGAATTCAGCTGTGAATGACTTTTCTTATGGGGAAGTCTTTTTATGACCTGTTTATTATTTTGTGATGTATTTGTTCAAGTGTTTATATATGTCCTTGTCAATTTGAGTAGAGCATGAGTTTCAAGTTTCCATTTATTCTAGGTTTTTTTAATTTTTTCAGTATGTAGCTTTTTATAGTATGTCTGGATGTTGTTTGTTTGTTCTTCCGGGTCTTATCTATTTGGTATTTGCTGACCTTCTTTAATGTGGATTTTCTCATTCTTCATAATATCTGATAAGTTTTCTCCTAGTATCTCTTCCACAATTTTCTCAGTGATTTCCCTATCCATCTTATGTTCTGAAATTCCAATCATATGTGTGTTGCTCCTTTTGATGTCATAATTCTAATGATGTCATAATAACATAAATCTAATTTTTTTAATTATTTTCTTTGTCTCATTTCTGATTTTTCTTCTAGTATGTTTTCTTTGAGGTTCTTTTCTTTCAGCTAACTGACTCTCTGCTCCATCTCTTCTGTTCTACTTTTTGTCCTTCAAGCATGTTGGGCCCTTCTGCCATTTTAGTCTTAGTTTTCTGGATTGCATTTTCATGCACTTCTGTTATTTTCAGTACTGTGTTGGCTATACCCTCTCTATCTGGTGATGATTTAAAAAAAAACACCACTTTATCTTTATTTTCAATTCTTTCTTTAACCTTTTGCATTTTCTTCCATAGTTTTGCAAGTTCCTTCTTATCAATATATTTCATTTATCTCCATGTCTCTGGAATATTTGCTTTCTTAGTAATTTCCATTTTTTCTTTCACGATATGTACCTTCTTCCATAGCTGTTCAAATAACTTCTCATCAATGTATTTCTTCTAGCTCTCTACCTCTTGGTTATTCTCTTCATTGTTGGCTTCTGCTGTTTCTTCCATCATTTGTGCTTTCATTCTTTGGTGTTCAAATATCCCCATATTAACACATATCATCTGCCTTCTTGACTCTCAGGTATTTATGAGGTCTACAATATTCTCTGCTTTTTTTTGTGAAAAGGCTTCATTTGTTTTTTCCTCAGTGTTTGAAGCTGGCTGTTCCTTTATTGACATTATGTGAAGTTTTTCTTGATTAGTGATAGGCCATTTCTATTGTGTCTGTGAAAGTTGTTGCTGGTTCTTGTCTTCATGATGTTATTGATTAGTTAAAATGTTCAGTAAGCTAAGTTAAAATGTTCAGTAGGATGAGTCACTCACTCTACTGAAAGGCTTTTCTGGGAAAATTTGTTTTTCCTAAAGTCCTTGAGGTTCTCTCTGTTCTGGATTGCACTCCTGGAGGAATCTTGCTTTGTTATAGTCCCTGTCTCAAACTCTATTGTCCTCCTTCATGTATGAAATAGGTGAGTGGTGTGAAACCAGGTGCTCTACTTGAGCACTTTCTCATGCAAATCTTCTCCTGCAACTTAAAGTCTTCTTTGTCACAAGATCAGAGATCAGGGCCACCAGATCAAATAGTTTATTTATGTTCAGAGGGCAGGGTCTCAAGTCATCCCTCCCTTTTGCAGAGAACTGAGAAAGTTTTTCCCCTGTTTGTAGCTCTGGGTCCCAAAGTCTCTTGTCCTGTTTGGCCCTTGAGATGGCCCTACAGCCATGGAGGCAAAAATCTTTAAACAGAGGGAACTATATTCTTAGAGAAGCCTCAGTCCCATCTCAGGCAATGTATTTTTATATTATTAGTGAGATAGCTTGTGGTATTTTATTAAAGTAACTCTAAGATGTGACTATAATGCCTACTATAGACTAAGCTCTGTGTTTTTCATTTCCATTGTTATTGGAATGTACCACAACTAAGATGTGACACCAAACTGATGTGTGCTTAAGTCTGCTGCTATAAAAGTAACTACCATAATATTCTACAATATTTTAGATCCTCTGTCATTTATAAAGTTGTATATACTCTGCTCTCAACATATTTCTGTGATACAAATTTGTTGACTTCGAATTGGGGTGTATGGGGGAAACATCGAATATGCCATGTGCTGCAAAATAATAAGCAAATCTGTCCTGGAAAAATTGCAGCCATAAGGTTCCTTGAAAGTGAAGATGGTCAGACTTCATCTCATGTATTTTGGACATGCTATCAGGAGAGGCCAGTCCCTGAAGATGGATATTGTGCTTGTTAAGGCAACGAGTTAGTGAAAATGAGGACACTCAAAGTGGTGAATTGGCCCAGTGGTTCAAACAATGGTCTCAAAAAGAAGCATCAGTTGTGAGATGGTAGATGCAAAACATGTAAACATGTTGAAAATTGAGTTGCTAGCATCTAAGAATTATAAAATCAAATTTTATCTACAACTAATAAAGACAGGGTTTCTTTTTTATTGAAGAAGTAAGAAAGGAAGTAGCAAAAAAGAAAACTAATCCAAGAGTGCCTTGGGAAATATAATACAAAGGCACAATTTTAGTGGAAAAAAAAGAGAGAGAATGAAAGAAGGGTTAGGATAGAAATGGGGGGGGGAATATGAAGATTAAAGTCCTTATTTTAAAAAATGAAGCTATTTAATGTGTAGGACTTTGCCATTTTTATAACACATTTAGGTGTTTGTGATTTAATTTCAGAAGACTATAAAATTTACAAACATACAAATATATAATATGCACACAAATATTTCTTTAATATAAAGTCCTAAAGTTCTTTTCAAACGTCTTAACTAAAAGTAAACATTTTTCTTTATTTTAATCTACATTTAGAAAATGAATTTTCCTTGTAGCATGGTCTGTTTGTCTATCTGTACTGTCTATAGAATCATTTTATGGGAAGATAATCTTAAAAGTGTCATCATTTTCCAAGGATAATGGCTCAGAAAGCTGCCTGAGTTTGAGTTGGGTAATAATCTGAATTCAATCATTTTACAGAAGAAGCAATCTTTGCTTTCCTGAGTACAGGTGATAAATCAGACCTGCATTACTTGTAAAATACCTCCAGCTTAAGTCACTCTGATAACATCTAAATAGAATAAGAGATTGTTTCTAAATTCCTTTTTTGCTTCTGCTCAGATATTAGAACATATTTGAATCTCCGAATTTAAATAAATATCAATGTACCAGTTTGGGTTTTGAATATATAGGCCTATAAAATAAGCATATAAGTGTAATAAGAAGTTTCTGCTGTTCTGTAAAGATATTTTTGCCTTTCAAAACACACTTTCAGCCCTATTCGAAATGGATGGGAGAGACTTTTTATACTTTCATTTGGCTTATCAGATGAAAATACATTTCCTGCACATTCGGGAGGAAGTACTCACTTGGTAACAGGTGTTGAAATGGCCTCGAGGAAAAGCCACTGGCCAAGGTAATGCAAGTAAAGTCTCAGGAACCAGACAGCAGCCATCAGCAGGAAAATGAACCAGCAGCCCTGGCTTCGCCATCTAGCTAATTGAAGTTCTGAAAACACTGACACCAGCACAAAATAGACATGTCCAGAGAATTTTCCAGAGCCCGTGTCCTCAGCAACAGATGAGCAGCTAAAAATAAAGGAATACTAGATAAATTCTGAATATGACACACAACAGAAGTAAAATAGTGACATTGAAGATATCACAAAGATCAAATGGAATGAAACTATTTATTAAACACTTTGTGCTGTTGTTGCTGTTGTTAGGTGCCTTCAAGTCATGTATGACTTGTAGCAACTCTATGAACAACAGACCAGCACCCTGTCTTATTTATTATGTGTCATTCTGATCCACTCTAGCACTCTTGAGACCTTAGATTCAAATTCTTTATAGTTAGCTTTATAAGACTGTTAGTAGTAGTTGGTGGTCTGTCCCACAATCAGCACCCAGCCTGGTTTTCACTGTTGATATTGAACTTCTCCAGCAAGTCTTTCCACAAATGTAATCTATTTTATTCCTATGCATGCCATCAGGTGAGATCCATGTGTATACCTTGTGTTCATGTTTCTTATAAAAGATATTTGCAATGAATAAATCATTGAATGTGCAGAACTCTATCATTCTATCTCCAGCCTCATTTCTCTCACCGAGTCCGTGTTTTCCAGTTACTGACCCTTCTTCCCTATTCCCAACTTTTGCGTTCCAGTCACCCATTATTATCAATGCATCTTGATTGCATGTTTGATCAACTTCTGACTGCAAAAGTTGGTAGAAATCTTCTATTTCCTCCTCTTTAACTCTAGTTGTTGGTGCATATATTTGAATTATGGTGGTATTCACTGGACTTCCTTGTATGTGTATGTATATTATCCTGTCACTAACCACATTGTATTTCAGGATGAATCTAGAAATGACTTTTTTAGTTATGAAACCAGCCCCATTTTTCCTCACCTTTTCATCCGCAGCATAGTAAATCATATAATCGTCTGATTCAAAATGTCCCGTGTCAAGCCATCTCATTTTGTCAATACCTAGTATGTCAATATTTATGCGTTCCATTTCTTTCTTAACAATGCCAAATTTTCCTACATTCATGCTTCTCACGGTCCACGTTTCAATCACTAGTGTCTGCTTACAGCTGTTCCTTCTTCTCTGTATTTCCATTTCTAAGATCTCAGTCCCAATTGCCATGTCTGCTAGTCCAAGCAGTAGTCTAAGTGTGCTCTATTGTACATAGGGTTTTCGACGACCTGTCATTTCAGAAGTGGATGGCCAATCCTTCTTCCTAGTCTGTCTCAATATTTAAATATATATAATAATATCTGACAGACAAAATTCCACAGAACAACAACAACAACAAGACTATTAGAGGAAATCAAAACAAAACTCATTGTCATCAAGCTAGTTCTTAGTCACAGGTACTTCCCTTGGGTTTTTGAAGCTGTAAACTATAACAAGAGGAGACTACCCATCACTCTTTCAAGAGCAACTGGTGGGTTCAAGTGCTATAGAAATGCATCGTTTTGGTTAGCAGTGAAACTCACTGTGTATTATGCCACTTTGATTCCCTATTAAAACTTTGAACTTATGTTTTTAAATCTTCAAAATATATAATGCCTTTATATTAGTATTTTTAAAAAATGTGCTTCAAGTAAGAACTAATTCATAGCTGCCTCTCTAGCAAACTTTCAGAGGTTGTAAATTGTACTGGAAGTGATTGTCCACCTTCTCCCTATGAACAACTAGTAGATTTGAATAGTGTACTTTTGGGCTAACAGTGCAACTTCTTATCATTAGAGCTAACCTTAGTTCCCTCTAACTTGTCGAACCTGACCATAATGATCTCCCTTTCTTAGTATTAGTCTAATAATAAACAGACTAGTTTTTATACAGTTTATTACAAGAACCACCTTCCCTCTGTAACTTGATTTGTGCCATTGTTTAATTTTTGACTCATATACTTTTAACTTGTTAGTTAAATCTGTGTCTTCTAGGCTGCAACAGTTCCATGATGCATCTTCAAGGATATGAACATGTATGGCTAAGTACAATTAATAACAGTGCATCTAAATTCCAAAATCAATCTCCACAATAGTCTATGTGTTTTCCTATTGCCAAAGAGGCCCTTTAGAATAGTGAGAGAAGATCTTTACCCTGAAACCTACAGCGTCCCTTTTCAGCAGGAAGTAACTAAGAGAATACGCTGTCTCCTTTTCCTTATGAATCAGGGTGAAATCTCTCTCAGGGGGGAGTGATAGGGAATGGCAAAGGATGCACTGACAAAGGAGATTAATCAGAACTGATTTTGACAAGCACTGTGGCAATGGGTCAATTAAAACAGACTCTCAAGGGGGAAAAAAGATAGGAATGAAGGAGGGAGTGTAGAGAAAATAGTGCAATAATTAATGAATGGAAATCCAAAACCTCTGTAAATGTTCATTAAAATTAATAAAATAAAATTTTAAAAAGACCAAAAACCAATTCATGGAATCCACAAATGTGTCAAAGTAGAGCTGTACTCAATAAAGTTTTTAATGGTTTCTTTTGTTTTTTTCATGTTTTTTTTCCTTGATTAGTCTGCTTTGCTCTATTAAATTGTGTGTTACACAATCATATATATCATATTTTATGTAATTAATGACTACGCCTATTATTACTCCTTGTTTTCAAGTTCTCACGGAATCTTTCCTGTCTGTTCCTTCAGCCAACCCTCCACCCACTAACCTCTACTATTCTAGTGATTTCCCTCTTCAATGTCTTTTTCCGTCTTTCTACCTTTCCCTTTCTCCTTTTGAAAATTCATATCTGTGCTGTTCAGTTATACTCATAGTTTCACAATTGTGCCCTTCTGCAGTATTTGTCCTTATATGACTGAGGTATTTCACTTGGCATAAAACCTCCTAGTCTCCCATGTTACATAGTATTTTACATAATTGTTGTTCCTTAATGCTGTATAATATTGTATAAATAGCTGAGGTTTTGGTAAAAAATCATCTAGCCTTTCTTCTGAAGCAGCCTCAGGTCGAATCAACCCTTCAATCTTCTGGTTAGGAACCAGTATGTCAACTCTTTGCATAACCTTGGAAAGCTCATTAATTTTGTTTAATTATTTGCATGTAAAATACAAAATTAACTTTTTCATTTTTATCCGCTTCCTAAACAACATGCCTCTGGAAGTGCTGTGAACTTTGATGTGTAGATAGTTGTAAAGGGGCTTCGTGTCTTTTGTTCATAGGATTGTTATGAGTTGTGCTCAACTCGAAGGCAATCAAAAACAACAATAATGATTTAATCATTAATATATTACTAAAAGTATAAAACTTAGAGTTCAAAGCCCAGATTCTTATATTCCTTACATAATACTGATATTTTCTGTTGAAATTAAGCATAAGAGAATTGCACATAAAGTATTCTATCCCTGGTTTTCTTCCCATGTTTAGTTTAAGAGCAAGAGATGTTTTCAAAATTATGACAATGACAGTTTTTACAGGAGAGAAAATGAAGAAGTCATCTGAAAACAAATGTTAAGACCAAAGATAATATTCTACCCAGGCCCAAGAACATGTGGCAGTAATGTTTGGATCATGGACCTAGGACTAAAACCAAGGACTATAAAATTCATTACAGAAAAGCTAGGAACAACAATAGAAGTCCTAATCCACAACATAAACCGTCTTCCCAGTATCCTGGAAAACCTACAACCAGGAGAAGATAACATAGATGAATGGGACCTTCTAAGACTCAAATCCCTATGCACATCCAAAAACTTCTCCAGTAGGGTAAAAAGGGAAGCCACTGACTGGGAAAAAGTATTCGGTAATAACATATCAGATAAGGGACTTATATCCAGAATTTATGAAATACTTGAGCACCACAACAAGATAAAGGTAAATAATCCAATAGAAAAATGGGCACAGGATATGAAGAGGCACTTCACCGAAGACGACATTCAGATGGCTAACAAACACATGAAGAAATGCTCAAAATCCCTAGCCCTAAGAGAGATACAAATTAAAACAACTATGAGATATCATTTCACCCCAGTCAAAATAGCAAAATTTAACAGAACAGCAAGCAACAAATGCTGGCGAGGTTGTGGAGAAACTGGAACCCTGATTCACTGTTGGTGGGAGTGTAAAATGGTGCAACCCCTGTGGAAAGCAGTATGGCGCTTTCTCAAAAAGTTGCAAATAGAAATACCATTTGACCCAGCAGTTCCACTACTGGGAATATACCCTGAAGAGACCATAGCTGACATCCAAGCAGATATATGCACACCCATGTTTATTGCAGCTTTGTTCACAATAGCAAGGAGTTGGAAACAACCTAAGTGCCCATCAACAAACGAATGGCTAGAGAAGCTGTGGTATATTCGCACAATGGAATACTATGTTGCATTAAAAAACAAGGAACTCATGCAATATTATTCAAAATGGTTGACTCTGGAGAACATTATGCTGAGTGAAATATCCCAGTCACAAAAGGACAAATATTACATGATGCCACTGTTGTAGAATGGGACTGTCCTTGGGGTTGGGGAGAGACTGAGTAAGATGGGTTCAATAATGTATACTGCACTGAAACAGAGGAGGGAGAGAACCGTTTAAAAGAGAGATATAACTGGGTATTTCTGTCATCACAGGAGACTAGAGCGAGGGCTACATGGTGGAGGGGACCTGGGGGAGGGTTTGTAAAACAATGAAAGAATCTTTTCTTTTACTTTTCCATAATTTTTGGACTCATGTACTTATAACTTGTTAGTCAAATTTGTGTCTTCTAGGTTGCAACACCCCCATGATACATCTTCAAGGATATGAACATGTACAGCCAAGCACAATCAATAAGAGTGCATCTAAATTCCAAAATCAATCTCCATAATAGTCTATGTGTTTCCTACTGCCAAAGGGGCCCTTTAGAGTAGTGAGAGAAGATCTTCACCCTGAAACCCACAGCGACTTATAATAGTTTAGAGTCGAAAAGGACAAATTTTTGGATATGGCTACCTAGGTGTAATATGACTGTTTGTTCTTCTCTATACCTTCCTCACATGGCAAAAGGAGCTAATAATAGTTCCCACACCTCAAGGTTAGTGTAAGGATTTCATCAATAGCATATTTCTCTCCTTGTGGTACCTTATATCTACCTACCATCTCATATAAGTGTGTATCCTCTTGCTTATTGTGTAATACAATTCTGATAACAAATATGTTGATATTTGAATCATGAAATGGAAAAGTTAAGTGACAGAAATATTTATTTACCCATCTTTAGGTAGTTGGAAGCTGGGAGGGGGGAAAAACATCTTCCAAAACACTTCTAAAGGCAGGAACGATCAAACCAAACTCAAGGTCATCAAGTGGATTCTGACTTAGAGTCTCTCTATAGGAGATAGTAGAAATGATCCATCAGGTCTACAGGGCTGTAAGTCTTAGAGAAGCATCTTTCTCTCAGAGTGATGAGTAAAGTCCACCTGCTGACCTTTCCATTGTCAGCCCAACACTTATCTCCTGTACACCAATGTTCCTCACAGAGTCAACAGTAGAAAGAATAAAAAAATGCATTATTCTACTGACTTTTTCCTTTGGTCTGTACAGAACTAATGCTACACAGTGCATGGCATTGACAGATTCTCTCTTTGTTCTTATGTGCAGTTTTCTGTGAAGATGCAGAGCATCATCTGGTGAAATCCAGAGGTGGCCTTTGCATAAAGCAGATTTTTTTTTCCCCACAAATGATGACTAGGGACCCAGGAAGGAAGACTTGGAGAAGTCTTGGGTTACACACAATGATATAGTAAAGAGACAAACTCTCTTCTATGTTTATAATGGTGTCAGCATTACAGAACAGTACCTTGGTTAACATGTGAAAAGGACCCAGAACTTTCCACATTGATAAAGTAAAATGCCACATATGCGATCCCTTCCTCAGTTAACTATTCTGAGACTCTTTCAGAGAGAAGGAAATAAAATTCAAATTTAGCATTATGTTATTAAAGAAAACTGGAAAGACTCAAATGATCCAAAATAGAAAAGACAGTAACTTCTTTGACCTTTGGTAATTTCCAATCATCCTTTTGATACCATTGACATAAGTGATCAACCACTTTGAGTGATTATTTCAAAAACTCTCTCTAAAGGTTTAATTAAACCATTAGTTTAATGAATATTTCCCCACAGAGATGTATATTTGCTTATAGAGTTTTTTTTTATATAGGGCATATGACACTATAATTTCATAATGTATCATTACCATCTATTTCAATATACCCAATTATATTGAACCTAGTGAGTACAATTCAACTTTTTAGTTTATTTGTTTGCTTGTCAATGGTATCCATGGCATTTGGGTTAAAATAAGTAAATGAAAAAATGAGACTAAATAAGAGCTTAGACATATACATTTTACACAGAAAAAGAATGACTTTACGCTGGTTAGTGCCAAATGAAAGGAAGAATAAAAATTTCATTAATATATAGATTAATTAAGGGTTTAGCAAATTTATATATCATATAAAATGTTGAAACAATCATAAATTAAAAGGGGAAAAATGGCAACCCATCTATTTTAACCATGTTGAACTTGCACTTGAAATGTTAATGGATTCATATCTAGAATTTGATTCATAACCATCTTTCTATCTATTGTTCTTGAAATACAATTCATTCAAAAGAATTCTTTTCTTATGTTCTAAGACTGCATCTTGAAAGACAGCATTTTTTTCATTCTTGTATGCATGTTTTATACACGTTATAAAGCACTATGCTACTGCGGAATATCTACATTTCCATACCAACTATTCTTTCTTTCCCACATAATCTGTCTTGGTTATGTACAAAGAGTATGACCATCAAAGGATAATAAATGGCCTCTGCCACTGGGGTGTGTAATATGTATAGTGGGAATTGATTTGTTGGTTATGAAGGAAGTCATAGTGCACACAGATCACTGCAAAAATCACATTGAGGCCAGCAGTCCCTCCTCAGTTCAAGCAGGCTCTCCTTCATTGCTCCCAGGCAGGCCAGCACCAGAGGCAAGAAGGAATGATGAAGCCATCCAGTACTCAGCTATTAAATGAAATCTATTTTTCTGAGCTTCTGCCACATTTTATGCGACACAGATATACCCCTTCTCAATGTCTTATCTTTACAGAAACCTGAAATCAAACAAGATTTCCATGACCAATCAGTGGCATAATAAATAATAAAATAATAATAATAATAAATGTAGATCAGAATTGCTTGGAAACAAGGAAGAAATTAGTTCTTAAACTCTCTTCATAGTAAGAAGGAGTCTATAGGAATTTGTAGACAATCAAGGCCCATCATTTATCAGCTGTTCTTGAGAATTCTTTAGAGAAAATTACTGACAGTGGATAGTACTATAAAATTCGTAGTCTCTTTTCCTGGCAAGAACAATTCTATATTTAAATATGTAGCTTATTTTTTTAAAGTAAATTCTTTTTAATTCTGATCATCTGGAAGTGGTCATTTTTCTTCTGACATATTTTCACCATGTTCCATTCATCAATGAGGTTTTGATCATGGATAATTTCTGAGGCTATCTTATTTCGGAAATACTGAAACAGTATTTAGATAACAGATGTTGCCCTGGATGTGCTCACCGAGTTGTGCCAAGAAATCTGGAGAACAACCACTTGGCCAACTGACTGGAAGAGATCTATATTTGTTCCCATTC
>NW_006399851.1:2693907-2703430 GCF_000299155.1 Elephantulus edwardii
TAGGGCTGTTGTGCATAGGGTCACTATGAGTCGCAAACGACTCGACGGCGCATAACAACAACAACAACATCTTATTTCTACTATTCAGTCTTCATAACTGATTGTAATTAATGTGTGAAAGAAATATGTGTAGGTTATATGCTGTTATTATTGGAGAGAAACTCAATATTTCCCCTCAAGTCTGAATTGAATTAGAGTTCAAATAAGTTAGGTAACTTACTAACCTAGCAGATAACAAAGTGTCTTCAAACCACTGTCATGATTCTTCTCAATAGCCTACTAACTCATCTTAAACCACTAATTCTAGGTCCAATGAGCTCTAAACAGATTGAAAGTCAATCTCTATTCTTGAAACCCAAAAGAAGGAAGTGTTTCTTTCTTGGTAGAAGAAGGAGATGACAATTTATTGATTCAACAGATCACCCTTATGACAGGTCATCAACTATGACAGAACACAGTATAGTGTGATAGGAAGCATAATGGTCCTTCAAAGATGTCTACATCCAAATTCCCCAGACCTATGACTATCTAAACTCATGTTAACCCTTTTATGACAAATAGAGCACATTCCCACTCACTATATATTCCTACTTTGGATTTTATTGGCAGCTGCTTTCCCACTGACTGCTGGAAGATCTGTTGGGGTGTCACAAATCATTGTTTTTACAAAGTATTATAAGATGTTATGCATCACAAAAGTGTGATTTTCACAAAACTTCCTTCTTTTTTAGCTTCTTCACAGGGTCATTCTCAAGAAAGTTGATTCAATTGACTGTAGAAATTAACACACAGTATGACCAATATTACACGCAAACAAAATCTTGCTTAAGATCACCCAGAAATAATATAACAACAGAGAAATGCAAGATATCGAAGCTGGATTTAGAAGAGGCCATGACAATGAGGATATCATTTCAGATGAAGATTGAGCTTGGCTAAAAACCGGAAATACCAGAAGTATGTCTATTTGTGATATATTGAGTGTCTTGATTACATAAAGATATTTGTAACAGTGGAATAGTATGTACAGATTTATGCTAGTAACACAAAGACTACATCTCTCTGGTGGTTTAAATTCATCAGCAGATCTGAATGCAAAAAATGCTCAATCTCTTCCTGTGAAATCTACAGCTTCAGAAATCTTCTAGAGGGGCATCTATAAGTTACTTGGACCTGACTGAAAGGAATGAGTTGACTTGCTACATTATTTGGAAGTTGCTCTTTTTGTAATATTTTCAAATCCATCCACATGAATTTTGCATCCTGAATTATGAGTGCTTGTGAAAGACTCTAGAAGCTAGCAGAATCACAAGGGGCATATGTATCCCACTATTCCTACTCCTGGAATCCAGAGGGATATATGTGTCCAACATAGTTTTATCATAGATTCTACTATCAAATGTGTCCCACGTAATTCTACTATCAAATCCAGGGAGATAAAAATGCTCCGTATAATCCTATATCTCCTTCAGAATCCAGAGGGATAAGTAACCTATATAACATGTCGCAAAATTAATATTCTCCTTGATTCACATACCTTGCATTAATGAAAACATTCTATAAAAAAATCACAGCAGAGAAAAACTGGCTTATGAAAGGGTTGAGGTGCCAGAAGAGATCAAATTGCTAAATTATTTATGTTATATGCCATTGATTTGGAGCCCACACATAACTGATCCTCCATCGGATTTTCAGAGACTGTAAATTAAAATGAAAATGGTAGCCCATAATTTTCTCTCAGAGCAGTTGATAGATCTGGACTGTGTGCTTAATGGGAGAAATATGCATAATACCTTCCCATGTAGTTGATTTACAGCCTCTGAAAGCCTGCTGGAGGATTAGATGTACTGGAGGATTAGTCAGCTACAACTTGAAGGAATGTAAGAATATAAGAACAAAAGGGACATAAGCCATTAGAAACATTGTGTTCCATGGTCAACAGTATGTATGGAAAAGATAAGATATTAAATTACACAAATGTTGTGGCTATCATATAAACACTCTCTTTGGCTGAAGTATCTACTGACACAGACTCAAAAAACTCACAGCCATTGAGTCAGTTCCAATCAATAGCAAACACTCCAATGAATTTCAGAGATGGCCTATTGGTAAGAAATTGTGCTGCAATCCCAAAGAAGACACAAGGTTTGAATCTTCCAGCTGCTCCTTAGGAGAAGGATGGACAATCTCCTCCCTTGAGACTAACTGCCTCCGCAAACCTACTAGAAGTTCAGCTATAGGTCAGTTTCAACTCATTGGTGCAGAGCAAACAACAATAAATGGTAACGTGAGGAGCTTGCCCATCTCTTTCTCTTCGGAGCAGCTGAAGGATTCAGACTGCCAGAGACCAGTGTCCTTTATGCTACCAGTGTGCCTCCCTACAAAGATGTGACCATGCCACCTGAGTTCTTACTGAGGAAAGCTGACCCTGAGCAATGGAAATTCAGCCACTGGTCCACCATGGTTTTTCTACATACTGGCTGACAGCTGTTAAACCTACAAAATCAGGACAGAATCTTCTACCTCTCTTCACATCCTGGAAAAATAATATTTGGTCAAAAGTTTCTAAAGTTGGTGAGAAGTGGGGGATAGATGAAACTGACTGGCATAATAATAGCAGCTGTCATTTATGAATATACTATGTACTGGGGCATTTCTTACTTTTTTTCCTAATTTTCGTGAAACTTTGAAGACATATGAGATGATGATGATTCAGGAAGTGCAGTTTACAGCTTTTCAACTATATAGCTATTGGCAAAGAGAAAGCACACTAAGATTAGAATCTAGATTTAATTCTGACAGCAAAACCTCTGCTCATTCCACAATCCACACTTCTCTGATTATCTGGAACCTGGTGGGCACGGCAGGAGATTCCTATCAAATACCATGTAGCTCATTACATGTAGCTTCAGTCCAAATGCAACTTAACAGTGGACTGTTTGTTCCAGGAAGACAGACAGGGTCTCCTTCCTTGCCATATGCCAGGTACTAACATGGTGTTTGTGTAGGTAAGTTAGCATTTGTTTGCTCTCAAGTTGGTTCTGACTCATGAATCAGAGTACAACATCCACAAGATCTTCGGTTGTTGCAATCTTTTTTTGAAGTAGTTAAACATGCCTTTCTCCAATGTACCTTGATCCTCTATACTTTTTATTAGCAGTGGAGCATATTAAGCATTTGTATGACTGGGAATTTGTACATAACAAAACAAATATTTCTAAAGACATTGCAACAATGAGTGATTTTCCGACTGTTATTGTTGTTAGGAGTTGCCTAGTAGAGTAAGACTCAGATCAATCTATGAGCAACAGATTTGAACCCTGTCCTATCCTGTGCCATTCACATAATCCCTGAAACACTCAAGCCCATCAGTACAGTAACTGTGTTAATGTCTTCCTCTCTTTAGCTGCACCTCCACCTTCCTAAGTATGATGTCTCTCTCCAAGGAATAGCCTCTCTTAGCAACCTGACTGAAGTATGTGAGGCAAAGCTTCATCATCTTCAAGGAGCACCCTTGCTTCACCTTCTCCAACACATATCTGCTTGCTCTTTTGGTAGTCTATGAGACCTTCAGGACTCTTCCAATACCATAGTTCAAAGGCATCAATTATTATGTCATCTTTATTCATTGTCTAGCTCTCAGATGCACAGTAAGTGACTGAAAAGATCACGGCCTGAATCAGACACACCTTAGTCCTCAAACTGTCATTGTCACTCTTCAATAATTTGGAGAAACCCTTACTACAGACTTTGCCAGTGAAATAGGTCATC
This sequence comes from Elephantulus edwardii, assembly GCF_000299155.1. Classification (NCBI taxonomy): domain Eukaryota; kingdom Metazoa; phylum Chordata; class Mammalia; order Macroscelidea; family Macroscelididae; genus Elephantulus; species Elephantulus edwardii. Next base: position 2,697,679 of record NW_006399851.1, read on the forward strand.
TGATCTCCTGACTGCTGGTACAAATGTATTTATATCAATTATAGCTCAATTGTAGTAAAAACTACAATTTACTTCAATCTGTTGGGCTATTCCTTTAAACTATCTATTTCAATAACTATTAGGAGTTCTGATGGTGCGGTTGTTAAAGCATATGGCTGGTAACCAAAAAAAGTTTCAAGCATCATTCACTCTATGAAAGAAAAATGTGGCACTCTGCTTCTATAAACATTTACAGGCTTGACACTTTATGAGGCAGTTCTACTCTGTCCTACAGAGTCTTTATGAGTCAGAATTGCCTTGATGGCTGTGGGTGGCAATGGTTTATTATGAAGAGGACTTTTTTCCCTCACTCTCTGGAACATATGCTCAAGTCCTAACCCTTTCTACTGAAAACCAAGATCTCGTTCGGAAATAGAGTCTTTAAAGATTTTACCAGTTAGCATGGGGCCACACCAGATTAGAGAGGATTCAACTATAAACTAAGACATGGCTAGACATAGGAAGGATACCAGATTAAACTGTAATTGCAAGTCAAGGCATGCCTGGAGGTCCTAGAGTCTTGGAGAGGGGCATAAAAGAGCTATTTGTCAGAAGTCGGGAGGAATCAACACGGCAGGCATCCTGTTCCCAGATTCTCAGCCTCCAGAAGGGTGAGGCCATAACTTCACACATTATGACATTGTGTTACAATAGCCCTAGGAAACGGATACAGAATCCAAGTTTACATATTTTTCTTGGTACCTAAAGCTATTTAAAACCACTCTCAGATGAGGAATATATGGTAAATATTTAGCAATATGTTATATCATTTGGTGGGTACACATTCATTGGACCAACGTTATTGTGAGATCAAATTTAAAGAAAACGATATAGGAGTATGTCAGGATAAGAAAATATCTATTTGTAAAGGAACCACATCAGTCAAATGGGTACTCTTAATTATTATAGGCATGCAGTGATTATTGAAGATTATAAATTACAAGAGAGGCTCGTCCTCGGAAATGAGAATATTGTGTAGAAAAGCAGAGGATCATCAAAAGAGAAAAAGACCTTCAATGAGACAGAATGAGATCATGACTTCAGCAATGGATTTAAGCACAGCAGATACTGTGAAGATGGCTCAGAATTGAACACAGTCTTGTCTTCTTTTAAATAGGGTTGCTATGACTTGGATATTGAGGATTATTTGAAAGTTGGACTCTATGAAGAGGAATGTGGCATGTTCTGGAATGAGGGGGGGGAAAGTACTGGATATCCCATCAACTGCCAAAAGAACAAACAGATATGTCTCAGAAAGGGTGTATCAAGAGTTTCTTGAAAGCAAAGATAATGAAGCGTCATCTTTCAAACTTTGGACATGTAGCTAGGTGAGGCTTATCCTTGGAAAGGGATATGATGCTTATAAAGATGGAGGATGGTACTCTATTGTGTAAAAGATGAGGATGGCACAGGATAGGATAGGGTGGGGTTCAGAGTGGACATTCATAGAATCATAGAATCATTATAAGCATACTAGACTCAAGGACACCTGACAACAACAAATAGTGGCAGAATGACCTATTTACTTAGCCCAAGCTTGCTGTAAATTGTCTGGACTGATAAACTGTACACTGTGGACTAAGCATCCACCTGCCCCATTGCTCACCTGTTTCTGCAAAACTGGCCTGCACACCTATAGTCACGTTAATCATTCCCATGTTGGGTCTGAGTCTCTGGATGACCTTTCAGCAAACTATCAAAACTAAGAGACATTAAGGAGCTGTGGAACTGAACCACAAATGGAACTGTCAATGTTAGAAATCAGGGACTTATATAGCAGGTTAAGCTTTGGGACCACATTGACTTAAGACTCCTTATAACTGTGCTGCTATTAATCTCAGCTGGCTTGGAGCTGACTTCACAGCACCAAACAACAGTAAATTACATCAGTTTTAGCTTTCACCAAATTAATAAAAACACTTAAGTTTGATGTTGCTTTTTTCTTACTATTTTAAATATTTATAATAATGGGTATATTGTCTCCAAAATTATCTTATATATAAGTTTACTCCCATGTTCTTAATAAAATAATAATTCATTCTTTCAATTTTCATGTAGAAAATTCTGTGAGTTTTGGGGTTTTATTTTAACATTTGTCAACTGGTCCTTATTACCTAAAATTATATACCTTTGGCCAATTTTGTTATTTTTTTAAGAAAAATAATGCATATTACAATGTTAACAGGTTTAATTCAATTTACAAAAAAATGCCTCTAATTAAGTTAAAAGATCTTTGGAAATTGCTAAATCTTAGGGGTAATATCACTACTACTGACACTGAAATAATTGATCATTTCCACTGAGGCACAAAAGATGAACATTCTAATGAGAAAACAGGGATTGAAGTGTGCAGAAGGAGTCCAAAGAGACTCTCAAACTCTTTAGGCTGTTATTTCCAATGATAGTCTTTGAAAGGATTGGGAAACTTTTAGAAGGGGGCAGGGAGAGATGAAACTTAGAGTGTTGAAAACATATTGACAGTAAACTTTAACATAAAGTCATCAATTAAAACACAAGTGAGCAAAGTATGTTTGTCTCTGTCCCCTCCTGAAAAATAATACATACTTAATTCAATATGTGTGTTTTTGTATTAAAACATTAGTTTTTCCATTTGCTGATAACAAGATTTTTTAACTTCTTGTGACATGATCACATTCAGTATTAGAGTGCATGTACTCTTTCTAAAGAAATTATCTCAGAAAACAGGAATGTACGTAATATATGTGTGAAAGATGGACAATGTATAAGGAAGACTAAAAAAACATTGATACTTCTTAATTATGGCACTGGTAAAGAGTATTCAACATACCAAGACCTGCCAAAAACACAAACAAATCTGTCTTGGAATAAGTGAGCCAAAGGCTTCCTCGGAAGTAAAGTTTCCTCAGAAGTAAAGATTTTGACACCTTATCTCATTTACTTTGAGCATTATCAGAAAGGGCAAGATTTTAGAAAAGCACAGAAAGCTCAGAAAATTAAAAGGCCAATGAAAGTGAGGAAGACCCTTAATGAGATTAATCGGCACAGCAGTTGCAAAAGTTAATTTGGGCACAATGAAGATTGTGAGGATGTCACAGAATTGGGCAGAAATCTATTATATGAGCTGCAGCCAACTGTAACACACCTAACAACAACAACAAAACCACTAAGGGCCTATACAATTAAAACATGTGAGATTTAAAGAGAACTTTTCTCAACTAAACAATATTAGAGCAAGTAGATACTTCTGAATCCTAGGGAGCTCTGGTAGCCTAATGGCAAGAAGCTGCACTGCAATACTGAAGGCATGTGATGTGGTTTGATGCCACTAGATGCTGCTCTGGAGAAGAATGGATAAATTTCCTTGTGATTAACTTCCTCTGAAAACCCACTGGAAAGTCAGCTACGGGTCAGTTCTCGCTCTATAGTACACAACAACATCACAATTATGATTGAAATATTCCTTCTAACTTAAAGAAGTCAATTACTTTGGCAGTTTCTCTTTCGGTGAAAAGAAGAGTATTTACTTCACTTGTACTTACCTGGCTTATTAATGAAAATGCTTACAAAGGACTTCACATGTGAAAATGGCTGGATATTTGTAGATAACGGGAACACCAGTGAAATAGTTTGTAGAGCGTTTTGCTGCAAATGTAAAGGTTTTTGAAAATCCACTAAAAGTTCAGCTCTGAGTTTGATCAAACTTGATGGCAATGAGGTTTATAATGCATAGGAAAGATTTATCAGTAATTGCAATAATACAAGAACAGTTAGCTTGAAGACAATTCTATTAGTGAGCTTTGTGATATATTAGCAAAGCACTTTAATGAAAAAAAAAATAACTTCACAGCTTAGTCATGAGAATGTCTTTACTATAATATTTACAATAGTAGAAGAGAGATGGAAACAACACAAGCATCCATCAACAGAACAATTGCTAAAGAAACTATAGTACATTTATATAACGGAGTGTTATTCAAAACTAATGAATGATGAAGAATTTTTGAACAATGTAAATATAGATAAATCAAGAGAAAATTATGCTAAATGATATGTTAATCACAAAAGGACTATTGTGTTGGCTGAAAGCAGAGAATATCAGAAAGACTGTTATTAATGTTTTATTAACCCTATGAAGGCATTTGACTCTATAAATCATAAACTATGGCTAATATTGAAAAGAATGAGAATCTCCTAGGGTTTTATTTAATCAAGCAAAACCTATACATAGACCAACAAGCAGTTGTCCAAACACAACAAAGGAACTATGCACAGTTTAAAAAAAAAAAAGAAAGAAAAGTAGTCATCAGAGTTATATCCTTTCTCCACATCTAAGCATTCTGTATCTGTGCTGAGTAAATCGTCAAGAAGTTAAGCTATATGAAGAAAAATGTACCGTCAAGATTGGAAAAAGACTCATTTACAACCTATTTTAAGCACATAAACTAATCTTGTTTTCAGAAAGTAAAAAGTTTTGAAGCAAAATCTGCAGTCAAGAGCCAAAGTACTGAAGATGGTTTAAAGACAAAAGAATACTTGATCCAAACCATTTTCAACTGTATGCTATGCATTTGAAAATTGGACAATGAATAAAGATGACAAGCAGTGAATTGATCTTTTGAACTGTCGTCTATGACAGTACTGAATATCACATGGTTTGCCAAAAGAACAAGTAAGTCTGTCTTGGAAGAAATATACACAGTACATTGTTAGAGGCAGGGATGGTGAAACATCATCTCACATACTTTGGATTTGACACAAAGACTGTTAAACAAGCTCGAGTATATCAGACATTATGAGGATGGTACAGGACAGGGCAAGGTTCAGAGCTGTTCAGAGTTTCTATGAGTTTTAGTCGAATTGACAGCACCTAATGAAAACATTCTTAAAAGCCTAAGAAAATTTACAGAAAGATAAATTCGTTCATGAGTGATTATCAAGGATAAGGAGGGAGGAAAAAGTGAATGTAAGTAGATAAGGTAGGTAATGATAAAGACAATGTACAATAAGGGTATGATTAGATATTATAATTAATTAATTAATATTAATATTAATTATATTGGAATCAGGAGTGGCACCTACTTCCTAATTAACATGCCTCCGGAAACTCTATGAAGTTTGATAAATGCCCATAGTTTTAGAGGGGCTTCAGGCCTTTTCTTCATAGGGTTGCTATGAGTTGTGCAATCAACAACAACAATGAATTCTAATAATTCTATATTATAAATCTGAAAAATTAAAAGTATCAGTTACAATTAATGTCATAAAATAAAATGTGTATAAATAATTAAATGAAAGACCAAGTTAACTCGTAAACTATTCATTCCAACAAAATACTTAAGAAAACAGTAACAAAAAAATATCTTCAGAAGTCTTTCAGGACATTTAATGCTGAGCATAAGGGAAAATGAGGAAAGGTGCAGCTACAAACAGGCTGAGAAAAGAGAACTGAACTAGAATTCAGATTCCATTTACTTCTGTGGTATTTTCCAAGTTAGCCAAACTTTGAACATCTGAGATTTCCTCCAACTATTGGGATATCAGGAAGATTAAAGAGAAACTTTACTAATTTGAGAAGTTACTACCTGGACAAACAAACGTTATTTCAAATCACATAGCTGACTTCTAATATTTTTAATCCATTATTGCATGTGAAAGAGAGGAAAAAAGTCCCCATGAAATGTTAATGTGATTCTAATGACATCTGTGTTATTATTGTTACGTGCCGTCGAGT
>NW_006399851.1:2705335-2738398 GCF_000299155.1 Elephantulus edwardii
TCTAGCTCCTCGCACATTTCATTGTAGTATTTTGCTTTGTCATTCCTAGCAGCCTTTTGGAATCTTCTGTTCAGCTCTTTAGTATCTTGAATTCTTCCTCTTCTAAAGAGCTAAAGAATGACATCTGTAGGGTAGCTTATATCTAAATGGAAAAGAAGAACACATAACTTATGATCCTCTTTCCTTTCATCTTAAAACCATGGTTTGGATGATGTGTGTTAGATAGTTTTCTCACAGTAATAAGTCAGATATGGAAATACACTTTATCCTAGAAAAATGGTTACGATAACTTTAAGACTTTTAACAAAAGGTTGATAACTATTATCATGTCTTAAGGGAAATATTAACACTCATTTTATTATGGGAAAGGGTTTAATTTGCATTTCCTAGCAACATACAGGCACATGCAAAATACCTTGTGGATCTCACATTTCTTCACCCAACATAACAGTCTAATCCTGGTGTTAGTTAAATTAAAATGAAGAACACAATTAAGAAGGAGAAAACAATAGTCCAATGTTGTCAAGAAATCTGAACATCATAGCTGCCATTTTGTCTGAAGTTTAGACCAATGAGTAGCTCCTGGAAATGTTAAACAAAGTTTTGTTTGACTGACTTGAATTTGGTTGAGTAGAGTTTAATTCACTTGAGTACAGTTGAGGGGGTGAATTGGCTATTTTGTGTATGTGGGTATACACAACAACAACAATCAACACACACATAAGGGAGCTCTAGTGGCATAATCCATCAAGTTACACTACCAACCCAACTTTGAGCAGTACAACTTTGTCAGTTCAAATCCACCAGTGACTCTGAAGGAGAAAGATGAGCAGTCAAACCCTATTAGTATTTATAGCCTCAGACACATAATGGAGTCCCATTATGAGTTAGCATATACTTAATAATAGTGAGGTATTTCATATATACTTGATAGAGATATATAATCTGTTACTTGTTATTTTCCAGTTGATTCCAACTCATAATCATCCTAAATGAAACCAAACCCCTAGTCATCAAGTAGAGTACAATTCAGATCAACTGTAACACACTTTCTCTCTCTCTCTCTCTCTCTCCCGCTCTCTCTCTCTTCCTTAAAATGGTGCAAAGTGTTACTAGAGGAAATGGTCTATTTTTCTTCCATGGAATGGCTGGTAGATTTGAATTACTGACCTTTAAGTTAACAACCCAACATATTATACAAATCAATACATAATGAACAAGCCAAAAAGTACTGCCAACAAGTAAATTCTGACTTATATAATATAAAAGCAAATTGCATAGCACATTTTAAGAGTATAAGTTTTAAAGTTAGATAGAATTAACTTTGAATATCACTTGGCACTAAAGCACTAATTTGAATGTTTATATTTTCTAAAATACAACAATAAACTAATTCCATTAACAAAGCACATGGAATAATTACAATTTAAAAAAAGCACATTCAAAGATGCTAGTACGTTCTCCCTTTTCTCAAAGGAAGTGCTCCATTAATGCTGGTGTTGGTGGTGGTGTTTTGTGTTTTCAAGTCAGCTTTAAGCCAACTCATAGCTGACTCTCCTCTGATCTTCCTGTGGTAGGTTTTCAGAGGCTGTAAATTTTATGGAAGAATGCTTGTATTCCTTCCAGGAAACTGCTGGTGGGTTTGAACCATATGCCTTTGAGTTAGCAGCACAATTCCATACCTCAAGGCCACCAGAGGAAAGGATTCTAAAGATCTGTCTCAAATACTTTTGTAAAACACTCAAGTAATAACCTCAGCATTATACATAACTTGACATCTTCAAATTTATATTAGAATGATATTTCGTAAAATAATCTTTCTGGTTATTTCATTTAAATAATTGCTTTTAAACAAATTAGAAAATATAAGAAATACATTCAGAGCCCATTTGAAAAAATATATTTATCAAGACTCTGTAATAATTTCAAGATATCAACCTAAAAGAAAAATATAAACATATTTGTTAAATAATTACCTGATCTGATATTGTGTATATGCCACTTTAAGTGTGTGGCTTTTGGTATCAGGATCTCTGAGATACAAAAATGATAACAAATATCTTGTTATTTTTAATAGACCTTATTAGTATGTTACATACATTTCTGGTCAAAATTATATTTTCAAAAGGAGAAAATTGTGAGACATTGGTGTTTATTAGATTAGCAATCTAAACATATACCAATCTTTTGTTCACAATCCACCCCTTGTGCTGCTTAGATTTATGTGTTCCTTAAAGTAAATTTACACCATCTAAGAGGAGTTCCTGTAGGATTCTTGGCAATCTTGATTCGTGGGAAAGCTAAAGGAGAAGGTTTAGTGAAACAACTATAATATGTGATGCTTTACTTTATCTTAAGGTTATAACTGATACTCTTTATTATACTTCTTTATCCACTGGTAGATGATGGATAGAGAAAAGATTGAAACTCAACAACTTCATCTATTTGGATCCACAATTAACACCTTTTGTGTCAACAATAAGGAAATCAGGTGACGTATTGCATTGTGAAAATCTGCTGTTAGGGATCGCTCCAAACTGCTGGGGAGTAATAATTTCTGTTTGAGGACTAAGGTGCGTCTCTTTCAGGTCATGGTTTTTCTGATCACTTGCTAGGCATCTGAGAGCTAGACAATGAATAGGGGTGGCAGAAGAACTGATATCTTTGAGCTGTGGTGCTGAAGAACAACACTGAGCATCCCGCGGATGGCCAAAAGCAAATAATTATTTCTTGGAAAGGATGCAGCTGAAGTGCTTTTTGAAGGCAAGGATGATAAGGCTTCAAATCATATACTTTCGGCAGGTTACTAGCAGGGGCTATTCCTTGAAGAATATGCTTAGAAGGGTGGAGGGTTGGCGAAGGAGAAAAAGAACCTCAACCAGGTTGATTGAAATGGTGACTGTTGCAATAGGCTCAACTATGCCAGGAAGTGTGTAGAGGGCAAAATATAGGATAGGGTTCAAATCTGCTGTTGATAGGTCCACTGTGAATCATACTCAACTCAATGGTACCTAACAACAACAACATACATTGGTAATTCCAATGTTAAAGTATTTTTATGCATATTATCTAGTACATTAAATTTATAAAATGACATCTAGAATGCAAATTAGCATTAAATAAAATTGTGTCAAATAAGCAAGATTATGTTGTTGTTGTTATGTACCATCGAGTTGCTTGCGACTCATAGCCACCCTATGTACAACATCACTAAACTCTGCTCTGTCCTGTGCCAATCGCACCATCTCAGATATACCCATCCCGATTACCCCAGTCACTGAATCAAACCACCTCATAGGGGGCCTTCCCCTTCTGTGCTGTCCCTCCTCTCTACCAAGCATGATGTCCCTCTCCAAGAACCTGTCCCTCCTTGCAACATGTCCAAAGTATGTTAGACAGAGCCTTAGAATCCTTGTCTCCAAGGAGCAGCCCGGTTTGATCCTTTCCAGGACAGATCTGTTTTCCTAGCAGTCCATGGTATTCTCAATACTCTTCTCCAGCACCACAGCTCAAAGGCATCAATTCTTCTGTCCTCCTTAGTCATTGTCCAACTCTCTGATGCATAACAAGCGATAGCAAAGACCATGGCCTGTATCAGATGCACCTCGTTCTTCAGGACTTTGGAGAGGTCCCTAACAGCAGACTTTCCCATGGCAATATGTCTTCTAAACCTGGCTACTGGTGCCAAGAGTATTGACTGTGGAGCCAAGCAAACTGAAGCTGTGAACAATTTCAATCTCTTCACCACCCATCCTGATGCTGCCAATTGGTCCACTGGTGAGAATCTTTGTCTTCTTGACATTGAGCCTCGATCCATATTGGAGGCTGCAGTCCTTGACCCCCTGCATCAAGCGCTTTATGTCCTCCTCCGTTTCAGCAAGCAGGGTTGTATCATCTGCATATCACAGATTGTTGATAGATATTCCACCAATCTTGACCCCCCATTTCTCATCATAGAGCCCAGCCTCCCGATAATCTGTTCTACATACAAGTTGAAAAGGTATGGAGACAGGACACATCCCTGGAGTACGCCCTTCCCAAATTTGAACCATGCAGTGTTTCCTTGCTCTGTTCTGATGATTGCCTCTTGGTCCCAGTAGAGGGTTCTCATTATAGGGATTTGAAAATATCATGAGAAGGAAGATATGTCTTAGGCTAGGTTCTCTGGAAAAATCAATCACTAAAGAATATATATATGTATTTTTTTTCTAAAGTAATTGTCAAATAGAAAGTGATTCATTGTTGAAAATTCAGTGGGCTTTGGAAGGTTGTAAATTGTATAGAAGATTGTCTATCTTTCTCTCAAGGAGTTGCTCATGTGTTTAAAATTTACAGATCTGCAACCTGTGAGTCAGCAACACACCTCCCTCCCACTATGCCACCAGAGCTCCGATATGTAGATGTATGTATATGTATATGCACACACACGTATATGGGTCTCTGGTGGCCTAGTGGAAAGAAGCTGCACTGCAAACCTAAAGGCATGAAGTTTGAGTCCATCAGCTGTTCCATGGGAGAAGGATGGGCAGTCTCCAGTGCAATTTACTGCCTTTGAAAACCCACTGGTGGTTCGGCTACGAGTTGTTTCCAACATTACAGCACACAATGACTCTGTGTGTGTGTGTGTGTGTGTGTGTGTGTGTGTGTGTGTGTGTGTGTTTATATACACCTACAGAGAAAGAGATGGAGAGAAATTGACTTATTTAAAGGAAGCAGCTCCTGTACAAGCAGTGTCAAATTAATCCCTAATCAAGGAATGCAGCATAAGACTGTAAGTGGTCTGGTAAACCCAAAATCTACAGGTCGGATGACAGGTTGCTGGCTCCTGTCCCAAAAAATAGAAGTCAGGGGATGGCAAGTCAGATTCAGAATTTAGAAAAGGTAAGCTTTATCACATCTGTATATATTGGAAGTAGGCCACACTCTCAAGGTAACTCCCTTTCAACTGATTGGCTGCTCAAAAACATGAAATAAAGGATAATAAGAAAATATTGGATGAATTGGAGTTAGATTCCTTGAATTAGAGCATTAAGTAAAGGATATTAATAAAATATTGACTAAACTACAAAAACTCACGGCCTAGCCAGGTTGACAGATAATCCTACCCATCACAACAATCATCAACATACTTTCTTAGATGATAGTATTGAAGTGGGTAACACCTAAAAGGAAACTTAAGTTTTTGTTAGTTTTACTATAATCCTTCAGTTAAACAATAGATTCAAAGGAATAATTGGGTAATTTATTAACATATTGTTATAGTGTGGTTGCTGCCAGGTGTTTGTGTGTGTATACATTATAAGAGACAATTACTAAAAACGAGTATTAAATTCATGCAATTAACATATCAGGAGCAGTAAATGTTATTTTGAGAAGTTGCTATTAAAAGCACTAGCAAATTTTGTGTCTATATGTGTGTCAGAGAGAGAGAGTTTAGAAAAGGAGAGTGATTAGATTGACTATCCCTGAAGCAGTTACAGATAATGCACAGAAAAACAAGTTTAAAAACATGATGCAAATCTGTTTCTATGTAAAACATTGCATTCCTTGTATTAATCTCTATAATTACGGCATGAATTATTACTCATTTAATTTAAAAAATTCTCAATAGATAACTAAGGAAAGCAATATATTAAATGAAGAGAAGTTACAGTATGCTATGACAAAAATGAAATACTTAATTGCCTACTAAATGAATTCTAAATGGAAGTACCTGATATAATTAAATTAAGCAAAAATAATCTCATTGCTATCTGATTATGTCTCATCACACGTTTCCATCAGACTTTCAAGGCCATAAATCTTAATGGGAGAAGAATGCACATTGATTCCAAAAGCTGGAATCAAGTAGCCTTTGGTTCACAGCATAACTCACTATGAACTACACCACTGCCAATTTAGGAATTTAAATGCTGAATTTAGTGGGCTAGCAAAATGAAAAGACAGTGCAGTAATATTGATGTACTGGAATACCCTTGTAGCTTAAAGACACACTAGGAATTGGAACACATGTCTTATGAAGTCAAAGAGTAAACATCTGTCTCCAGTGGTCAAGATGCAGAGAGGGGACCTAAAATCATGAGCAAAGATGGTGAAAAACAGAACTCTGTTTGTTTTCACCACTGTTGCCATAGTGTTTCCATTGTTTCCAGAAAGCAGTAGAGAGTAAGGCAGAATGCCAAGATGTAGGCTAAACTAAGAATATTCCTGAAGACAGCCTTAACGAAAATAAACACAAAAACAAACATGTCTACAATTAAAAGATAGTAACAGTGCATTATAATTAGTTGTCTCAGGAAGTGAAGATATTTTGAGTCAACTGACTAGGTGACAATTACTTGGATTATTGTCATACTTAAAGTGTCAGTGTTAAATGATTGCTTTAAGCACATAATAACAAATTCTGCATTCTTAAATGGCAAAAACAACAAAGCCAAATGCAGAGTGTTTTTACTGGAAGCAAAATTGAACATAACAAAAACTTGCAATGCACATTTTAAAACACAAGGAACAAATGAGGAATAAAAGAATAAACAAAAATACTTATGATATACACCCTTGTCACAGAATTATAAGTAAGTCCAAAACTCATGGTCAAAACCTATTTCGTGGCACACCCACCATTTTAGCAATAAATACAAGGAAGAACAACCACATAGATTTCTATAGAAACTTAAAGACCTCTTCCTGGAAATCTAGGTTAATTATAGTATTTATGAAACTAGCATCGGTTAATTTCACACCTGCCATTAATCTTACATGATTTCCTGGGATATGTTGTGATCACATTGCAGTCCTGCAAGCCATTATTTTCCCCATGTCAGTGTTAATTGTACAGGATTAACAAATAACAAGTGCCATTTGCTTATTCTGCCACCGTCTGTAAATGTCTTTCCCTGCCTCCAAAATAGGTTTCCACTTCCTTTGAACCCATGAGACCCCAAGCAAAAGGAAAGCCTTTCTTGATTCATCTGGGCAAGGTTATTCGAGTCTCCAAGCTGTGTCACCTGGAGACCAATATCACCAAGCAGGAAGTTCTATCACTGCATAATTGTGGAGAGGGACAGTTGCTCCATTTGCAATTAGAGTGTAGTTGGAAACCTTCGTTATGCTTTTATTCATCACCTATAATTCAACCAACAGTATTTAAAGCGCTGAGAGCAACATAGCAGAGATAGAATGCTTTCTGTTTTTCCTCTTCCTGAGGCGGGAAAACATACACATAACAATTATTGTCTTCTAGGAAAGTACGGAAATGATTAGAACAGGGAATGTTTAGGGGATGGATACTAAGAAAATGCTTTTCAAATAGATTTTGAAGGACTGGTATGACATGGGTTAGCAAAGTGATAACAGTTTGGCATTGTGACAATTTAACAGAATTCAAGAAAAGAGAAGTGGCACAGTGACACGATGAACCTAGCTGCTGTCATCTCCCTTTGCTGTGAGAAATCATTTGTTTCTCCTTAAAAGTGTTTGAATATGAAATACATTTTAAAATTACCTATTCTTCATTCTATGCTGAATATTATACATTGGAAAATAATATGAGGAAAAAGAAATCTTACTCTTCTTATTTAAAAAGAAATCCTATTATTTTTATAATGAGTCAAACTAGTTGTTTATTTCTCTCTCAGAAGATATATAAAACCCAGAAGCAGTAATTGTAAAGAATATGCAAATCGATAACCCTGAATGTGAGTGTATTAGGAAAATGTTATCAACCTTCAAAGATAAGACTTTATTTGGAAAATTTGACTTAATGAATAAAGAACTAAGTAAACAGCTATTTCATTAAGTGCTAAACCCAAAAGGCATCATATAAATTTATTTATAATTCAGATCATTCAGAAATGAACATAAAGTATGTGGAGATTCATACCCTAAGACCTATCAGTTGACTAAATGAATGACTCAGAAAATTGTGTGAAAGTGTAAATATGTGACGCACAGTAATTAACAGCATGGAGTCACTTGATGTGACTACAATCCACCTGTGCCAGAATTTTCAACATAAAATAATAAATGGAGTTGTCTTTTCAAACTAGTTTCTACTTTTATTATTATTTCATAGTGAAAAGATCGCAATTTTAGTTTTACTAAAACTAGGTTGCAAATCAACTAATCATTTATCAGGTCAGCAGTAGAGGGCAGATGACAACTGTTTTGAGCAGCTCTATCCACTTTACAAATGTGAAGAACACGTACCCTAAGAATTTGTTGGGAAGAAAGTCTGGAAGACAAATTGTTAGGCTGACTCAGAGCTACCTTATAGTGGCAGTAAAACAATTTAATCACTATATATACATTCAATAAAAATATATCAATTGTGTAATAAATGTATATTATACAAGGATGAAAGCATAGAGATTAACTGATGCTCTGAATCTAAAGTAAAAAGAAAAGGTCAAAAAGTGTCTGAGTGGGGAGATTCAGGATTTTACTGAACACCACGTGATTGTCTTCATTTTTTAAAAATTAATGGTTAAAATAAGAAGAATATTATAAGATGAAAAATACTCCTGTTACGGATTAAATTGTGCCTTGCAAAAAGAGATGTTGAAGTCCTAATCTCTACTACATTTGAGCATGATTTTTTTTTTAGAAATAGTCTTTTAAAAATGTTATCAGTTAAATTTGCTGGAGGTCAGACTGGAATCAGATGGGGCCCAATCCAATCTGCTTTTCTCACCAAAGAGAACAGAGAGATACACAGAGTAAAGAAGGTTGTTTGAAGATGAATCTAGAAGTCAAGCATATCTGGGAACTACTAGCAGCTTGGAGAGGAAAGTAAGGACTTTCCCCTAGAGCCTTCAGAGGGAGCATGACCATGTCGTGACAGGTTGATGTTAACTTTTCCAGAACAGACACTAGACAACAGATAGCAGACAGTATTTGTATTCTCATAACATTTATTTGTGATACTTTGTTATTATAGCCATCTAGATAAGAGGAAAGAGGAAAGCATGAATAAGTGTTAAAACCATTAGTAAAAATCTGATGTAAGTAAAACTGTGCTCTAATGATGAAGTCCACAGGGAACTGCCCTGCTAAACCCCAACCACTTATCTCTAGTGGTTCAAAATTCACCAGGTACTTGGCCAGAGAAAGATTGAAAATCTCCTCTTTGAAATTCATAGCCTCAGAAACCACTGAGAGGAGAGCTAGAAGGTGGCTCTGAATGATGGTTTTTGAGAACAAGGTATAAAAATATTCCTTATACTTCTCATTCAGGGCACATTTTAATTAAACAGAGAAAAAAGGTGAAGATTTAGCATATACAGTGATTAGCTTACAATAATTACTGCAAATAACAATGAAAGATAATTATTAAAATATTTAGACTTAAGAATTCAATAATTTTTATTGTTTTCATTTATTTTATTGATTCTTGAGTGAAAATTTGCAAAGGAAGTTACTTTTCCATTCAACAATTCACGTTTTATAACGTTAATTAAAATACCCCCTATTCATTCATACTCTTCTCACTTCTTTCCTGTAGTTCTTGTTCCCATTAATCTTATCCTTCCTTTCAGGGCTTTCTCTTGGAAGAAATGTTGCTCTTTTGACCATATTTGGTGGGTTATTCTAAGGAGTGAGTGCCTCCCTAGTGATATTTCTCCCCTTATAGACCTGTTATTTAGCTGAAGTTGATCCATAGCAATGAGTTTTATTCCAGATTCAGAGTAAGGTAAACATTCTCAAATGTTCCACCAGTCTCTATTTGGCCAGCACGTCTAAATTTTATTTTACGGTTTAGAGTTTTTATTTCACATCATTGCCCATTCTACCCAGAATCTTCCACTCGCTTCCTTTTGAGAGTAGTCAGCAATAGTGGCCAGTAGAATCTAATTGTGGTCTCCAGATTACTATAGTTGAGAATTTATGTGGTCTCATAATCCTTTGGACTCTTTCTATACATCTTCATTTTTCTTCCCTTATCTTTGTTCCAGAGAAAGACCAACAGTTAGATGGTTGCTCGAACCCAGTTCCTTTCAAACATTTTTATATATAATAAAAAGGTAAATAAAGGCTATCAAATTCTTTGGAGAATGAGAATACACTGAGATAAAAACTTTCTTCCCATGAAAACTCAATATTTTTAATAAAAAAAAATCATTTATCTTATTGGCACCTTTCAAAGAACTAGGGAAAAGAAATGTGACTGTTCCTAAAAACAAAGTGTTTAAAATAATGAAGATTTGAGATGGTTTTTAAGTTCTTTTAAGTGTTAGGGGGAAAATGTTTATTTATTTTTTTTTATGGAGCTTGCATAACTTACAATGTGGTGTGGACTTTTACTGGAAGACCTTAAGAGTGTCACTTAGATAAATATCAAAGCAATGCTGTTCCCAGGGCAAGTTGATACCTGTGGTCTATTTGAATTAGCTAACTTTCCCCCTGAAATATTCAGAAACCATTTCAGTTAAACAATCAACATCTTACTATTCTCTTCTGTCTCCTGCCATTTCATGAGGAACAGGTGCCAAAAGGCATCAGGCATCAAAACTAGAATGGACAGTTTTACACAAGGAATTTGACAAAAAGCATCCTCTGAACGGTGGCATTTGCACTGAGACGTGAGAAACCTTACTGTAGTAAAATTGCACGCCTATGCAAGACGGATGAATAAATCAAGAAGAAACGAAGTACTAAAAGTGTCTGCTTTCCAAAATAGTTGCTTCCAGCAACAACTGAAATGATCTTGTTGTAAGTGCACTGAAGCAAAGGTTGACAATAAAATAAGTGATGAATATGCATCTTTAGATGAGATGTAGAGACTGCTTGCTATATGTACACTAGTGAAAAAGAATACACATACCAGAACCTATCTATGCTAGGAAGGCTAATAGAAGAGCAAGGGCATTGCCTTTCACTTTTCTGAGCATGACTCAGATGGAAAAATCTCAGAAGACAATTTCTATTACAGATAATTATGGCAATGTTAAAGTCAGCTGCCAAAGTCTACATCCTGATACAAGATAAAACTAAAATTTCTTCCAGAAGTTCCAGAGTACCTGAGTGGTATTTGTGTTTATATTTTTGTACCCCAAAAGATATGAAATTTACAATGAGCATTGCACAAATCCTTTTAGCTATGACATACAGGAAAGCACATCTTTCCTTTTTTTTGTGAGGTCTTCATTCTTTTAGATACTATGGTGTAAAACTGGGTAAAATAAAGCCATGTTTTTCATAATTCCATGTCTATGTTGTTTTGAATCAAAACATGAACACAAACTCACCTTCCCTGCCAGAATAGGCTTTAGACAGTCCAATACAAAATGAAAATAGGAGATCCACTTTTAATAAAGGAAAATTGTTGTTAAAGATTGCAGGTATATTTTTCCTTCCTCTGCAGTCATTTTCTCTTAACCTGAAATGATGTTTTCATTTGCTACTTAATGCTGCACAATCTTGGACATGTGGATGCTTGTTGGCCAGCCTGCTGTGTATCTACCAGGTTCCTGGGTAGGTGCTGCACTCCAAGATCTGGCTGACACGCACATGCATCCCCTGACAACCAGGGTCTCCCTTTTATCCATTTGCATTTCTTACAACCCTAAATCCAACAGCACAGAAGAAGTCTCCAACAAATTGCAACCTCTCTACCCCAACGCACCCTGTACGAAGTCAATCATGTAGAATAACATTGTACCACCAACAGCTGTCATGATTACCTTGAGAAGACACAAGATTCCTCTGTGCAGGTCCATGCTGGGAATGAAGAACACACAGCACCATCACTATGCTAGGCCTAAGGTGCCAAACAGAGAACTAGGATACCAAGAATCCATCCTAAAGAAAAAGAGGAAATGGATGGTGGGGCCACAAAAAAATGAGGCGAGGAACCTCCATCACACACTATATTGTCCCAGAAGACTTTATTTACAAAATGCAAATTAGAACTCCATTTAGAAAATATGTAAGCCAGCTGAAGCATTCAGAAGCCTGATAGGTCAAGGAATATCCCCAGGCCCAAGGCAGTTCAGCATGAAATGGCAAACAAAAACATTACAATAGCTTAAAATGTTTTAAATGACAACTGTGAAGTATGGAGCCCCAACCACAGAGACTCCACTAAGTATGTCTCATGTGATTGAACATGTCACAAAGTCTCTGAATCAGCTCTGGCGACATCAAGCACTGTGCTTAGAATCCCCAATAAAAATAAGTTTTCCATTAAAATGTTATCATTTTGTTAAAAATCAGAAGAAAACTTAGAATATAAAATGAATAAACACTATAATAAATTTATTCTGAGTTACATTCATCCTTACAGCAATTAAGTCATAAAATAAAGTTTTAAGCTTTGTTGTATTTTCTAAAGAAAGGTACTGACATAGTATGGTCCCTAGAGCTTATGAGAATCATAAAGTTATCCTGGACAAAGAAGAACTTAGATGATATTTGAAGCAACAGCTATTGCTTTCTAAAGATATCTTACTGTCTGTTACATGACACTTAGCCATAAAGATAAATGCTTAGTTGTTGATTGACTTCAAGTTGAGCACGACTCATAGCAACCATATAAATAGAGTCATAATATCCTCACTCTCCACTATGCTCTATATGACTCTTCTTTAATATGTGACTGAAGTCACTTTACTTTTGTTGTTGTTAGGTGTCGAGTCAAGTATGATTTATACTAAACCTATAAACAATCAGTCTGAGCACTGTCCTAACCTGTGCCATCCTCACAATCCCTGACGCACTCAAGCCCATTTTCATAGTCATTGTGTCAACCCACCTGGTTGAGGATCTTCCTCTCTTTTGCCACCCCTCCACCTTCCCAAGCATAATATCCCTCTATAAGAAATAACCTCTCCTAGAAACATGAGCAAGGTATGTAAGTAAAAGCTGCATCATCTTTTTCTACAAGGAGTACTCAGACTGCACCTTCTTCAAGATGTATTTGTTCATTCTTTCGGAAGTATGTGGGATCTTCAGTACTCTTCTCCAACACCACACACGGTTCAAAGGCATCAATTATTCTTCTGTAATCCTTAGTCCAGCTATCAGATACATAGCAAGTAACTGAAAACACCATGATCTGAATCAGACACACCTTAGGCCAAGTGGTGGAACAATTGCAGACTAGTCATCTGCAAAAATTTAGAAGGTAGAAAATATGACTAAAAAGAACTGGTAGATCCGGCTAAGGGGAAAAATTTTGATTTGACACAATGTTGAACTTAGCAGTTTGATGTTTCTATGTGTATACAATCTTCCTATAAAAAAGATTTCTTTCCATAAATGTTGTTATTATTCTTGTTGTTGATTGCCTTTGAGTCAAGCATGACTCATACTGACCCTATGAACAAAAGGCCTGAAGGTACTCTACAACTATCAATATTTATCAAAGTTCGTAGAGTTTTCAGAGGCATGTTATTTAGGAAGTGGCTGTCACTCCTGCTTCTCCACAGATGTAGTAAATCTAATTCTTTTGTAGTCAATCATGTGAGGTCCACCTTTTATGTTTTCAAAAACAAACGCTTTGACATGAATAAATCATTAATTGTGTAAAATTCTATCTATGCTCTCCACTCTCATTCTGTTACCAAGAATGAGCTTGAACATAACAGAGATCCTGACAATAGTATAAGAGTGGAGGGTAAGATTCAGAACTGCTATTTCTAGTATCACTGATTCATAGCCCACTTGATGGTGCCTAACACAACAAATTAGAGAGATATGAAATTAAAGGATTTTTAGTTTTAACTGTTAAGACTTATTGATCGAAATAATAAAGATTGGGAAGAGAGGAATCTCAAGCCTCTATACTCATATATTGTTGTTGTTTATGACTCATAGCAAATCTATGATAAAACCTATCCCATCATTTGTCATCCTCATCATATATGACACACTTGAGACCACTGCTGCAATCACTGTGTCAATCCACCTGGTTCAGGATCTTCTTCTCTTTTGCTGAACCTTCACCTTTCCCAGCATATGTCTCTCTCCAAAGAATAGCTTCTCCTACTAACATGTCCAAAGTATATGAAACAAAGCTTTGTCATCTTTGCCTCAGAAGAACATTCTGGCTGCACTTTTTCTAAGACACATAAGTTTGTTCTTTTGAAAGTTCATGGGATATTCAGTACTCTTCTCCAACACAGCAGCTCAAAACCATCAATTCTTCTGCCATCCTTATTCATTGTCTAGCTTTCAGATGCATAACAAGTGATTGAAAAGACAATGGCCTGAATCAGGCATGTCTTTGTCTTCAAATTAATATCATTGTCCTCAATAATAATGAGAGGTCCCTGACTGCAACCTTTACCAACACAATACTCGTGATCACCTGATTGCTGGTACTAAGGTTGCTGATTGTTGATTTAAGTAAGATAAAGTCATTGACAATTTCAATCTTTTTTCCATTTATCATTATGTTATCTATCGGCCCAGTAGTGACAATTTTTGTTTTCTTTTTTTTGTTTGTTTTACTTCATTAATAGTTGCACATTTTCATCCCACTCCTTCTCCTCCTGTAGTCCACACTGCAATGCTCCTCTTGTTCCAGATTGTTATACATATAATGCCTAATCATTATTTCTCTCTAATAGTTTGTCCCCACATCTGTTTCAGTGCAGTGCTCATTCTCTCTTCACTCTTTTTCCTATTTAACCCTCACCATTTCATGTCACAACATTTTACACAACATGGTGATTTTGGAAGACATTATGCTGAGTGAAATATCTAAGTCACAAGAGGATAAATACTGAATTTCTATTTTCTTGACATTGAGATAAAATCCATACTGAAGGCTTTGATCTTCTGCTTCAAGTGCTTCAAGCCCTCCTCATGTGCAGCAAATAAGGTCATATTATATGCATAATATAATTTGTTTGTGAGTCTTCCTCCAATTCTGATGTCACATTCTTATTCCTAGAGTCCAGATGTTTTAATCATTTGTTCATCATACAGACTGAATAAGTATGGAGATAGGGTACAACTCTGATTTACAGGGTTTTTTTTAAAACCATGTACTGTTTTCTTGCATCTAGAACTCTCCTTCATAGGGTCGCTATGAGTCACCTGTGACTCGATGGCACTTAACAACAACAACAACAACAACAACAACAACTGTTTTCTTCCTCATTTGAACAATAATCTCTTAGTCTAGGTATTGGTTTCATATGAGTACAATTCAATGTTCTTTGATTCCCATTTGTCTCAATGTTATCCATAATTATTACTAATTTAGTATTATTAATTATTAACAGACCTTTCCAAATGAGAAGCCCTTGAGAGCAGAGTCCCATCTTTTGATTCCTAAACTGCTGCTATCAAGGATGTGACTGTGGATCAAAATAAAGTGAAACTACTGACAAGCTCAATAATTTCTTCATCCATAATGATATTGTCTATTTTTTCAGTAATGCAGAAATTTGCATTCTTAAAGTTGAGGTGTAATCCATACAGAAACCTGTAATCTTTAGTCTTCTTCAGTAAGTACTTCAAGTCCTTTTCAGTAAGTACTTCAAGTCCTCTTCAGTTTCTGTAAGCAAGGTTGTGGCATCTGCATAATACAGGTTCTTGATTAATCTTCCTCCAAACCTGATGCCATGTTCTTCTTTATTTAGTCAAACTTATTGAATTATTTGTCCAGCATCTGGACTATATAGGTATGGAGAAAGGATACAGCCCTGCCACACATCTTTCTCGATTTTTAACCATAAAATATTTCTTTGTTCTGTTTAGACAACTGGTTTTTGGTCTATGTATAGGTTTGCATGAGCATAATTAAATATTCTGGAATTCCCATTCTTTTCACTATTATCCATAATTTGTCATAACCTATAATCAAATATATTTCCATCATCAGTAAAGCATAAGTAAACATTTTTCTAGTAGTCTCTGCTTTCAGCCCTGATTAATCTGACATTAACAATGAAATCTTCATTCCAAGGTCTCTTCAGAATCCAGCTCAAATTTCTGGCAGTACCGTGTCAGTGAACATTTTCAGCTATTTTTAATTATCTCCAGGAAAATATTTCTTGTATGTGATACTAATTACACAGTTTGATAATATCTACATTCTGTTGGAATGAGAAACTCTTGTTCTGGAATGGGGAAAAAATATAGATATTTTCCAGCCAATTGACCAGGTAACTGATTTCCAAATATCTTGCATAGAGTAGTGAATACATCCAGGACTGCATCTGTTTCCTGAAACACTTCAATTATTATTCTATCAATTCCTAGATATTTTCCTCCCCCCCGCCCCACTCCAAATGCCTTCAATATAATGAACTTCTTTCTTTACTAGCATTGTTTGCTGTTTATACGCTACTTTCTGAAATGGTTCTCTCTCAATCAGTTCCTTTTGGTTCAGCAGTTCTGTGTATTCTCTCTATCTTCTTTGCATGATTCTTGTATTGTTCAGGATTTTGCCTATAGCATCTTTCAGTATTGCCCTTGAGGCTTGAATTTTTTTTCTTCCATTCTTTCAGCTTGAGAAATGGAAGTATATTTTTCCTTTTGGTTTTCTAACTCTCGCTCTTTCCATATTTCGTTATGATACTTTGTCTTCTCAAGCTACTCTTTGATATCTTCTGCTTAGCTAGCTAGCTAGCTCTCTTACTTCAGCATCTCTCCTCTTTGTTTTGGTTTGTTTACATTTTAGTTGAGATTTCAGAATCTCTTCTAATATGTATCTTGGTCTTATAATAGTAAGCAAAAATAGTTGTAATTATTTCCTTCATAGAGTTTTGGTGTTGTATAGGTAGTGAAATATTCACATAATAAGTTACAAGTGAAGAAAAAAATTGTTAACAGCAAAAACAACAAATACATGGCATTGTAAGAACAGAAAAACAGTTTAGGGAAATTGTCTTTAAGAAATGGCAATGAGTAGATGGTAACACTATCAAAAGAAGAACAAAAAGAAAATGACCAAGCAAGGCCACCTTAGAAGTAAGGTTAACAAAGAACATGATTATCTAATCCTGGTATTTTAGAAGAAAATGTAAATCATTAAAGGGATAAAGATACTATCATGGACTACCAAAAGACAATTTCAGTCTTGAAATTAAAAAAAATAGTATTTAAAACATAAAATATAAATACATTTGTCATTAAGCAAATAGTAATTAGGCATTAGTTTTGTTCCTGAAAAAGGATGCTTTGCAGTTTCTTCCATCTTAAAGTAACCAAAGTGTAGAGTTCTAAGAAGAATAATGTTGAATCTCAAATTGAGCTTTATCATTTGCCAAAATATTATTACAAACTAATAAAAGACACAAACAGGATCATGCTGAAGATTTTCCAAAAACATCTGGAAAAGAATACCAACAGAAAACTTCCAGAAATGCAAGCTGAGTTTAGAAATGGCTATGTAACTAGGGATGACATTGCCAATGACAGAGGGATCTTGGCTGAAAGTAAAGAGTACTAGAGAAGTGCTTATCTGTGTTTTATTGACTATGCATAGGCATTTGACTATGTGGATCACAATGAATTATAGCTAACATTGAGAAGAAAGGGAATTCCAGAACACTTGATTGTACTCATGAAAAACCTATACTTACGCCAAGAAGCAGTCCTCAGAACAGACCACAGAAACCTACATGGTTCAAAATCAAGAGAGGAGTGCCTCAGGTATGTGTCCCTTTTCCATACTATTTCAATATATATGTGGAACAGATCCTTTGAGAGGCTGGACTTTATGAGGAACAATGTGGCATTAAGATTGTAATAAGACTCATGAACAACACGCATTGTGCAGATGACATAGCTTTGCTTGCCAAAACTGAGAAGGACCTGAAGTAATTGCTGCAGAAAGTCAAGGACTGCAGTGTTCAAAATGGATTGCAGCTCACATAAAGGGGAAAAAAAGAGTTTCACCACTAGCCAATCGGCAGCATTATGATAAAAGATGAAGATATTGAAATTGTTAACAGCTTCAGCTTGTTTGGCTCCACAATCAACACTATTAGCACCAGCAGTCAGGAAAACAAAAGATGAATTACATTGGAAAAGTCTGTTCTCAGGGACCTCTCCAGAGAACTGAAGAGCAATGAAGTCAGCCATGTCATGGTCTTCGTAATTACTTGCTATGGATCAGAGAATTGGACAATAACTAAAGATGACAAAAGAAGAATTGATACCTTTGAATTGTGGTGCTGAAGAAGAATTTTGAACATACCATACTGCCGAGAAAACAAACAAGTCTTTCATGGAAAGTTACTCCTTGGACGCAAGGATTTTGAAGCATCATCTGACATATCTTTCAACATTTTGCCAAGAGGGACCAGTCCTTGGAGAAGGTCATCATTCTTGGAAGTGTGGCGAGATACCTCAGGAAAGGAAAACTCTGGATGAGATGTATTGACACAGAAACAGGTAATGGAGGTAGATGTGTCCAAGATGGTGAGATTAGCTCAGCAAAAGGCGGAATCCAGGGCTATTTTTCAAAGTGTCTCTAAGAGTCACAGTTGACAAGGCACATAACAAAAATTAACAGCTCATTTGTACTAAGACAAAGTAAATATTAACTGTGTTGCAAAATATGACTTGATAAATTATTATTCTAAAATATAAAATTCATACAAAAATATTAAATTATCTTTATAAGGAGGAAGTGTTTCATTTAATACTTTGGCTTGGTAATTGTTTTTTTTTTTTCTTTTTAAGATCAAATACCTTTGAGGTGGAAATAAAAAGTCATGTCAAAATTTTCATTGTTTTCTTTAATGATAAAAATAATATTAAGTCCCTTAAAATATAATTAATATATAAAATATAATATACATCCCTTACAATGGGACTGAACATTTATTCCCTTAGGAGATAAAAGCAAACTCTTACTAGACATTAAGAGAAAACTTATAACTCTTGATTCTAATCATATCTGTGGTAATCAAAGTCTCCCAAGAGAAAAAAATTAATATCAAGGTGAATATTAAACGTAACATTGGAATAGGACAAGTCACAAGTACGTGCCACCTTAACAAAAATAAAACCCTTAATTGGCATATTATATGTCATCCAAGATAAAAAAAGATGAGAGAAAAATCAACATCTTAGAGTTGTGGCACTAGAGAAAAGTATTGAACATATCATGGACTCCCAAGAGAACAAATATATCTGCCCTGGAGAGGGTGAAACGAAGTTGCTCCTTGGAGGCAAGGATTTTAAAGCTCCATCTCAAATACTTTGGGCACATGGCCAGGAGGGATGAACCAGTTCTTGGAGAAGGAAGAGTAGAGAAAGGGTGGAGGTACAGTGCAAGAGGTAGAGGTATATGCTTGGATGGTGAAGATACAGTGAAGGAGAAGAAGACCCCACATGAGATGGATTGACACAGTAACTGGAGTAATGGGGTAGGTGTGTTGGAGACAGTAAGATTGACTCAGGACAGGGTTCAGAGCTATTGTGTCTACTCAGTAACATGTAATAACAATAAGTGTTCCTACAAAGAAGGCAAAAAGTATACAACTCTTGAACAAAACAAAGGAAAACACAAACACATAAAATATATTTATTTATTCCTTCCTTCCTTCATTTATTTATTTATTTCTTTATTACAGGCTGTTGTTGTTGTTCTTATGTGCCATCTAGCCACTTGTGACTCATAGCAACCCTATGTACCACAGCCCTAAACCCTGCTCTATCTTGTGCCAATCACACTGCCTCTGACACACCCATCCTGATTACCCCAGTCACTGAATCAATCCACCTCATAGAGGGTCTTCCCCTCCTGCACTGTCCTTCCCCCCTACCAAGCATGATGTTCCTCTCCAAGGACCTGTCCCTCCTTACAACATGTCCAAAATATGCCATATGAAGGCCCAGAATCCTTTTCTCCAAGGAACAGCCTGGTTTAACTCTCTCCAG
This sequence comes from Elephantulus edwardii, assembly GCF_000299155.1. Classification (NCBI taxonomy): domain Eukaryota; kingdom Metazoa; phylum Chordata; class Mammalia; order Macroscelidea; family Macroscelididae; genus Elephantulus; species Elephantulus edwardii. Next base: position 2,725,181 of record NW_006399851.1, read on the forward strand.
GACAAATCTGTTTGTTTTCTTAGCAGTCCATGGTACCCTCAATACCCTTCTCCAGCACCACAGCTCAAAGGCATCAATTCTCCTTCTATCCTCCCTAGTTATTGTCCAACTCTCTGATGCATAACAAGTGATTACAAAGACCATGGCCTGTATCAGACACGCCTTAGTCTCCAGAGAGACACCATTGCTCTTCAGTACTTTGGAGAGGTCCCTAACAACAGACTCTTCCATCACAATACATCTTTTCTTTTCCTAGCTGCTGGTGCCAAGAGTGTTGACCGTGGAGCCAAGCAAACTAAAATTGTTAACAATTTCAATCTCTTCACCATCCGTCCTGATGTTGTCAATTGGTCCAGTGGTAAGAATCTTTGTTTTCTTGATATTGAGCCTCATTCCATATTGAAGGCTGCAGTCCTTGACCCTCTGTAGCAAATGCTTCAGGTCCTCCAAGCAGGATTGTGTCATCTACATAATGCAGATTATTGATAGATCTTCCACCAATCCTGACACCACACTTCTCCTCATAGAGTCCAGCCTCCCAGATACTCTGTTCTGCATAAGGGTTGAAAAGGTATGGAGATAGGATACATCCCTGTCGTACACCCTTCCCAATTGTGAACTATGCTGTGTTTCCTTGCTCTGTTCTGATGACTGCCTCTTGGTCCACGTACAGGTTTTGCATTAGTACGTTCAAGTGTTCTGGGATTCCCATTCTTCTCAGAGTCAGCCACAGTTTGTTGTGATTCACACAAACACTTTTGCAAAATCAATGAAACACAGATAGACATTCTTCTGGTATTCCCTGCTTTCAGCTAAGATCCATCTAACATTAACTACAATATCCCTAGTACCACGACCCCTTCTTATCTCAGCCTGGACTTCTGGCAGTTCTCTGCTGATGTACTGTTCCAGTCATTTTTGGATGATCTTCAGTAGAATACTGCTTGCATGTGAAATAGTTAGCACACTATTACTGGCTGTAGAATTTATAAATACTAAGCATATACACAGGACAGAGCGGAGTTTAGGGCTGTTGTACATAGGGTTGCTATGAGTCGCAGGCGACTCGACAGCACATAACAACAACAACAACAACAAGCATATACAACTTGTAGCTAGGTGCCATCAAGTACAGCTAGAGTAGCAACTCAATGAACATCCTACCTGAACCTTGCCCTAATATGTGCCATTCTTGTCATCTGTGACACATTAGAATCCATTGCTGATGTCACTGTGCCAATACATCTTGTTGAGGTTTTTTCCTCTCCTTCTTAACATTATATTTCCAAGCATGTTGCTGCTTTCCAAGGAATATTCTTGCCTAGGTACATGTAAACATGAAGTTTTGCATTCTTTGCTTTCAGGGAGCCCTCTGGCTGCTCTATTTCCAAGACTTACCTTTTTTTTTTTTCCTTTCATGACTAAAACAAGCTTGGAAGCAAGAGTGGCATCCACTTCCAAAATGGCTTGCCTAAGGAAACTCTGTGAATAGTGCTCAAGCCTTTCGTTTATAGGGTCACTATAACTTGTCTATGACTCAGTGACAACAACAACAATAACAGCAACAACTGTTGTTGTTAGGTGCCCTCAGTTGTACTAAGACTCATAGCTACCACACTAATAATGGATCTGAACCTTGTTCTATCCTCTGCCATTGCCAACATCTCTGATACACTTGAGTCCTTTGTTACAGTTATCATGCCAATCCCTCCCACTGAGAGTCTTCCATGTCCTTCTCCAACGCTGGCCCATCTAAACAACATGCCCAAAATATGTGAGACAACTTTCAAGAAGTACTCAGACTGCACTTTATTCAAACAGATTTGTTTGTTCTTCTAACTAGTTGGCACAGGATATGGCAGAGTTCAAATTTGTTATTCAAAGGATCACTATGAGTTATACTCAACTTGATCACACCTAACAACAGCACCACATTTTATATTCAGTACTTTTCTGCAACACCACAAGTTAAAGACATTAATGATTTTCCTGTCATCCTTCTTCATTATCCAACTTTTAGATGCATGTCATGTAACAGAAAAGATCATGGCTTGAAATCAAGTGCAATCTTTATACTGATATCATTATTCCTTAGCACCTTATAAAGGTCCTTGGCAGAATAATTACACAATGCAATATGTCTTTTAATTTATTGGCTGCTGGTACCAAGGGTGTTGATTATGGATCCAAGCAAGATTAACTTGTTGACAAAATCAATCTTCTCTCCTTCTATCATGATGGTATATATTGACCCACTGATGAGAATCGTTGTCTTCTTTGTGTTGAGGTGTAATACATACTGAAGGCTGTAATCTTTGATCTTCTGCAGCAGGCATTTCAAATCCTCTGCACTTTCAGCAAGCAAGGTTGTATCAGTTGCATAATACAGGTAACTGATGAGTCTTCTTCCAATCCTGATGCCACATTCATCTTCATCAAGTCCAGACTTGAATAATTTTATTGAGATATACATAGAATATATATGGAGAAAGGATACAGCCATACTACACACTCTTCATTTTAAACTATGCAGAGTTCCCTTGCTCCATTTGGACAACAGTGCATTTTACTCAGTCTTAAAAAGTTAAAGAAAGAAACTGGTCCAGATGTGCATGATGTTTTATGTCATCAAATCAGAATCCACCCATATACATAACTCTCCAGTCAATTTTCAGAAGCTGTAAATCACATGGGAAGATATTGCCCATCTTTTCCTACAGAGCAGCTGATAGGTCCAAACTACCGCCCATTAAGTTGACAGTCCTTTGACCACCAGATACGTTTGGCCATTATGATGCACTACTTTAGCATTCTTTTCATGTTTACACAGCACATTTTGGAAATTCACTTGTCAATGTACCAAATAACATCTCCAAAGAAACAGTTCTGCTCACTGATATAAGAAGTGCCTCTTAAAAAGTATTTGCTTATTCACAAAAGGCTATTCATAACATTAGGAGAAATTACTGGATAATATATGATTTCCCCTGCTATATTCTTATATTTAAAATGAAGAGCTACTATCACAGAAAGGGAGCTCTGGTGGTGCATTCTGTATGATTATGTGCTGCTAACCCCAAGATGACGCCTCTGTGACAATTCAAATCCACCAGTAGCTCCATAGGAGAAAGATGGACAATCTCCTTTATGTAATTAACAGTGTCAGAAACCTGCCAGTGGGTCAACTATAAATTGATTCCTATTTGATGGCAATAGGTTGTAGTAAGTGTCACAGAATTCCTTTTGGGACAGTCCATGGGAAGAAAAAATTAGTAAAGTAAAAAGAGAAAAATTACTGAAGAAAGACATCTAGTGAAATCACAATAATCTTCCAAAACCAAGCATTAAGACCATACTAAGTAATGAAATCTGACAGTATGTGAAATCTTTATAGAAGAAAAAATTGTCCTATATGAATATGACATAATTAACTACCTATGAGTTACACAATTTTACTTGTGCAATGAAAATAAAAGTACTCTGTCCATTAGTTGTTTAGAAGAGAGACTAGTACACTGAAAATAGTTACTGTATGGGGGAAAAAATTATCCCCCAAGTTCATTCATCTTTAACTTGTCATTCTTGGCATAGTAGATCATGTGATTGTTTATTCAAAATGGCCGACATCTTCCTGTGTGGTCTCACAATGCATAGAATGTCAATATTTATTATTTCCATTCCATTTTTTTACAACTTTCAATTTTGTAAATTTCATGTTTCAGTTATTAATGGATGTTTGTGGATATATTTAATTATTTTGAGTCTTGCTATTATCAGCAAATCAAAGTCCTTCATTAGTTGAAATAATTACTCCTTCTGTGTTATTGAAGTAGATTCTACTTTTAAAAAACAGGAAACATACACCAATTCAAAGTTCAAACAAAGGCCATGACCTGAAAACCACAATAAGCTCATAATATTATAAATCTCAGAATTTCACCTCAAGGAATGCAGGTAAAAATTCTTTTACCCTGAGGAACTATTTATTTATTATTTATTAGCTGATATTTAGTCAAGTAAAAATTATACTGACCCTAAGAAGGTGCACTGCAATCCTGAAGGCACCTGGTTAAAGGCCACCAGCTGCTCTATAGGAAAATATGGACAATCTTCTATCATAGGATTAACCGCTTTTGAAAACCCAGTGGAGAGTCAGGTATGGGTCAGTTCTAACTCTACAGTACACAACAACATAAATAATAGGTCTGAATCCTATCATATTTGTGCCAACCTCACAATCTCTGATGCTCACAAGCTTATTGTTGCAGTCACTATCCACCTGGTTGAGGGTCTTCTACCTTTGCCATCTCTCCACCTTTCCAAACAAGATGTCCTTCTCCAAAAAATAGCTTTTTCTAGCAACATGCCCAAAGTATATGAGATGAAGCCTCATTATTCTTTCCTCTAATAGCACCCTGCTGCGGTCGCACGGTTTTTGCCTCTTCGATTACCTGGGAGGATGGGAGGGTCTGAGACTGGCTTCTAAGCTGCCCAGGTTTCAGCTAGCTGGTTGCCTTAACCCCTCCTCTGCTTGAGACTCACAGCAACCCTATGTACAATAGCCCTAAACCCTGCTCTCTATTCCTTGCCAATCTTATTGTCTCTGACACTCCTATCCCCATTATCCCAGTGACAGACTCAATCCACCTCATCAAGGGTCTTCCTCTCCTGCACTGTCCCCCCACCCTCCCAAGCATGATGTCCGTCTCCAAGGACTGGTCCCTACTTGCAACATGTCCAAAGTATGTCAGATGAAGCTTCAGAATCCTATCCTCCAAGGAGCAGCCTGTCTTCACCCTCTCCAGGATGAATTTGTTTGTTTTCCTAGAATTCCATGGTATATCCAATACTCTTCTCCAGCACTAAAACTCAAAGGCATCATCAACTCTCCTTCTATCATCCCTAGACATTGTCCAGCTCTTTGAAGCATAGCAAACAATGGCAAAGATCATGGCCTGTAACAGGTGCACCGTAGTCCCCAGACTGACATCGGTGCTCCCCAGTACTTTGGAGAGGTCTCTGACATCAGACTTTTCCAATGCAATTTGTCTTTTTATTTCCTGGCTGCTGGTACCAAGAGTGTTGATTGTAGAGCCAAGCAAACTGAAGCTGTCAACAATCTCAATCTCTTTACTATCTACCATGATGCTGCCAAACCTCAGGTTGTTGATAAATCCTGATGCCACACTTTTCCTCATAGAGCCCAGCCTCTTGAATAATCTGTTCTCCATATAGATTGAAAAGATATGGAGATAGGACATGTCCTTGATGTACACCCTTCACAATTTTGAACCATTCTGTGTCTCCTTGCTCTGTTCTGACGACTGCTTCCTGGTCCAAGTATAAACTTCCCATAAGCGCACTCAAGTGTTCTGAGATTCTGATTCTTCTCAAAGTCAGCCACAGTTTGTTATGATCCACACAGTCAAATGCCTTTGTATAGTCAATGAAACAGAGATAGATATTCCTCTGGTACTCTCTGTCTTCAGGCAGATCCATCTGACTGGCTGGTAGTTTGGCTTAATTAATAGTAATTGTCTTGAGTAGTGCTCTTTTAAGTACTGTCTATACGAGATCTAACTCAAAACAGCAATGTGAGTGATTAAATAGGAATATTAGGGGATAATAAATTTATGTGAATTAGGGAAGAATAGCTTAGAAAATTATTATATTATTATCATATAACTAAAAAAATATAATCAACATTACTAAGTTAATCATGTTAAAATTACTGAATTCAGGTAAGTTTTGCTATGTATACTCACAAAAGCAAAATAAGTAAAATTTAGGAAAGATCTTTAAAAATGTATATTTAAAGAACAAGATCAAAGTGTCTCTTTATTTAAAGAAAACTTCAAAGATGAGAGTAATTTGGGGAATCAGCTGATAAATAGTACAGAACTAATTACATCAGTATCTCCTTAAAAGCCCTATAAAAAGAACTTATCCTATATCTTTAAATAATGGGGCTGATCCAGAAACACTGAAACATTTACATTCTCTTTCACAAAATATTTTTGGAAAAAAAGAAGAACAAAATAAACTTGTTTGTATCTTTTCTCTCAAATTAGCTTCATGTTTATACTGAAAGTTTAAAAAACCAGACAGGTCACTTCTGATAAGTTCAAATAAAGGTTGTGACCTCAAGACTACAATAAGCTCATAATGTTAGACCTCAGAATTCCATCCAAAGCAGTGCTATCTTTTGAAATAAAGGAAAAGAAATCATCTCAAACACAGAAATCCTTAGCTTTTCATGGAGAGCAATAAGCCAAAACGTTTTGTTAATTCTGCCTGCTTTGGAAATGAAATGGAATTTTGCTGAGGGAAAGCAGACTGATGTGAGACTATACAGAAAAATTTATTTAGTTATTTAAACAATGCCAAGTTTTTGAGACCAAATTGTTGTGCATGTGGAAAGCAGCAATGTCTGATCTATTGAGTTCCTTTCCTTTCTCTTTCTTATTATTCTTTGTGGACAAAAGGAGCTGACCTTTCCATCCACACAAACAAATGTTATTTCATGGGTTCATCCTGGGATGTAATTTGAAGCCAATATTTGAAAATATATGTTGAAAAACCAGATTTTGAGGTTACATCAGAAAGAAGACTGTAGACAGACATGTGATAAAATCACCCATGACCTTTCTCTTGCAATTTGATTAAAATTATAGCTAATCAGGGTTTTGTTTCTTCATAATTTTTTATGGAAAAGAATATAAAGGCATACAGAGGAAAGGTGAATTTCCCCTTACATGAAGTAAATTAATCCAACAAGAATGATGGTGAATAACAAATAACTCTGAATAGCCTATTATCATCATCCCAATTTGCTTCTTGTTGTTGTTGTTGTGTGCCATCAAGTTGGCACTGACCCATCACTGGCCTCCAGTACATTTTCAAAGGCAGCAAATTGCATGGAAAGACAATGCCCATTTTTACCTTGACCAAAGATCTGGTGGATTAAAACTGTGTGTCTTTGAGATTACAGCACAGCTTCTTATCACTAGACCACCTAGATACAAGAAATTTAAAAGTGCAAGGAGAATCACTTCTGTAGCCCACTTTTAATAACAGTTCCTGATTTCTTTGAATATGCCATCAATAAATGTTCATTAGATCAACAAACACAGGAAAACTATCTCAGTGTTCATCAATATAAAAAAGTGTATAAAGAAAAATAGAAAGTGACATAACCTTTAACAATTAATGACAGTCTGTTGTTGTTTGTCTTTGAGTCGGAATTGACCCACAGATGGCCATGTGGGGGGAGTGGAGGAAAAAGGAATGAAACTTTCATGGGAAAAGTTTCCTCAATTTGAGGATCCTTGCCTCCGCCAAAGTGGGGCCATCCCAGGTACCAAATAGGATAATAGAGTTTGATACAGAGAACTCCATGCAGGGGAAAGATTTTCTTAATTTTTTACATGGAGAAGAGCTGACTTGTGACTCCCTTGCCACAAACTGCTTAAGCTGGCACCCTTGACCCATGTCACTCCAGAGAAAAAGGAAGACATTGGGCTTCAGAAGAAAAGCCATCATCAGGTGAGACACTCTTCCCAGTGCTAGCATTTTAATGTGTGTGGCAGATGGGGAGATAGGGAGGAAAAAAATGGAACTTCCCTGGGGAAAGGTCCCTCCATTTGAGGATCTTTGCCTCCACCACTGTGGGGCCATCCCAGGTGCTATATAGGACAAGAGAGTTTGAGATGGAGATCTACAACTGGGAGAAAGATGACTTTCTCAGCTTTCTTAAGTGGCACTCTGAGCTGAGAGAGAGTTGACTTGAACCTCCCACCCCATTCCTGGGTAGAAATTGCTCATGTGGAGCACCTGGTCTCACAACACTCAACCACTTGATAAATGAAGGAGAATAGAATTTGGGACAGGGAATTACACTAAGGCATGATTCCTACAGTTCAGACCAGAGAGAAACTGTAGGACTATAGGAAGGCAAATTTCCCAGAAAGGGCATTCAGTAGAGTGAATGGCTCACTCCATAGATTGAATATTTTAAGCTGGCAACTAATCAATAACATCATAAAGATAAGAACTATCAACAATTAATGCAGACACAATAGGAACGCACTAAAACTTATCAAGAAAAACTGCAAGTCAGAAAGTAGGAGACAGTTTCAAACTCTGTGGAAAAAAAATTAAGCCTTCTTAAAAAAAATTAAACAAAAGCAAAACATAGAATATTGCAGACCCAATGTATACCTCAGAGTCAAGAAGACAGATGATGTATGTTGCTATGGAGACATTTGAACAGCTATGGAAGTAATTACAAAAGATGGAAGAAACAATAGAAACCTCAAGTAAAGGGGATGCTCTAGAAGTAGAGAACCTGAAGAAATATATTGATGAGGAGATATTTGAACAACTATAGAAGCAGTTTTAAATGATAGAAAAACAATGGAAGTCACTAAGAAAGGAAATAGTCTGAAGACAGGAACTATTAGAAATATATTGATGAGGAGGAACTTGCATAATGAAGAGAGAAAATGAAAAAGATGGAAGAAATTATTTAAACTATAGATAAAGAGGTACAAGAATTTTAATAATCACCACCACAGGATAGAGAGGGTGCCGCCAACACAGTACTGGAAAACACAGAAATGCATGAAAGTGCCAGAATATTAAGACCAAAATGGCAGAGGTGTCAAACATAGTGGAGGGACAAAAAAGAGAACAGAAGATATGGAACAGAGAGTCAGTGAGCTGGAAGACAAGAACCTCAGTGGAAACATACTAGAAGAAAAATTAGAGATGAGAAATGAAGAAACCATTAGAATAATGTAGGATAATATCAAAAGGAACAATATGCGTACAATTGGAATTTCCGAATAGGAGAGGACAGGTAAATATAGATCACAAAGAAAATTATGGAAAAAGTAGGAAAAAAATTTCTCAGATATTATGAAGTATGAAGAAATCCACGTCCAAGAAGCTCAGAGAACACCAAAGAGACTAAATCCAAATAGAAAAATATCAAGACATATTATAGTTATTGATATGAAGGAATAGTATGCAGAACACAAGAACAATGGTCTTGGGAGGGATTGGATAGCATTGCACTGAGTGAACTAATTCAGTCCAATAAAGACAAATATTCTGTATGACCAGTTTTGTAGAAAGAGTTTGATGATCCAAGGGCGGAAGGGTAAAAGCAGGGGGTGAGTATGAGTGGCTGAGGGGGAGGGTAGGGAAGAGGGGCATATATCATACTCAAATTCTTCAAATTAAAATAAGGATAGAATACTAAAAGCTGTATAAGAAAAATAGTCGCACCTGTGGACACTTAGGAGCATTGGCCTCATGCTCGCAGCTCCTGGCTCGGCTGGGTTCATGGCCTGCTCTTCTTTTTTTTTTTTTTTTTTTTTTTAATTTTTTTATTATTATTATTCATTTCAATGAACATCTACAGAGATTTTGGAATTCCATTCATTCAGTGTTGCACTTTTCTCCCCGCCTACCCCACCCCCACGCCCAGTTCGCTCCTCCCCTTTAAAAGCAAAAGACAAACTCCCGAAAACCAGCTACAGGCAGCATGGCAGGTCCAACTCTGGCAAGGCAGGTGGTTTTTTAACAGATTTTTCCTGGTCTCCAGAAGCCTGAAATCCTTGTCCTCCCTTTCCTTAGCCCACCAGGAGACTGACCCTGACTCCACAGCGCCCCCAGCGTCCACTTTCCCACCTCAGCTACCTCCTTGCTTGGTGGGTTTTGTTGACGAGGGGGCGGGTTTAAGATAGAGGGAAGGCGGGGCAGAGAGGATAAGCTATGAGATGATAGGGCCAAATATAAAAGGGGCGGAGTCGGGAGGGGAAAAAAAATCTTTGGAAACCCAAGACTTGCTTGTGTCTCTGATGTAGTTCAACTTTTTTTTTTACTGTGATAGATCTTAAGTCTGTCCCACTCGAATTTCAAAACCATCTTAGGAACAGATTTGAGGCCTTGAGCACCAACGAGCATAGACCAAATGAGCTCTGGGAGGGTATCAAGGAAATCATCTATGAAGAATGCAAAAGATCATTACGAAGGCTGAAGAAGAAGACGAGACCAAGATGGATGTCAGATGAGACTCTGAGTATTGCAGTAGAACGCCAAGAAGCCAAAGCTAAAGGAAGAAACCAAGAAATCAAAGAGCTGAACAGAAAATAACAAAAAGTAGACTTGGGACGACAAAGCAAGATACTATAATAAAAAGTGCAGAGAGCTGGAGTCAGAAAACAAAAGGGCCAAACTTGCTCAACGTTTCTTAAGCTGAAGGTCCTGTAAAACAAATTCAAGCCACGGTTGGGAATACTTAAGGATACTTTGGGTAGAATGTTAGATGATCCAGGAAAAATCAAAAGAAGATGGAAGGAGTACAGAGTCACTGCATCAGAAGGAATTGGCTGACATAAAACAATTTCATGAAATAACATACGAGCAAGAGCCTATGGTGATGGAGCAGGAAGTTCAAAGTGCTCTGAAGGAACTGGCAAAAAACAAGGCTCCAGGCATACCAAGTGACATAGTTCAACAAACAGACACTGCTCTGAATATGCTAAGTTGTGCCAAGAAATCTGGAGGACAACCAGCTGGCCCACTGACTGGAAAAGATTGATATTTGTTCCCATTCCAAAGAAAGAGTGTGGAAATTATCAAACAATATCATTAATATCATATGCAAACAAGATTCTGCTGAAAATTATCAAAAAACATTTGGAACAATATGTCAACAAAGAACTGCCAGATGTGCAGGGTGGATTTAGAAGAGGTCGTGGTACTAGGGATATTATAGCTAATGTTAGATGGATCTTGGCAGAAAACAAAGAATACAAAAAGAATGTCTATCTCTGCTTAATTGACTATGCAAAGGCTTTTGACTGTATGGATCACAACAAACATGCGGCTGACTCTGAGAAGAATGGGAATCCCATAACATTTGATCATGCTAACGCGAAAACTATACTTGGACCAAGAGGCAGAAGTCAGAACAGAGCAAGGAGACACTACATGGTTCAAAATCAAGAAGGGGGTCCATTAGGGATGTATTCTGCCTCAATACCTTTTAAATCTGTATGCAGAACAGATCATCCAAGATGCTGGGCTGTACGAGGAGGAATGTGGCATCAGGATTGGTGGAAGAGTCATCAACAACCTGCGTTATGCAGATGACACAACCCTGCTTGCTGAAACTGAGGAGGATCTGAATTGCTTGCTGTAGAAGGACAAGGACTGCAGCCTCCTATATGGATTGAAGCTCAACGTCAAGAAAACAAAGATTCTCACCACTGGGCCAATTGACAGCATCAGTATGGATGGTGAAGAGATTGAGATAGTTAACAGTTATAGTTTACTTGGCTCCAGAGTAAACACTCTTGGTAATAGCAGTCAGGAAATCAAGAGATGAATTGCATTGGGAAAGTCAGTTGTGAGGGACCTCTCAAGAGTACTGAATAGCAATGATATCAGGCTGGAGACTAAGGTGCACCTGATCTGGGCTATAGTCTTCGCAATTATGTGCTATGCATTAGAGAGTTGGACAGTAGATAGGGATGATAGAAAGAGAATTGATGCCTTTGAGCTGTGGTGCTAGAGAAGAGTGTTGAATATGTCATGGACTACTAGGAGAACAAACAGGTTTGTCCTGGAGAAGGTGAAGCCGGAATGCTCCTTGGAGTCAAGGATTCTGAAGCTTCTTCTCACATATTTTGGGTATGTTGCAAGGAGGGACTGGTCCTTGGAGAGGGACAACATTTTTGGCAGAGTGGAGGGACAGCGCAGGAGAGGAAGACCCTGGATGAGACGGATCGATTCTGTGACTGGCGTGGTGGGAATGAATGTGTTTGAGATGGCTGGGTTGGCGCAGGATAGAACAGCTGCGTTTAGGGCTCTTGTACATAGGATCGCTATGAGTCGCAAGCACCTAGATGGCACATAACAACAACAACAACAACAACAACAACAACAACTGTGATAGAGTTCTACTATCTAGCAGGATTAGTAATACCAGTTTGGTAGCACAGTGATTAAAGCCCTTGGCTCCCAACCCAAAGTTTGGGGTTTCGCAGTCACTAGCTAATCCCTGACAAAAAGATATAAGAATCTACATATGTAAAGATTACAGCCTTGGAAACACAGTGGGACAGTTCCACTTTGCTCTATAGGGTTTCTATGAGTTGGAATTTTAGGGTTTTTAATAGACTTGAGATCGAAGTCACTCAAGTCCTTACTGGCAAAACAAGCAGTAAATTATAGCTTCTGACTCCTATTTTGATTGCGATAAGGGTTCTTAGAAACATCTTTTAATCTTGATCCTCTTGCCTTTATTTTTAAAAAAATGTATTGAGAGTTGAAGAGGAGCTCTGTTTAATTTTACTAAGCTAGGGGCAATAAGAACGGCAGGCAGGTCGTATAGCCCTGGTGTGTCCACTTGCAGTACAGCAATAACTTGTGCTTGCTGTGAGGCTGAACACCATGACACTGATATGTCAAATGCAGACAGTGTGAGCTGGAGCTCCCCGATTAAAACAAGCTTAGAAGGATGAGTTGCATCTATTTCCATAATAGTTTGCCTCAGGAAACCCTATGAACCTGGAGAGAAGATGAAAGACGCACAAGCGTTGAGGACTCTTTCATAGGGTTACTATGAGTTGCCTGTGACTCGAAGGCACTTAACAACAACAACAACAAACAATGGGAAGACAATTAGCTTATGTTCTGCATTCTTAGCAGAAATCATGCAGGCTAGAAGACAATGAGATGGCATATATGGAAGGTTAAAAAAAAACAAACAAACAATTGCCAACCAAGGGTCCTGTATACCCAGCAAATCTCTCCATCAAATATGAAGGAGAAATTAGAACCTCTACAGAAAAGAATGAACTTAAGGAATTTGTAAAAACAAAACCGAAACTACAGGAAATTTTAAGTGAAGTCCTTCATACGAAGACACCAAAGGAAAGTGGATGAATCCTAGTAATCAAAACAACAGAGAAAAACCCAGCAAAATAGCAATGGTAAAATCTGTCCTGAAAAAAGTCACACTTAATGTTAATGGACTAAATGTGCTAGTTAAGAAAAAAAAATAAATAGCAGAATATATTTAAAAATAAAACACAACTGAATTGAAACAGATGAAGGAGAGAACAGTTTAAAAGTGATATATGATAGCATATTATGATTATCACAGGAATCCAGAATTAAGGTTGCATAATGGAGTGCATTTGA
>NW_006399851.1:2738658-2772575 GCF_000299155.1 Elephantulus edwardii
AAAAAAAAAAAAAAAAAAAAAAAGCAGGAGTGGTAATTCTAATCACTGATAAAATAGATTTCAGAATGAAAACTACCATAATAGATAAAGTTGGGCATCATATAATGATTAAACACACAATAGATTGGTCACCATTTATGCACCAAATGATAGACTTGCAAAATACATAAAACAATGATTAACAGAATTGAAGAGACAGCACCACAAGAGTGGTAGAAGACTTCAATGCACCACTGTCACCAAATTATATGTCAACTCAAAAGAAACTCTACAAAGATGTAGATGATCTAAACTATATAATCAGTCAACTTGATCTTGTGGATGTACTCAGGGACTGAACCCAACTAAAACACAATTCACTTTCTTCTGAAGTACACATAGTACATTCTCCAGAATCAATCACATATTAGGACACAAAGCAAGCCTCAACAAATTAAAAAATCACTGAAATAATGCAAATTATCTTCTCAGATCACAATGCCATAAAACTAGAAGTTAACTACAGGAGGGTAAAGCTTACAGAACTATCCACCTGGAATTAAATAACTCTGTGACACTGATGTGTCAAAGGTGATAATGGTTACTCATGGTTGCCCATGGTGGACAGTGTTTGGTGAAGCTTCCCAATTAAAACCAGATTGGGAGGAGTGACATCCACTTCCAAAATGGCTTGCCTCTGAAAACTCTATGAACATGGAGAAACAATGAAATTATAAAAGTATCCAAGTGTTTTGTTTGTAGAGATGCTATGAGTCATCTACAACTTCATGGTACTTTACAACAATAACAACAGAACAAGATAGAGTTATAAAATAAATAAAGTATGAAATAAAAAAGTAACTTGAAACAAATGGAAATTAAAATATAACCTACATCCTGGATGCAACTAAGGCAGTTCTCAGGGGGCAGTTAATAGCAAGAGGTATACACATGAAAAAGGAGGAAAGAAAAGAAATTAATGATCTAACTTAACACCTTCGTCAGATAGAAAAAGAACAACAATCTAATTCTATAGCCTCTAAAAGAAAGAAAATTATCAGAACAAGAGCTGAAATCAGTGAAACATAAAACAGAAAAAAAACACCCCAAAACAACAACATTGAAACCAGCAAAAAGGTCAATAAAATTGACCAAATGCTGGCAAACTTAACAAAAGAAAACAAAATACAAAATAAGAAACAAAAACACAGATAACTTGATTTAAAAAGGTAGAAGTGTCATCAAACACAACCAGATGAAATTAAATCAATAATATTAGATTACTATGAAAAGTTATTCTGATAAATTAGAAAATCTAGAGGAGATGGACAAATTCCTTGAAATTTATGCTCTATCCATTTTAACATGGAAAAACATAGAAGACTTGTATAGACCCATCACAAAAGACCTCCCCATTAAAAACAAACAAACAAACCAACAAATAAACAAGCAAAAACCTGTCTTGGACAAGATGGCTTCACAGCTGAATTCCACCAAATATTCAGAGATCTACCACCAATTCTACTTAAATTATTTTTTTTAAAAAAGAAAAGGAAGGATTACTCCCAGAGTCATTCTATGAAGCAAGCATAACTCTAATACCAAAACCAAGAAAATATATTACCAAGAAAGAAAACTACAGACCAATATCTCTCATTAATATAGATGCAAAAGTCCTTAACAAAATCCTAACCAATAGAAACTAAAAGCACACACACAAAAAAAAAATTCATCATGGTCAATGTAATTTATAAGAGATATGCAAGGATGGTTCAACCTAAGGAGAGCCATCAGTGTAATTCAACACATTAACAAAGAAAATAACAAGAACCATATCATCCTTGCTATTGATGCAGAAAAAGCACTTGACATAATTCACACCCCTTTCCTAATAAAGACACTCGGCAAAATTGGAATAGAAGGGAATTTTCTCAACATAGTAAAAAGAATATATGCAAAACCAAGAGCTAACAATATCATTCCAAATGGAGAAAGACTAAAAGCATTCTTATTGCGAGCAGGGACTGGACAAGTATACCCACTGTCATCACTTCTATTCAACATGGTATTGGAAATACTTGGTAGGGCAATTTGATAAAGGAAGAAAATAAAAGACATCCAGATCATCAAAGTGATGGTTAAATTATCACTATAGGCAGATAATATAATAATGTACACAGAAAACTTTAAGAAATAAAAAAAAGAAAACAAAAAACAAAAACAAACCCCAAATAAACAAAAAAACCAAAAAAGCCTGTTAAACTAGTAGACCAATTTCGTAGAGTCGCAGGATATAAAAGCAATATCCAAAAATCAGTGGGATCCCTTTACAGTAACAAACAAACTCAGAGAAGGAAACCAAGAAAACAATACCGTTCACAATATCCAACCACAAATTGAGATACTTGGGAGTTAACCTAATTAGAGACACAAAAGACATGTACAAATAACATTTTTCAAGACACAAGACCCAAATAAATAGAAAAATATGCCCTACTTACGTATAGAAAAACTCAATATTGTGAAAATTACCATGCTATCAAAAGCAATGTATATGTTCAATGCAGTATCAACACAGATACCAACTTCTTTTGTCAAGGAGAGCTAAAAAGAAATTGTCACATTTATTTGGATATGAAAGAGACGGCAAATAATAAGCAAAGCTCTTCTGAGAAAAAAAAATAGAAGCGAGAGGCATAGTACTCCCTGACCTCAAAACCTTCTACACAGCAGTAGTAACCAAAAAAGCACTGGTGCAACTACAGGCACATACACCAATGGAACAAACTGAGAACACAGAAATGGATCCATCTATCTAGGGTCACCAGATATTTAACAAGCAAATAAAATTTACCAAATAGGGAAATTGCAACTTCTTCAACACATGGTGCTGGCAAAACTGGACTGCTACCTGCAGAAAGCTACAACAGCATCCACATTTCACACCACACACAAGAACTAATTCAAGGTGGATCAGAGACCTGGGAGTAAAGCCCCAAACCATAAAATTATAAGAGACAAAGAGGGATCAAGCTTAGATGCCTAGTCTATGGTATAAAGAGACTGCCAAATAAAGCGAGAAACACGGAATCTGGAGAGGATAAAATTGAGGAATGGGACCTCCTAAAGACTAAATCCCTATGTGCATCAAAACCATTTTTCAACAGAGTGAAAGAAAACCTATTGCCTGGGAAAAACATTTGTCAATACCATTTCAGACAAGCATCTCACATCAAAAGTTTATAGAATCCCATAGGACTTCTACAAGAAGACTGTTAACAAAATTACAAAATGGTCAAAAGACATGGAAAGAATTTTCACAGAGGAAGATATTTGGATGGCCAACAGACACCTGGAAAAATTCTCAAAATCCCTGGCAATAAGAGAGATGCAACTTAAAACCAAAATGAGATACTATCTCACCCCAGTAGTAGCAGCAAAGTTTAACAGCCAGTAATAAATTTTGAAGAGGATGTGGAGAGATAGTAACTCTTAGACACTGTTGCTGGGATTGTAAAATGATACAACCACTTTGAAAGGCAGTTTTGTGATTCCTCAAAAAGCTTAACATAGAAATTCCATGTTGTTGTTGCTGTTGCTACGTACCGTCGAGTCGTTTCTGACTCATAGCACAACAGCCCTAAACCCTGCTCTATCCTGCGCCAACCGCACCGCCTCTGACACACCCATCCCGATTACCCCAGTCACTGAATCAATCCACCTCATAGAGAGTCTTCCCCTCCTGCGCTGTCCCTCCACCCTCCCAAGCATGATGTCCCTCTCCAAGGACCCGTCCCTCCTGGCAACATGTCCGAAGTATGTCAGACGAAGCTGCAGAATCCTTGCCTCCAAGGAGTAGCTTGGTTTAATCATCTCCAAGATGAATCTGTTTGTTTTCCTGGCAGTCGAGGGTACATTCAGTACCCTTCTCCAGCACCACAGCTCAAAAGCATCCACTCTCCTTCTGTCCTCCCTAGTCATTGTCCAACTCTCTGATGCATAACAAGCGATTGCAAATACCTGTATCAGGCGCACCTTAGTCTCCAGAGAGACACTGTTGCTCCTGAGTACTTTAGAGAGGTCCCTAACAGCAGACTTTCCCATCGCGATACACTTTTTGATATCCTGACTGTGGAGCCGAGCAAGCTGAAGCTGTGAACACTCTCAATCTCTTTGTCATCCATCCTGACGCTGCCAATTGGTCCAGTGGTGAGAATCTTTGTCTTCTTGATATTGAGCCTCAGTCCATACTGAAGGGTGCAGTCCTTGACCCTTCGCAGAAAGTGCATGAGGTCCTCCTCAGTTTCAGCAAGCAGGGTTGTGTCATCTGCATAACGCAAATTGTTAATAGATCTTCCACCAATCCTGATGCCACAATTCTCCTCATAGAGCCCAGCCTCTCGGATAATCTGTTCTGCATACACGTTGAAAAGGTATGGAGACAGGATGCATCCCTGGCGCACACCTTTCCCAATTTTGAACCATACGGTGTTACCCTGCTCTGTTCTGACTACTGCCTCTTGGTCCAAGTATAGGTTTCGCATTAGCACAATTAAACGTTCTGGGATTCCCATTCTTCTCAGAGTCAGCCACAGTTTGTTATGATCCACACAGTCAAATGCCTTTGCATAATCAATGAAACACAGATAGACATTCTTCTGATATTCCCTGCTTTCAGCTAAGATCCATCTAACATCAGCAACAATATCCCTAGTACCACGACCCCTTCTAAACCCAGCCTGGACTTCCGGCAGTTCTCTGCTGATGTGCTGTTCTAATCATTTTTGGATAATCTTCAGTAGAATCTTGCTTGCATGTGAAATCAATGACACTGTTCTGTAGTTTCCACACGATCCATTTATTCCACTGCTTGGAATATACCTTGAGAAAATGAGAACTGAAGCACAACAGAGATTTGTACACCGATTTTCATAGCAGTGTTATCCACTATTGCAAGAACATGGAAACAGCTTAAGTGTCCAACCACAATTGAATGGATTGGGAAATTATGGTATACCACATGATGAAATATTACACAGAATGCAGAAATAATGATTTTGAAAAGCATGACCTATCTTGGGAAGGACTGGAAAGCATTATGCAAAGTGAACTAATTGAGTCACATAAAGACAAATACTGTATAAGACCAATATTGTAGATATAAAATTATAACTAGTAAAACATTTATGAGATTCCAAAGGGAGGAGAATAGGATTAGCAGGGTGAGGACGGGTGGGAGGGATAATCATAGAGTCACACAACTGGATGAGTAGTGGCAGGGGTGGGTAAAAGAAATGGGAACGATCTGGTGTGAACAACAATATATAAGAGCTTTGTAAATAAACCAGTGTAAAATAAAAAAATTATAAGAAAATAAGATTTGCTATGAATAAAATCACTGAATGTACAAAACTTAAAAAAAAAGTTTGTGAGACAAACTTGCACTATCCTCGCTCCTAAGAAGCACTCTTGTTGCATTTCTTCCAAGAAACATTTATTGAAAGTCCACTTAATAGTCAAAATTCTTCACCAACACTGTAATACAAAGATATCAGTTCTTATTTGGGAATATACTATCAAATTTCATGTGCACATTAACTCACTGAATATTGGGTAGGTGCATCGTTGTTAAAAAAATTTAAAAAGTTAGGAAGACATACTTGAAAGGCTTGAATTTAGTTTGATAGTTAAAAAGCTTAGTAATCATGTCTCATCTGTAAATTTGCTTTACCTTGGTGGATTATATTTTGCCATGATGCTGAAAGATGTGCCACTGATAATTCAAACACCAGCAAGATCACACTTAGTAAACAAGTTTGGGCAGACCTTCATGACTAAAATTGACTAGGAGGAAAGGCTTGGAGATATACTTCTAAAAGTTAACAAAAAAACCCTCTCCTGGATCACAATGCAAAGGGTTGGGAGATAAGACATTACACAATAATTTCAACAATAAATTTAATACAGAAAAGATTTTGAAGATGACACATAACCAGGCCATCGCTTCTTTTATATGCATGGTTGTCATGAGTTGGAACCAACCTAAGTTGGCAGAATACAGTTTAAGTAGTCTCTTCATTCTCCTGACTTATTGTATCTGTGTCTGCAAGATAATAATACATATAATAACATACTTAGAGGATCAAATTAAATAATAATGATATTTGCCTCCAGAGTACTGAAGAGCAATGACATCAGTCTCAAGATTAAGATGCACTTGATCCCGGCCATAGTTTTTGAAATTTATTGCTATGCATCAGAGAGCTGAACAATGACTAAGGATGACAGAGAAATTATGTCTTTGAGCTGTGGTACTAGAGAATAGTGTTGAATATATCATGGACTGCCAGAAGAATAAACACGTTCATCCTGGAGAAGGTGAAGCCAGGCTGTTCCTTGAAGGCAAGGATTCTAAGGCTTCATCTGACATACTTTGACCCTATTACAAGGAGGGATTGGTCCTTGGAGAAGGACATCATGCTTGGAAGGGTGGAGGGATAGAGAAGGAGAACGAGACCATTGATGAAATGGAGTGATCCAGAGACTGGGGTAATGAGGATAAGTGTGTCGGAGACAGTAAAGTTGTCACAGGATACAGCAAGTTTCAGGGCTGGTGTACATAAGGTTACCATGCATCACAAGCAACTCTATGACACATAACAACAACAACAACAAAACACCTGTCATATATATTTTTTAATTCCTTATACACATCATAGTCAATGTTTATAAGTGTATATTGCAATCATAGTGAAAGAATTTAAAATCTTCAACCAGATTCCACAGTTCAGAACTTCCAAGAGCAAATATCCAGACCTTCTTAGTCAGGTGCACCCTACTCAGATGTCTAGGAATGAGTCAGTTCTGATATAGGATTTAGGAGTTGAGTTACATGTAACAAATTAGTGGGAAGTACAGATGACTTAATATTATTTTCTCAGAGGTTTGATTTTTTTCCTTCATTACCCTCATTTAATAATGCAATTAAAGCTCAAACATTATCATAAAAAATGAATTCTTCTCTTGTGAATAGTTTTTTTGTTTTTTTCTACCAGACATCTGGTCACCACTAAAACCTCTAAGGCAATCCTCCAGACAATCACTGATGGTTGTACTGAAATATATGAGCAAACAGACTCTAAGATGGGGTTGATAATTTCTTTACTAGAGTCACATTGCATTATGAGCTGGCAGTAAGTAAGATTAGGAACAGCCAACACCTGGAAAAATCACAAAGACATCCAAATTCTGGTGTCCATGGCAGAAAACCAAAGACTAGAATTGAATCTCCTCCATGTAATTCACTCCAAGAATGCACAGTTGGATAAGGACAGAGCAGCTCCCATTAAGCTTATGAGTACACTTTTGGAAAGTTTGTCCATCAGAATATGGCAGCAATGTAGCATCAAGACCGAGCTACAAATCCAAGTATAAAAGCTGTGATCTCTGCACAATTACCTTGATGTGTCCTAGATTTGAACCCATTCATTGATGTTCCCTTTATTTACTTGACTCATTCCACAAATGCTACCAAAATATCATTCTCTGAATCCAAT
The DNA here is from genome assembly GCF_000299155.1 of Elephantulus edwardii. Taxonomy (NCBI): domain Eukaryota; kingdom Metazoa; phylum Chordata; class Mammalia; order Macroscelidea; family Macroscelididae; genus Elephantulus; species Elephantulus edwardii. The sequence goes on from NW_006399851.1 coordinate 2,746,194, forward strand.
GACAGTATCAAATCTCCACCAGTAAAGCCTGGAGTTTTTCCAACTCTACAAGACAAGGGCCAAACAAATCAAATGGCAGCACTTAAGGGCAGGATTTGTCAGCAGAGTGGATGAAAATACAATTCTACAACTTTTTTATGATAATCGACAGAGGGTAAAAGGACAGAAGAGTGACAGAGGTAAATACTCTCACTCCCACAACTATGCACTGAGAAATCACAGTGTGGCATAAATTGTTCTTAGTGACTTTGGAAGTACATTTTTTAAAATTTTTATTTAATAGTGATATGTACCCTCTACCCTTAAGAAAACTATACTAAAAAAGAAGGAGCTTATAGAGATGTTTTTAAGGTAAGAGCATTGATGACCTTGGACATTTAAAAACATCAATGTGCACTATAGTTCTGACTTATTTATATCACAAAGAAAGCTATTTAAAGCCTCAAACCTTTAATAAATAGAAAAAAGAACATTAGTTTAATATATGAACTCAAATAATTGTGGGATAAATGAACTCAAATTGATTAAAACACTAAAGGTATACGTGAAATTATAACACTCAAAATTAAACATATAAGAGAAGAACTTTATGACATATGATATAGAAGACTTTTAAAAAATATAGTTAAGCAAAAATTCAAAAATAGAAGAAAAGATCATTTTGATAGAATTGCAACTAAAGATTTCAGTTTACCAAAGACCAAAGACAAAAAAAAAAGATGAATAATGAATTCAGGAAAGCTATTGACAAAACATAAAATCAAGAAGATATAAATATCTAGAATTTGTTAGAAATTTCTACAAATTAGCAAAGCTCAACAGCAAATAGGGTATAAGTATATTAACAAGCTATTCACCAGAAATACTTAAATCGCATAACAAAGACATTGAAAATTGTTTGTAATTAGAGAAAATGTATAAGACAAAATATTAAAACTTACTCATAGTTAGAGAAAAGCAGATAAAAAACAATCAAATGTCACTAGACATTAATCCTATCGACAAACACTATAAAATTGGATAATGCTCTATGGTCAATGATGTAAAACAGTCTTATAAAGAGCTATTGTATACTGCAGTCTCTTTTTTTTTTATAATTTTTTTTTACAGAGCTTTTGGATTTCCATTCATTCATTGCCACAATTTTCTCCCTTCCCACCCCTCCTCACCAGCTCGCTTCCCCCTCCGAAGAGAGAAAAAAAAAAAAAGGAAAAAAAAATCCTTCATGCAGTCTCTTTTTTAAAATGTTCTACTAATTTATTTACAAAATTTGAATACATTGATGATTTAATAGCAGTCTCTTGAGATTACTTACATAACACACAATTGTGCGTTGTGACTCAACATCATCACTTATAGCAATACGTCTCAGAGAAATTTGGGTTAGGGTTCTTATAAGAACGCAGGGGAAAAAATTCACTTCAATGTTGTTAGTGATAGAGGGATCGGTGATAATTTTTAAAAAGTGAACACACATCAGTGAGTGAATGAAAGCCCAACCTCTCTGTCAGCCTTTGCTAAAATTAGAGTTTTTAAAATAGTGAACACAAACTATGAAATAACCATCTGTTAAAACCAGGTGAAAGGATGTTTATCTATCGACATAGAGAGATCATTAAGTTGTGTTGTTGTTAGCTGTCATAGAATTTTCTTCTGATTCATGATAATTGTGAAAAATGGAACAAAGACTGACCAGCCCTGTACCATCCCCAACTGGTTATTGGTTTCATATTGGACAATAAACAGATTTTAAGAATTAAATTGTTAGGCTTTTCTTCCTCATCTATTTTAGCCTAGAAACTCCAATGACACCTGATTAAATTTATAAGCTTCAAAATATAGGCCTCAAATGACTGACAGGATACAACATCTAGGCTTTCAATGACAGACAGGTTGTGGTTATGCATGAAGTATATTGGCTGGAAATATACTCCATGCTTCCTACATGTAAAGCAAAGATTGTACCACTTAACCACCAAAGCACCCATATAAATGTAGGGAAGAGGAAACTATATAGTGAACAGAATAATATTTATTACTTAGTACTAGTTACATAAATCCACATAAAACAACAGCACATACTTTAATGGCACATATCAATTTAAGGACATATAGAAAGAAACACAGTGCAGTGGTTAAATAACAATTTTATTCATATTCACATTGCTAGAATCTAGTATAATGGGTGGTTCCTGAATAAAGGATGATGAGTATTTCAGTGATTCAGAGAAGAAGATAAAGGGGGGAGGGAGGATCAAAGGCATTCCAAACTTTTCAACACATACAAGAACAGATCACCTGCAAAAATACTCAGATTATAAAATATATTTGATATATCTGGTAGGACAAAGAATAGAAATCATTACAATTTTGTATTGAAAGTGCTAGGACAATGGGACAAGAGAAGGAAGATAGACAAAAGGCTGATAAAACTGTCACTATGTCGATGATATGGTAGTGTGCACTGAAAACCCCAAGGACTCAACAGGTGAGACCTTATCAGCCAACCACAATTGAAATTCAATAGTCAGTATAATTGTTGTTGTTGTCGTCATTGTTGTGTGACATCAGGTCACCTGCAACTTACAGTGAACCTATGTACAGCAACCCTGAATCCTGTCCTATCCTGAGTCAATCTCATTTTCTCCAACAGACCTAATTCCATTACCAGAGTCACTGAGTCAATCCATCTCATCCTGGGTCTTTCTTTTCTGCACAGTCCTGCCATCCTTCCACACATGATATCTTTCAGCCAACCACAACTAAGGTACAATAGCCAATCAAAAATTGAGATAATTGGGAATGAAAATAGAGACACAAAGCTCTTTATAAAGAAAATGACAAAAAAATCTGTGAGAAACAATAAGAGACCTAAATAAATGGAGAAATGGTAGACTCAGTATAGTGAAAATGACAATGCTACCCAAAGTAGTCTATACACTTAAAGCAAACTTAATACAAATACCAAATTCATTTTTCAAAGAGATAGAGGAGACAATTGATTAATTTATTTTGAAAAGAAGGAGACCCCAAATAAGCAAAGCACTTCTGAAAAATAAAAATGAAGTGGGAAATGTAGCACTACCTGATCTCAAAACTTACTGTTGTTGTTGATTGTTATCAAATTGAGCACAACTCATAGTGACCCTATGAACAAAACACCTGAAGTCTTTCTATAACTATTATTGTTTCTCAAAGTTCATAGAGTTTTCAAAACATATTACACAGCCAATAGCTAAAGCAATGTGGCATTGGTGCAATGTCGCACATATAAATCAATGGAACAGAACCAAGAACCCAGAAATAAACCCATCTACTTCTGGTAAACCACCTATGGTATTCAAAAAGAAAACAAAACCTCTCAAATGAGGCTATGACAATCTGTTTAACCAATGGCGCTGACAAAACTAGACTCCTACCTAAAGAAATCTAAAGCAGGATCCACATCTTACACTACATAAAAAAGTCAACTAAAGGTAGAACAGAGACCTATAGGTAAACTCAAAAGCATAAAGATTACAAAAGACAAAATGGGACCAAACTAAAATATTTTAGTTTATAGTATAAATAGTCTGGCAAATAACTCTCAGAGTTGCACAGTCAGAAGAAGATAACATCAATGAAAGATAGCATCTAAAGATTAAGTCCCTGTGTGAATCAGAAACTTTTTCCCAGTAGAGTGAAGAGAAAATCTACTGACTAGGAAAAAAAAAGTTGACAGTGACATCTCAGACAAGAAGATATGGTATGAAAAATAATGTATATGTATGATCTTAGTAGGTAAACAAACAAAATAACATAAAAAATTTAAAAAACACTAACCAAAACCAACTCATTACAAAAGTTTGTAGAATCCTACAGGGCCTCCACAAGAAAAAGACTGGTAACCCAATTACAAAATGGGCAAAAACATGGGAAGACTTTTCACAGAGCAAGGCAATCAGATAGCCAATAGACACACGAAGGAATGTTCAAAATCACCAGAAATAAGAGAGATGTAAATCTAAACCCAATGCAATACCATATTATCCCAGTTGTTGTGTACCATCAAGGTGGAACTGACCAGTAGCTGACTCTCTGTCAGGTTTTCTAAGGCAGAAGGAGATTGCCCAACGTTTTCCCAAGTAGCAGCTGGTGGATTTGAACCACAAGCCTTTGGATTACAGCACAGCTACTTGCTCCTAGACCATTAGTGCTCCCCTACTGATGTTTCTAGTATCATTATTCACAATAGCAAGAAAATGGAAACAGCCCAAATGTACATGAACAAAATTAAGGGAACAAGAAATTGTGATATGATCACATGATACACATTATGTAGCCCTCAGTAGCAATGATTTCAAAAATTACCTGTATTACCTGAGAGAGGCTAAAGAGCATTATGATGAGTGAACTAACTCAGGCTCGTAAGGACAAATATTGTATAAGATCACAACTCTAAAAATGAACTCTGGTGGTCTAAAGGCAAGAAGCTGTGCTGCAATATCAAAAGCACCTGGTTCAAGACCACCGGTTCATGAACTGCCTTTGCAATTCTTTAAGTTTGCCATTTCTTCCCTTTAGTTTGGGTTCTCAACATTCTACTGAGATATTCAATGTCTTTTGACATCCAATTTTTATTTTCTCTTCCTGCTTTGTCTTAGTAATAAACTTTGCTTTCTGCATGAGTGATATCCTTGATATAATGTTGTTGTTGTTATGTGCCGCCAAGCCACCTGCGACTCAAAGTGGCCCTGTGTACAACAGCCCTAAACCCTGTTCTATCAGTGCCAATCTCACTGTTTCCGACACACCTATCCCCATTCTCACAGTCACAGAATCAATTTACTTTATAGAGGGTCTTCCTCTCCTGCACTTTCCCTCCACCTTCCCAAGCATGATGTCCTTCTCCAAGGACAGGTCATTCTTTGCAACATGTCCAAAACTTCAGAATCTTTGCCTCCAAAGAGCAGCCTGGTTTAACCCTGTTCAGGATGAACCTGTTTGTTTTCTTAGCAGTCCATAGTATATTGAACACTCTTCTCCACTACCTCAACTCAAAGGCATCAATTCTCCTTCTATTCTCCCTAGTTATTGTCCAACTCTCTGATGCATAGCAAGTGATTGAAAAGACCATGGCCTGTATCTGGCACCTTATTCTCCAGAGTGACACCATTGCTCTTCAGTACTTTAGAGAGGTCCCTAACAGCAGACTTTCCCACCGTAATACATCTTTTAATTTCCTGGCTGCTGGTGCTGAGTGTGTTGACTGTACATACTTTATATGATTTAATTTCCAAATAACCCTCAAAAGCAGATGCCCATACTGGTTCATGAGTTAGATGATGAGATAAACATTCTGACTTTGGGAAAGCTTTTCTACACCTACGTTACAGAACTCTCATCTGTGATATCAGTTTATAAGAAAAATTTACTCTGAATATCTCTGAAGCTTTATCCTGGTTTCAAGATAGGAAATGACAATGTGAATTTGAAAACAAAGATGAATCAGCCAAAAGAGAGAAGGAGGGGATTTAAAACAGGATTTGTGTGGAGTGGGGTGGAGTAGTTAAGAGAAAAGCACAGTGGGAAGAGTGGAATGTAGCTAAATTAATTCTCAAAGCAAAATCCCAAAATAAGCTAAACTAACAAAAGGAAAGCAAATCAAACTGATTGCCCTATGATTTGCTTTATAAGAAACTGACGATGAGAAAAAAAATTAACAGCTGGGGAGAATCAGAGAGTAGAAAAGTCAAATTAAAAATAAGAATAAAATTCCCTTTCCCCAAATCCATAGAGTAAATTGTCTGGAGGGAACTTCCAAAGGCTGTCAAATCCCCAAACAACTTTAACTTGAAGTGCCATGAGAACTGTTGTCCTTAAATTATTCCCTTGATCCAAATCTGCTATCACCGGGTTCAGTAAGGAACGCAGGAGAAGAATAAATTCAAGATTCATTAACATTGAGTCCAATTCTCCTGTTCTAGTTCCAGAAGGTGCAACAAATATTTCTTCCAAAGTGATAAAAAAAGCTGTGCTCACCAGTTCTCTTGTAAAGCATATTTCTGAAAGCCTCAGTTCAAAAGGACTGCATTTCTTCTCAGCAAGTTTATGTGATTCACTTTGCATACCAAAGCTTTGTATCGTTATGCATTTAGAAGGTATGCCTACAATGCTCACTGAGATTTAAGCATACTGCTAAAATGCTCAAGTTTTCTTTTAATTTATAATGAAATGGCACAGGACAGTGGTTAAGCTTTTGGAGTTAAGGGTGAAATTCCTGTTCAATCACTTATCAAATGTATTAGTGTAACCAGGGTACTTTATGTGCTTCCATCTCCTCAACTTTAAAAGGGGGATAATGTCATTACCTATCTCATTAGGGTTTTTAAGTGATTTATAAAGTAAATAAACCCATCAATTCTCAAAGCTTCCATGTAGAAGAAGGGAGCTCTGGTAGCCTAGTGGTAAGAAGCTGTGTTACCATCCCAAAGTCATACAGTTTAAATCTACCCACTGCTTCACAGAATATGGATGGACACTTTCCTGTGAGATTTAACCCCTCTGAAAACCTGCTGGAGGGTCAGCTAGGAGTCAGTTCTGACACCACAGCACACAACAACAACATGTAGAAGAAACATTTTATAGTGAAATCAAGGGGAAGGTATGAAGATATTTACACTTTGAAATGCTGGTCATGTCCAGTTAGTGCGTAGAGAACAGTGCTGAATGGAGATTGTTAAGGTCAAACAATTAGAAGAGAGACCATCCAAATAATGTAACTATGCAAAAGGAGTGAAAAAAAGGAAATATTTGCTAAAAATGTTGCAAGATAAGGAACCTAGGCTACTGAGAAGTTAATATGATGTTATTGTGGGTGTCTATATGCCATCAAGTCAGAGCAGACTCACAAATAACCTTCCAGCAGGTTTTCGAAGAGGAGAGGAGACTGCATGAGAGGAGGCTGCCATCCTTATCTTATGGAGCAGGTGGAAGATTCAAACCACTTACCTTTGGGTTGGCAGTGCAATTTCTTACCATTTGGCCATCAAAGCTTGATGGTAGGGAGATTGTTACTCCAAATTAAAAACTGTTTAGGAAGACAAATGGGAATTTAATGGCAGGTGGTGAATAGCAATGTGGTGATAAGACTTTTATTTTTATGTATTGATGGAATTATTGACGGCAAGATTAATTAAAAATGCAAAACAAGACATCAAACCCACTGCCATTGAGTTATGTCTGACTTTTAATGGCCCTGCGTCAGTTTCCAGGGCTCCACAACACAACAAGGGGAGATTGTGTGTCTTTTTCCAGAGGAGAGAAAGAAAAAAAAAATGGAGTCAAATAGCTTGAGACAAGCAGCCTTTCAAACAACAGGACAACTTGCTAGAGACTATGCCACAAAAACTCCCAAAATGTTAATTAGTCTCCCAAAATTACTGTGCAATAATGCATTTAATGAATCTTATGAAGTATAAAAAAATAATGGGGAAAAAAAAGAGAAAGAAGTAACAGTTCCTGTCTACATGGCAAAAGTATATAACTTTGTTTCGAAATCGGTGGTGGTTTTTACAATAGACTTGGAAGACCAATCCCTCCAATCCTAACTAAATTCTAGCCCATAGTTCTGGTTAGGAATGACTGAAAAACTTTCTAACTAAAAATTTCCGTGTGTATTAAGTAGAGCAAAGTTTGTTTCACACATGAATTATTTTGGTTTTGGGTTTGGGGCTTTTTGGTTTTTATACTGGCTTATTTATAAAATTTGAATACATTGTTTTCAAAAACAGATTTTTCCAATTTCCCTCAGACCCTACCCATCAAATTGTACAATTTCATGATTAATCTCCCTATCCCCCTGCACATCCTCATCCCTCTGTTTTCATCGCTTCCTTGGATTCTCATGTTTGTTGTTGTTGTTATGTGCCGTCGAGTCGCCTGCGACTCATAGCGACCCTATGTACAACAGCCCTAAACTCCGCTCTGTCCTGTGCCAATTGCACTGTCTCTGACACTCCCATCTCAATTATCCCAGTCACTGAATCAATCCACCTCATAGAGGGCCTTCCTCTCTTGCACCGTCCCTCCACCCTCCCAAGCATGATGTCCCTCTCCAAGGACCGGTCTCTCCTCACTACATGTCCGAAGTAAGTTAGACGGAGCCTCAGAATCCTTGCCTCCAAGGAGCCACCCGGTTTAACCCTCTCCAGGACAAATCTATTTGTTTTCCTGCAGTCCATGGTATTCTCAGTACTCTTCTCCAGCACCACAGCTCAAAGGCATCAGTTCTCCTTCTATCCTCCTTGGTCATTGTCCAACTCTCTGATGCATAACAGGTGATTGCGAAGACTATGGCCTGTATCAGATGCACCTTAGTCTCCAGAGAGACACCACTGCTCTTCATTGGAGAGGTCCCTAACAGCAGACTTTCCCATGGCAATGCGCCTTTTAATTTCCTGGCTGCTGGTGCCAAGACTGTTGACTATGGAGCCAAGCAGACTAAAGCTGTGTACAATCTCAATCTCTTCACCATCCATCCTGATGCTGCCGATTGGTCCAGTGGTGAGAATCTTTGTCTTCTTGACATTGAGCCTCAATCCATATTTTTTTTTACAAAAATGGATCCTCATACTTATTCTACAATAATGGTTTTATACAGTATTTGTCATTGTGGGACTGAGTTAGTTCACTCAACATAATGCTTTGCAGTCCCTCTCAATGTATTTAATTATTTACAAAATCATTGCTCCTGTGTGCTGCATAGTATTCCATCGTGCAGAATTGTGGTCCACCACACATAACTCATCCATAGAGACCAGCACAGAGATAGCACAACCTAGGAAGAGAATGGTCTTAAGAAGTCAAGGAGTAGATCAGCAACAATATAATGAAGGAGGAGTCAAGCTAGAAGTCTCCAACAGAAGCATAGTTATCTAGGGAAATAATATCCATTGACAAGAACTCAAGAACCAAAATAAAATAATGGTCATTTTCCCTAAATGCAGTAGATGATAAAAATCCTTGAGTACATGTATTAAGGGGCATGGAATGAAGAGGCTAACCAATGATTAATAAAAGGCTGTAAATAGAAACATATATATATATAATTTTTTTCCTCTTAGTGTAACACATACTTGGTCATTCTTGAGTGATACTCTCTGAGGCATTCAGAGGGTTTTTTTTTTTAAATTATAAAAACGTTTCCGTGCTAAATTACAACACTTTCACACTTACAAAGCAAATAAGATAGCAATCTTACTTAGAAGTTATGAGGCTTGAATAAGATTGTGAGTTAAGTAATGATACAATACTTTGAATACACTCTACCTTCATCAGTAGAAACTCATTGCCATACGTTATACCCAACATAAGTAATTTTCAAAATAAGTACTTGAGAAAGTTACCCATTTCTAGGTACCACAGGTATTACCAGGTGATTATTATATTGATTATCACAGGCAATCTCTCTCTCACTGACATTGAGTTGAAACCAATTCATAGCTGACTCTCTATTGGGTTTCTGAGGCTCTAAATTGCTCATCTGAATTCCTGAAGCCACTGGTGGATTCAAACTGACAGAAAGGCCAAGAGTTAGTGGACTGACTCTTTATGAATTATGCCACCACAGTGTTTCTGTTAGGCTGAAAAGGATCCCTGGTGGTCCAGTGGTTTATGTATTATAATGTTAACCAAGGGATAGTTGTTCCTATCTATCAGCCATACTATAGGAGAAAGATGAGGTAGTCAACTGCCATAAAGATTTAAAGCATTTGAAATCCTATGAGGTGACTCTACTCTGCATTGCAAGGATTAGTATGAATCAGAATAGAGTCAATGTTAGTGAAATTATGCTATGATCACAGAAGTCTCAGTGGCTTATCGCAAGTTTATTTAGTACTCATTTTGTAGTTTACAACAGGATAGTTGTTCTATGGCTACTATCCTCTATATTTAACTTTGATAATAGAAGCTTCCATTTGTCCTGCCATTTCTACATAAGACTTCCAAAACTTCAGTGAAGCAGGAAAGAAGAGAGCAGGTCTTAGAATGATCGTTAAATCTGTGAACAAGAAGTAACATATATCAATCCTTCCACCAACCATTTGACCAAACTCATTCAACAGTAGAGACCAGGGAGTAAAGTCTTCTGTGTGCCTAGAAGAAGAGAACTAGATATTCATGAGGATAAACATATTTAACAAATCAATGAATAGACCAAACCATAGAGGCTTCTGTATTTTATTTTTTCAAGTCTATAAATGAAGATAATATACTCTGGTTGTTCTTAGGACAAATAAATTATGGAATGTATAACCAATATTACATTTTGAATTCTTCAAAAACATCTTTGTAGAACAGTATAGAGTTGGTTACATTGTTAGTGTTAAATTATTCGCTGCTATAATGGATAATGAATGAGGAATTCCAAAAGAAGAGTTGATGCTTTTATATTGTGGCATTGATGAAGATAATTCAATATACCTGGAGCTGCCAATAGTGCAAACCAATCTGTCTTGAGGAATGTGCAAAAGAGTGCTTCTTAAAGAGAAAGATAGAAAAATTTTGTCTCACTTACTTTGGGGATATTTTCAAGAGGACCCAGTCCCTGGAGAAAGATAACATTCTAGAAAGGATCAGCAAATGTGACTACCACAATAATCTTAAGCATGATAGAAATTAAAATGATGGTTCAGGATAGGACAAAGTTAAGAATTGTCATTCGTAGGGCTTCTGTGAATAGTAGTCTGCCTAGTGGCATCTATCAACAACAACAACAACATAGGGACTGATTGCATCAGGAAAAATCTGTTATCAAGGACTCCAAATAAGTGCTAAAGAACAATGATGTCAGTTTAAAGATTATGGTGCACTTGAGCCAACACATGGCATTTTCAGTGCATCTGAAAGATGGAAAATGAGTGAGGATGACAGAAGAATCAATGCCTTCAAATTGTGGTCTTGGAGAAGATTACTGATTTTTCCATGGACAGCCAAAAAAATAAACAAGTGTGTCTTAAAGGAAATACAACAACAGAATTCCTTAAAGGCAAGGATGGTGAAACTTCTCACATATTCTGAACATTTTGTCAAGAAAGGCCACCCAGTTCTTAAAAAAAGAAATTATTCGGGGAAAGATAGAGAATAAGAGAAAAAGAAAAAAATCCTTCAAGAAGATGGATTGACACAGTGACTGAAGCAATCAACTGGGGCATAAATGAAATTGAGGGAATGGCTCAGGGTAGAGCAAAGGTCAGATCTGTTGTTCATAGTGTTGCTATGAGTTGTAACTGACAAGATGACATCTAAAAATAATAACATAGAGATTCATTGGTTAAGAACATAGTGAGTAATATTGAAGATGAGATGTAATAATCAGATAATGGATCTAAAATGCATTTACTATATCTTTAAATCCTGATATATGTAGGTAGATAGGTAGATGCATAAGTTGGATAAAAGATCAGGGGATATAATATTCATGGAAGATAAATAGATTGAGTTTTGTTCTAGAATTGGAAAGACTTCAGGTGGGAACAATAATTTTTAAAAACAAGTATATCTAAAGTCAAATACTGTAGTCTTCAATATAGATTGAAGTTCAGCATTAAGAAGACAAAGATTCCAGGGAGAAAAGTGCAACAATGAATCAATGGAAATCCAAAATCTCTGTAAACGTTAATTAAAATTAATAAAATTTAAAAAAAGGAGACAAAGATTCTCATCACTGGGCCAATTGGTAGCACCTTAATAGATGGAGAAGAGATTGTTGGAGAAGAGAAGGTTGTTAGCAATTACAGCTTGCTTGGATCCACAATCAACAATCTTAACACCAGCAGTCAAGAAATCAAAAAATTAATTGCTTTGGGGAAAATCCACTGTCACAGACCTCTCCAGAGTGCTGAAGAACAACGATGTTAGTCTAGATACAAAGGTATGCCTAATGCAGGCTATGGTCTTCTCAATTACGTATTATGCTTCAGAGAGTTGGACAATGACTAAGGATGACAGAAGAAGACTAGATGCCTTTGAGTTGTGGTGCTGGAGAAGAGTCTTGAATATGCCATGGAATGCCAAGAAAACAAATCGGTCTTTCTTTAAGAGTATGAAACCAAGTCTCTCCTTGAAGGCTAGAATCTTGAAGCTCTGCCTCACTTATTTGGGCACTTGGCTACGAGAGATTGGTCCTTGGAGAAGGACATCATGCTCAGAAAGATGGACGAACAACGCAGGAGAGGAAGACCCCGGATGAGACTGATTGATACAGTAACTGGGACAACGCAGGGAAGGGTTCAGAGCTGCTGTGCATAGGGTCCCTATGCATTGCAGGCAGCTAAATCAACTAATAACATATTCTTTGAGGTATGGAAGCAGGAGTGGCATCTAATTCCTAAACAACTTGCTTCTGGAAACTCTATGAACTTTGATAAATATCAATTGTTGTATAAGGGCTTCAGGCCTTCTGTTTATAGGGTCTCTATGAGTCGTGCTCATCAACAATAACAACAACAACAACTATTTTCATTATTAGAAAAAAAATTTCATTATCAAAATTTCCGAAACAGATGGATTTTCAAAATAGCAAGTGAATTGTCCTTGAAAATTTTAGCATAAAGTCTATGACCACTCCATAGGAACTGTTAAAGAATCTCAAAGTTTATGTAGAGAAGCACATAGCAGAAAGTGTAGTGCTAAACAGGGAGCTCTGGTGGCCTAAAGGTAAGGAGTTGCACTGTCAACTCCAAAACAGGTGGTTTGAAACCTCTAGCTACCCTGTGGGAGAAAGATGGACAATATCCTCCAATGCAATATACAGCCACTAAAAATCCACAGGAAGGTCAGCTATGAGTAACTTCCAACTCAAAGGCAATGAGAAGAATGCTAAATACTCTTGTATTCGATTCTTACATATTCCTGTAAAAATTTCATGCAGTCTTAACAAAAACAAAAAGATCTCAAAATCTTAAATATAAAACCTTACACCACTTATTGTTTCCTATTATGTAACCAGTCACTTGTTTGACTTGAAAGAAATTTAAGGTAAATATACATGATTATCATTGAAGCAGAGTTAGAACGTAATTGATGTCACTTCGTTGACCTCCTTTTCTTTTCTGTACGTGCACACTGTTATATTCTCAATGAGGCATGCTAGGATAATAGAATATTGTCTCCAAAATTGTATGGATCATCAGCATGTTTAAGATTCTTAAGTTCTTACTTGCATTTGAATAGATAAAGGAGTGTAACTGCTGTAACTGAGAATCCCAATTGAATTAATGATTCTGAAATCATACAAACTATTGCTTCTATATTACAACTTGGGTAAGATAAAATCCAAAGCAGTTTAGGTAACATAAAATGCTGAATAATCATGAAAATTAGTGGATTGTGAAATGAATGACTACCTACCGTCACCGATGAAGCTGGCCCAAGACTTTCTAGTTTATTAAAGAAGTCATAAAGTATATGAGAGTGAAAGAATTTACAATGCCTGGAGCTCAAAATGCATCTACTCAATTGTTTTCATGATGTTGTTTTCAAAGTATTGCAACAAAACATTATCTGTTTTACTGGTCATTTGAGTTATTGTGTCCAATAAATTGTGTTCATTACATCACACCCAGCTCTGCCCTTGCATTGCTCATATCAGGCAGCTTGACTTCGGATTGACTCAGAATCTGAAGATCTGCGCATTTAAGTCTTATCACTGGCATCATGTTCAGTTTCCAGACAGTTGGCTAAATTAATTCCACTCACCTCATTCTCCATCTCCCCAACTGCATCAGAGTGATATCGATGGAGAAGCGTCTCCTGCACCATACTGTGCCCATTTTCCAAATTGTACTGAACCAAAAAGCCACTAGTTACACATTATGCTTTAGTGGATCCTAGACAGTATGAAAGAAATCTAGGATTATGTGTCTGGAATGTAGGACAGCATGTAAACCTGCTGAATACTGAATGAAATGAAGAACACCTGCTCTTCAAAGTGTGCACAAACTCTACCCCATCAGGACTACATCTGTACAGGTTAATTGTATCTATAAGATTGCTTTAAGCTATGAGTAGCAGAATGTTCATCAAGAGTATTAAACAATAAATGCATTTAATTATCTCATGGAAAAGGAGCCTAGGGATAAGTGGAAGGAGATGATAAGCAGTGCCTTGGTATAACAAGGTGCTTAGTTAGTTTCTCTCCCATTCTCTCATCTCTATGTTGCAAGACGGCTGCAAAAGCTTACTGTATCCAATTCTTAAAGCAATGACCCAAGTGGAAAGAAATGTTGTTGTTATGTGCTGTCAAGTCGACTACAACTTTTAACAACTCTATAAACAATGAATTTGAGCCCTGCCCAATCCTGTGTCATAATCGTCATCTCTGATATACTTTAGTCTATTGTTACAGTCACAGTGTCAATCCATCTTGTTGAAGGGATGAGAGTGTGGCTGAAAGGGGTATTTCCTTTGTCTGTTTTAAAAGGGAGAGAGCTCAATCTCCTTACATCTTGTAGGTGAGATCAGGATGTATGACTTCTCATAGGATGACAGTGTCCATCATTTTCAGTCATTAACGATGCCATAGCCAAGAGGAATGAGGGACACAAATAACTTCTAAGATAGCAAACAATATATCAGCCACAACATGTAACTCTACCTTCAAGCATAAATCAGAGGAGTAAAAGTTGTAACTTATACAGGGGGACATTAACAGCTGCTCAGTTCTACATGGTAATTTTACTTAAATTGACCTAAATAAGAAATTAAGGTATTGTGATGTTATCAGTCAATATGAGAATTTAAGAGACTTAGTGACTAAATAAGAGAAAATGTATCAAATATTTCTATTATTGATTAGTAAAAAATGCTAACGTATGTGATATATTGTTAGAAAAGAGCAATCAAAATGAATTTATTAAGCATAGACAACATGGTAAAAATTAGACATAGAACTTAAAACTCAAAGTGGGTTATAAATACACAATACAACAGAAACAACCCTATATAGGACTTAGAGAGTCTGGAATGTAGAGAGATTGGAAACAGTTGTCTATTGTCAAAACATAAAGAAAGAAGTGAAACCAAAGTCTTCTGAGAGGAAAGGGAGGGACATGCAGTATAGGGCTAGGCCTTGGTAGATGCTATATGTTATTGTTGTTGTTATGTGCTGTTGAGTCACTTATGACTCACAGCAACCCTATGGACAAGAGCCCTAAACCCTGCTCTATCCTGAGACATTATTGTCTCTCACATACCTGCTCCCATTATACCAATCACTGAATCAATCCAGCTCATTGAGGGTGTTCCTCTCTTGTGCTGTCCTCCACTCTCCCAAACATGATGTCCATCTGCAAAGATTGGTCCTTCCTTGTAAAGTATGTCTGACAAAGCTTCAGAATCCTCTCCAGGATGAACCTGTTGGCATATTCAACACTAATCTCCTCCGGCATCAAATCACAAAAGTATTAATTCTCTTCCTATCTTCCCTATTGTCCAGCTCTCTCATGCATAGCATGTAATTGTGAAGACTATGGCCTACATCAGGTGCACCTTAGTCTCCAGCCTGATGTTGTTGGTCTTCAGTATTCTGGAAAGGTCTCTGACAGCTGACTTTCCCAATGCAATTCATCTTCTGATTACTTGGTTGCTGGTACTAAGAATATTGAAACAGATTCATGCTAGAGAGGGTTAAACCAGGCTACTCCTTGGAGGCAAGGATTCTGGGGCTTCGTCTGACATACTTTGGACATGTTGTAAGGAGAGACAGGTCCTTGGAGAGGAACATCATGCTTGGTACGGTAGAGGGACAGCATAGGAAGGGAAGACCCTCTCTGAGGTGGATTGACTCCGTGACTGGGGTAATCAGGATGGGTGTGTCAAAGGGAATGCGATTGGCACAAGGTAGAGCAGAGTTTAGGGCTGTTGTACATAGGGTAGTTATGAGTTGCAAATGACTCAATGGCACATAACAACAACAACAACAAACAAACAAACTAAAACTGTTAACAATCTTGATCTCTTCACCATCCATAATGATGCTGCCAATTGGCCCAGTGGTGAGAATCTTTGTTTTCTTAATGTTAAGCTTTATATTGAAGGCTGCAGTCCTTGACTTTCTGAAGCAAGTGCCTCAGGTCCTCAGTTTCAGCAAGCAGGGTTATAACGCAGGTTGTTGATGAATCTTCCTCCAGTCCTGACGCCATATTCCTCCTCATGCAGCCCAGTGTCCCAGATGATCTGCATATATATTGAAAAGGTATGGAGACAGAATATATGCTTAGCATAGCCCTTTCCTGATTTTGAACCATGCTATGTATCCTTCCTATGTTCTTATGACTGCCTCTTGATTCAAGTATAGGTTTTGCATAAGCACAATCAAATGTTCTGAGATTCTCATTCTTCTCAGAGTCAGCCACAGTTTGTTGTGATCCACACAGTCAAGAACCTTTGCATAGTCAACAAACACAGATTAAACATTCCTCTGGTACTCTCTGCTTTCTGCCAAGATCATCTGACATTAGCTATAATATCCCTAGAATCACAGCCTTGTCTAAACACAGCCTTTACATCTGGCAGTTCTCTGCTGATGTGCTGTTCCAGTGGTTTTTGGACAATTTTCAGCAGAATCTTGCTTGCATGTGATATTAATGATAATAATGTGTTTGATAATTTCCACATTCTTTCAAATCACCTTTCTTTGGAATGGGAACAATTATCAATCTCTTCCAGTCAGCCTTCTGGCTGTCCTCCAGATTTCTTGGCACAACTTAGTGAGCACATCCAGGGTGGCATCTGTTTGTTAAAATACGTCAATTGGTATGCTGTCAACTCCTGGAGCCTTGTTTTTTTGCCAATTCTTTCAGAGCAGCTTGAACTTCCTCCTTTATCTTCCCAGGCTCTTGCTCATTCATTGTTTCAGGTAATTCTTCTCTGTCAGCCAATTCCTTATGGTACAATAACTCTGTATACTCTTTCCATCTTCTTTTATTGCTTTTGTATCATTTAACATTCTGCTCAAAGCATCCTTAAATATTGCCATTTGTGTCTTGATTTTTTTAAATTCCTTCAGGTTAAGAAATGCTGAGTGAGTTCAGCCCTTCTGAGTGAGTTCAGCCCTTTTGATTTCTGACTCCAGCTCTTTGAACATTTTTTTATAATACCTTGCTTTGTCATCCCAAGCAGCCCTTTGACATTTTCTGTTCAGCTCTTTAATTTCTTGATTTCTTCCTTTAGCTTTGGCTTCTCGGTGCTCTAATATAATATTCAGAATCTCATTTGACATCCATCTTGGTCTTTTCTTTCTCTTCTACCTTTGTAATGGTCTTTTGCATTCTTCTTGGATGATAATCTTTATATCCTGGCATAGCTCATTTGGTCTTCGTTCATTGGTGTTCAAGGCCTCAAACCTGTTCTTGAGAAGGTTTTGAAATTCAAGTTGGATAGACTTGAGTTCAAATTTTGGTAAAATAAGGATGACAGTATCATATCAGAAGTCTGTCATGACCAACTAACCAACAAACAAAAATGGGAGTCTTACAATTAGTAAGGACAAGTGGATGTGGCCTATTTCAAGAAGTAAACCCACCACAGTGTTTTCTTTGTACTGAACAGAAGAATTCTGAATGGATTGTTGTTATTGTTATGGGTTGTTGAAACCTTATGAATAATAGACCTGAACCCTCTCCAATCTTGAGATATCCTTATCATCTCTAACATGCTTAAACCCATTGCTGTAGTTACTGTGCTAATCTATCTCATTGGAGACTTCCATTTCTTTCACTGATCCTCCACCTTTCCAAGCATGATGTCTGATGGAATTGTTGTTGTTGTTGTTATGTGCCATCAAGTTGTCTGTGACTCATAGAGACCCTCTAAGAACAATAGCTCTAAACCCTGCCCTCTGCATAGAATTTGAAAACCCCTAGGAAATTTCTTGGCACCAGAAATGTATGTTCACAATTCATTCAATAAATAAAGAATTAATACTACTTTCCTCTTCAAGATCATAAATGTTTTATGCTAGACCTAGTACAGATACAGTATTGAAGCCAGTATTTGGCGTTGGCTCTTTGGGGACAAGTCTGCCATTTTTTGACCTTTTAAGTCTCAGGATACGGTTCACAGTGAAAAGAAAAATTACATGTGTAGGTGATCCTAACTCTTTTCTGAATTTGCTGAGATTGTGTGTGCCTATGTTGTTGTTATTATAAGTAGGAACATGAAATAAAAAGATTTTGGGTGTATTATGAGAGCCATTTCCAAAAGGGAACATTTATTTTCAAGTGTTTAGATTGCCGAGACAAGGATTTCTCTCCAACGTATCATTCATCATCCTCCTTACTCACTGTAAAATCAATCTGTTCTGTTTGTATGACATAAACAACAAGTCATTTCTCAGGAATGAGGTCGACCATATGTGAAGGTGTTTTAGAAAAGCACAACAGGGAATACACTAATCAAAGAAGCATCTGCATTTTATTTCAATGTCAAATCACATGTGTGTTATAAAAAGGAAAGATTATCACTTTTATTAAAGAATACCTTTCCTGTTGTGATGTTTACTGTTAACTCATACCTTCCCCAAGCAACACATCCAGATCAGTCATATAAATTACTACCTGAGAACACACACACACGCCACACACACAACTCACCCTGTGTGGCCAGTAACATATGTGTTGTGCAAACATCTTGACATCTGCCCCTTTTCATTCACTCAACTCAATGCAAAGTGGAAGGCGGGAACCTATATTCAGTTGTTATAAGCATTAGACCAAGAATGGGCACTTTCGTGCAAACATACTGCTGATTAGCAAAGAGTTTTCTATTGATAGATACTAGAAATGTTTTTTTAAATTATTTTTAAAAACAAATTTAGCCTCGTGCCAAGAAGAATTTTTTTTTTAATTGAGATTTGGTTGAGATGGAATGAAAGAGACTATAGTTGCTCTTGTATCACTTATCAGCCCTTTGACCTAAGGCAAGTCATTGACTTCCTGACAGCCTCAGTTTTGCATTCCTATAAACAGGATTGAACTAAATAACCCCAAGATACATTCCTGTTCTAAGAGTATGTGATTCTCTGGTCACTCCCTTCCCTAGTCACATCTAAATAGTAATGGCACCATTTTAAGATTGTCTTGTTATCAGAGCTTCTCCCTAGTTGTAAAGTAGGTACCTCTGAAAACTATGCTAAACCACTGGAGTGACAACAAACACTTTGAAGTGGTCATTAGCGCTCCTTCCAGAGGTGCTTAACACATAATCTGGTGTATTTCTTGGGGGAAATGACTGTACAAAGATTAAGGTACTGCATCAGGAAGCAGAAAATGCAATTCACTCCACAGGTAGCATGATTCGATGACTCTGTCTATAGAGGCAAATGAGTGGTGATTTAAGCAATTAACTAAAAGGACAATGTAAACTATTTCCCCGGCTTGTTTTCTTTACAGGGAAAAATACAGAAGTAGAATCAGCCATGGCCATAGGTAACATCAAATTTAGGTAATTCTAGATCAAACAAAAGAATTGGTCCCAAGTAATAATGAAGCAAATTCTGGTAAAGGGCATAGGCAGTATGGCTAGATCCTCCATCCATCTCTGGACCAAACATGATGGTCGTCTGAAAACAGTACACAGTCCAACTCTTTTGGCTAAGAAACATGGGAGATAGGGCAGTTTACTCTCAGGGGAAAAAAACAATCAGCTTTAAGTTTTGCACCAATGGCCTTTTCACTGGAATTTTCTTTTGGACACAATAAAAACTTAATTTGACTCTCATTCAGGTATTGATCCAACATGCATTAATAAGTATTCTGTTCATCCAAAAGTTTTTAGACGAGAAAGAACTTGGCCTACATGAACCCTATCTCTATTAAACATAATAAACTTAGAGTCACATGGGGAAGGAGAGGTATTGGTTTATTTGTACACTGTTTGACTTCTATTTGGGGCACCTACATTGGATTCTCACCAATGCACCACATCCATAGCCACTATCTCTCTGTCAATATCAGTTTGTTATGGTGGTAAATATGTCTCAGTTTAACTTCTGGACAAAGAAAGCCTAAGAAGAAAGTTCTGCCATTCTACTTCCAAAAGTCAGTTAATGAACATCTGTGAATCACAGTTGAAAATTAATCAGGGAACAACAGAAGTGTAAGTAGTGTTTTGTTCCATTGTGCATGAGGACATGAGATACATTGGCATTTGACCACCTAATGTCCCATATTTCATTGCTTAAATAGTTGATTCTGAATCACAGTTATCTGAGAAGACTGCACCATAGGGTTCTAACAATAAGAAGTAGAAGCTGACTGCCTTATCTTTCACCCATGAAGGGCTCATTGAGTTTGAACCATCACACATTTCAGTTAGCACCAAACTGTTCTGAAGCCCTATAATGTTCAAAACAAGAAGAAGAGAAACTATGGATTACTGAAACTTTCATACTACCAAATTTACCCAAATTAACATGTTCCAATGGGATACACTGGGTGGTTTCCGGTGCAAGACAGAACATACAAGAAAAAAAAAATACATATTTAAACTTGCTACATTATACACTTTGCATACAGTGTGATGTGTATGTGTGTAATTTTGAGTTTGAGCAGACAGTATTTGTTTTGGCAGAGAATTATGAGAACATCTAAGGTTGCATCTGTTTCCTGAAACATATCCATTGTTATTCTATCAATTAATTCCTGGAGCCTTATTTTTTGTCAACGGTTTCAGTGCAGCTTTAACTTCTTCCTTTATAACCATTTGCTCTTGAAAATATGCTATTTCCAGAAATTATTCCATGTAAGTCACTTCATTTGGGTACAGTGACTCTATATATTTCTTCCATCTTCTTTTAATACTTTCTGCATTATTCAAAATTGTGCTCATTGAAACATTGAGTATTGTTACCTAAGGCAGGAAATTGTTCATCAGTTCTTTCAATTTGATAAATGTAAGTGTGTCTTTTGGGTCCATTGTCAGAAGAATGTGGCATTAAGATTAGAGGAAAACTCATCACAACCTGAATTATACAAATGATATACCCTTATTTGTGGAAAAAAAAATGAAGCAAAAAGAAAGTGAAAAAGACTTGAAATATTTACTGTAGAAGTTCAAAGACCACAGTCTTCAAAATGGATTCTATCTCAACATCAAGAAATTAAAATTCTCACCACTGAACCAAAAGGCAATATCATAATAGATGGGGATAAAAGCTTAACGTTGTTAACAATTTCATTTTAGTTGGATTTATAATCAACACCTTTGGTAGCAGCAGTCACAAAATCAAAAAAACATTTTGCATTGGGAAAATCTGTTGTCAAGGATCTCTCCAAAGTGTTAAAGAGCCAAGATATCAGTGTAAAGACAAAGGTGTGCTGATCTAAGACATGACATTTTTAAATTGCTTCGTATGCACCTGAAAGTTAGACAATCAACAAGACTGACAGAGAAAAATTGATGTCTTTGAACTGTAGTGGTAGAGTACTGAATATATCATGGACAGTGAAAAGAGCAAACAGATCTGTCTTGAAGGAAGTGTAACCCAAGTTCCCCTTAGTGTAAGGATAGGCAAATGGTCAGCAAAGGAGAGAAAGACACTCAATTAAATGGATTGATACATAAATACCCAATAGGCTTGAGTATAACAGAGATCATAAGGACGGCATAGTACACAGGAAAAGGTTTATGTCTAATGTTCACGGTTGCTATGAGTTGCAATAGACTCGAATATACCTATCAACAACAGACAATATCCTGGGTCAAATATGTTTTGAGAAATTTGGATTTTGGTAAAGGCTGCCCTAATAAACTGTTTACTAACTCCAACCAGTCTTCAAAGGAATTGTTCAAAATGATTCTCAGACCACTTAAAACTTAAGTTTATAGCGGTCTCAAAATGCTCTATATCCTCAATCCTGGTTTGAAAAGAAATAATTGTAGCGGTTAATTTCCACATGTTCCTTTCTTTCTTTTGTACTTTCTTTCTGGTTTTTTTTTTTTTAAATGACAGCAGTTTTAAGAAAAGGGATATAATGAAAGTAAGAAAATATATAAGAGTTCTTGCTGTTGGAAAAGAAACAGAGAAAAGGCTAATTTTCACCCATTTAACCATTTATTAACTCATCGAGTAAGCATTTATCATCACCTTTTATAAATTCTCTAAAGCAGGAGATTGGAGATTTAGTAGTGACAAATTGTCATTCATGCTTGCATTTAGCTTCTATTAACAAGAGGAAATAGAAATGAAGAATTAAGTGTAATAAATAAACATCATTCTAAACTATGATAAGTGGCCTAAAGAAAATTAGTAAGTTCATAACAAAGTAAACAACCAGTGACACCACTTTAGACAAATTAGTCAAGGAAGACATCTTTGAGTAAGTAAAACTGATTGAGAAAATTAAACTACAGGCAGAGAAGAATGGGAATCCCAGAACACTAGATTGTGCTAATGAGAAACCTATACTTGGACCAAGAGGCAGTCCTCAGAACAGAGCAAGGAAACACTGCGTCGCTCAAAATTGGGAAGGGCTTATGCCAGAGATGTGTCCTGTCTCCATACCTTTTCAACCTGTATGCAGAACAGATTATCCGGGATGCTAGACTCTATGAGGAGAAATGTGGTATGAGGATTGGTGGAAGATCTATAAACAATCTGCTTTATGCGGATGACACAACCCTGCTTGCTGAAACTTAAGAGTACCTGAAGCACTTGCTGAAGAGGGTCAAGGACTGCAGCCTCCAATATGGATTGAGGCTCAATGTCAAGAAGACAAAGATTCTCACCACTGGACCAATTGGCAGCATCAGGATGGATGGTGAAGAGATTGAGATTGTTCACAGCTTTAGTTTGCTTGGCTCCACAGTCAACACTCTTGGTACTAGCAGCCAGAAAATTAAAAGATGTATTGCCCTGGGAAAGTCTGCTGTTAGGGACCTCTCCAAAGTACTGAAGAGCAATGGTGTCTCTCTGGAGACTAAGGTGTGTCTGATACAGACCATGGTCTTTGCAATCACTTGTTATGCATCAGAGAGTTGGACAGTGACTAAGGAGGATAGAAGGAGAATTGATGCCTTTGAGCTGTGGTGCTGGAGACGAGTATTGAATGTACCCTGGACTGCCAAGAAAACAAACAGATTCATCCTGGAAAGAATTAAACCAGACTGCTCCTTGGAGGCAAGGATTCTGAGACTCCGTCTAACATATTTTGTACATGTTGTAAGGAGGGATTGGTCCTTGGAGAGAGACATCATGCTTTGTAGGGTGGAAGGACAGCGCAGGAGGGTAAGGTCCTCTATGAGGTGGATTGATTCAGTGACTGTGGTAATCAGAGCAAAGTTTAGAGCTGCTGTACATAGGGTCGCTATGAGTCGCAAGCAACTCGATTGCACATAACAACAACAACAATAGATAAATACATAGTTCAGAACTGGAGAGCATTAAAGAAAATGAGTTATTCAGTGCACAAACCGATGAGATAAAGACTTTTTTATTTGAACAATGAGAAGAAAAGGCAAGTATAAAAATAATATTTTTACCTTTGCTGTTGTTGTTATGTGCCATTGAGTCGCTTGCGACTCATAGCAATCCTATGTACAACAACCCTAAAGCCTGCTCTATCGTGTGCCAATTGCATTGCCTCTGACACACCTATCCTGTTTACGCCAGTCACTGAATCAATCTCTTCCTGTGCGATTAATTGCCTCTGTAAACTTCTTACAGAATCAACTCTGCATCAGTTCTGAATTGACATTACATAGCAATTAAAGCACGATGATAATATTATTAAATAATACGATGTCACTGTTTTTGTTGTTGTTATTGTTGTTAATGTTTACCATAGAGTCAGAATCGACCCATAGTTGACCCTCCGGAGGATTTGCAAAGCCAGTTAATCATGCGGGATTGCCTTTGGGATTGCAGCTTAGCTTCTTGCCACAGAGCTGCCTATGATATCACTATAATTTATAGTATTATTACTATTATTATTATTGTTGTTGTTGTTAGGTGATAATAAGTCAGAGCAGCCCTATGAACCACAGATCTGAACTAGCCCGTTGTTGCAGTGTGTTGATCCTTCTTGCTGAGGGTCTTTAACCTCTTGTGTGATGCCTTTCACTAAGGAATAGCCTCCCCTAATAGTACGTCCAAAACATATGAGACAAACTTTTGCCATTCTCACAGAAGACTTTGGCTACACTTTTTCTAAGATAGATCCACTTGGTTTTTTGGAAGTCCATGGAATATTCAGTGGTCTTCTCCAACATCCCAACTCAAACACATCAATTCTTCCATCATCCTTATTCATTGTGCAGCTCTCAGAATCATAGTGACTGACAAGCTCGTGGCTTGAATCAGGTGTACCTTAGTCTTCAAATAAACATCACTGCTCCTCAGTAATTTGGAAATATCCCTGACAGTAGACCTGCTCAGTATAATAACATCTCTTGATCTCTTGAATGCTGGTACCCAGGGTGCTATGTTGTTGTTGTTGTTGTTGTTGTGTGCCGTCAAGTCGCTTGCGACTTATATTGACCCTCTGTACAACAGCCCTAAACCCTCTCTGTCCTGTGCCAATCACACTGCCTCTGACACACCCATCCCGATTACCCCAGTCACTGAATCAATCCACCTCATAGAGGGTCTTTCCCCTTCTGCGCCATCCCTCCACCCTCCCAAGCATGATATCCCTCTCCAAGGACCTCTCCCTCATTACAACATGTCCAAAGTATGTCAGATGAAGCGTCAGAATCCTTGCCTCTAAGAAGCAGCCCGGTTTAACCCTCTCCGGGATGAATCTGTTTGTTTTCTTGGCAGTCCACAATACATTCAATACTCTTCTCCAGCACCACAGCTCAAAGGCATCAATTCTCCTTCTATCCTCCTTAGTCATTGTCCAACTCTCCGATGCATAATAAGTGATTGCAAAAACCATAGACTGTATCAGATGCACCTTAGTCTCCAGAGTGACACCATTGCTCTTTTGTAACCTGGAGAGGTCCCTAACAGCAGACTTTCCCATTGCAATACATTTATAGATCTAAATAAAATTAAATTGCTGACATTTTCAACTTTTCCTACATCTGTTGTGATATCGCATATGAGTCCAGTGTTAAGGATTTTTTTTTTATGTTAAGATACAATCCATATGAAAGCCTGTAGTACTTTGCAGTAAGTGTTTCAAGTCCTTCTCACTGTCAGCAAGCAAGGTTGTGTCATCTGCATAATGCTGCTACTACTATCATTGATAATTACTTTAAATCATTATATCTATCCTTAACAACAATAACATCAACATAGAGAGAGATCAGTTGGCCCAGTGGACAGAAAGCGATGCTACCAAGCCAAAGGTGGTAACTTTTAATCCGCGGCCTTAGGCCTGTCTTTCATTGTTTTTGTTCAAACATTCCTCTAGGTCGTGTAGCCTGGTGTGTCCACTTGCCATACAGCAAGTTGTGGTGTTGTGAGGCTGAACACTGTGACACTGATGTGTCAAATGTGTTAATGGTTGGCTACCCAATGAGGACAGAGAGTGGGGTGGAGCTCCCCGATTAAAACAGGCTTGGAAGGAGGAGTGGCATCCACTTCCTTAATAGCTTGCCTCGGGAAACCCTATGAACCTGGAGAGAGGATGAAAGACACCCAAGCATCGAGGACTCTCCTTCATAGGGTCGCTACATGTCGCCTGCGACTTGATGGCACTTAACAACAACAACAACATCTATCTAATAATGCTAATTTTATTAAAATGTATAATTTTTATAATAGTATTTCTAGCCCATAGAAAGTTTGCTGCTAATCTTAAAGCCATGTTTTTCTGATGACTCAATTCCACCATTTCTTCTTCCTAGAAGAAAGATAGACATTCCTCAATGAATTGGGATTATTAGCTGCTTTATAAAGAACCTACATATTTCAGTCATTGTACTGGATGTCTTATATTTATTATCTCTCTCAAAGTCTATAATAGTCTCATAATCCCAGGTATGAATATTCCAACTTGATACAGGAGAAGACAGTTTTAGAGAGTTGAAATAAATTGTGTAAGGTAATACAGAGAATCAGTTTCATAAATAATATTCATATTTAGGTCAGTGGTTTGAATCAACTAGCAGCTCCTAGTGATCTACTGTAATAAAGACTTCAGGATACAAAATTCTACTGAGCAGTAACTCTTTCCTATAGAGTCTCTGTGAGAACTGACTTGACAACACACATGCTCAAATTTGTGCAAACATGGATACATGATGCAAAATGTGCTGAACTGCTTTTCCTAAAATGATGACAGAGTATTTTTTTTTATTTAGGTTGTTTATTTTTCATTTCAATGAACATCTACAGAGATTTTGGAATTCCATTCATTCATTGTTGCACCCTTCTCCCCGCACAAACCCCTT
>NW_006399851.1:2772905-2782990 GCF_000299155.1 Elephantulus edwardii
CCATTTTGAATAATATTGCATGAGTTCCTTGTTTTTCAATGCAGCAAGTATTCCATTGTGCGAATATACCACAGAGTATTTTAACCCCAATGTGCTATTCTACAATTCAGCCTTGCTAATTTCTTATCACTGGTGAATAGTCTCTTTCTTGCCTGTAAAGCTGAATTGGCCTGGGACTTGTCTTAATCAATATAATATAGTAGGTATCACTGTAACTTTCAAACTTTTACCTCAAGAGACCTGCACATTCTATACTCTCTGCTTACAAATATGGTCCTTGGACCCCAGATACCACGCTGTGAAGAAGCTTAAGTATTGAGGAAGAGAGACACACATAGAGAAGTGAGGAATTGAGTTGAAAGCAAAAACCAGAGCACCAGATATATATGATCTTTGTTGAAACATGAACCTGAACCACTCCATGAAGCTCTAAGAAAGCTAAAGTAGACATGTCTTCTTTGACATGCGCTGCCTGAACTGCAAACCCACAAAACTGAGAACAAAGTTTGTTTTTTCAAGCTTAGGTCTTCCGCAAAAATCTGCTGAAGGAAGGACTAATACCTTCAAGGAACTGCTTAAGTGATCTGCCAGAAACTAAACTCTGAGACTTCTTGGGATCTCCAGTTCTTTTACTTTTATGGTAAAATAATTACTACATTATAGAAGTGAGTATACCTGACTCTGAAAAGTTACAATTCTATGCCAAAGGAAAGATGAGTCATCACAAGAAGGCTAGAGAACCAGCAAGGGCAACTGCAGGAGCTAAAAATCTGAGACTCACCAAGTCTGAAGCTTAGTTCATATGAACTTCAAATAGGAATCAGAACTAGCAAGCAGGCCAGCCCAAGTTCAAGCCCTTTGCTCTACATTTCATAATCAGCACAAAGTACCTCTATCTTGGTGGTAATAAGCTTGAACCACACGTTTTTTCTCCCCTCTAAAAAATGACAAACTGAGAATGACTTAGGAAAAGGGAGCATAGCAAATTCTTGAAAATACTATATATTGGTTGTTGTTGTTGTTTTTTCTTCAAATCATGAACATTTCTTTCTGTCTAGCTTCCTTTCCCTATCGGGTACTTCTAAGACACAAGGCTGCTTCTCCTGATACAAAGAACAACTTATTACACAGTCTTGGCATAATATTCTATCTAACTGGATGGTATTAGTTGGATAGTACTAGTTGAAAAGTTTGAACTTCCAGGTTTAACGAAAGAAGTGATAAGTGTAAAAGTATAATTGGAAAAACAAATTTGAACTGAAATTATGCATTCCATGAGAGCTAATTTGTTGAGAATCAAGTCATAGAGTAAATACATATCTGGTGGCAAGGGTGGGGAGGTGGAGTCATTCAAAGTATTGATCTTAAGGTAGCCACAGAAGTAATGGGTAGACATAGACAACTGAGACTAGTTATTCCATCTTTCTCACACATGTTATTTCCTGTATCACAGAGTCAATAAAGTTCCATCCCAACAATCCTGGTGAATGTTTTCATTGCACTATCCAGTACATAGTGCCAATAAGAAGCTCCAGGTCTCACAGTTTCATGCATTTTTGGTATTTATAAGTCAGTTTGCAACAATAGGCACACACACACACAAATATACACACACATATATATATATATATATATATACACACACACACACACACACACACACACACACACACATACTTTTGTTAATAAAGACTGATAAGTATTATTTGGTTGAATCTAATTAAGGGTTGTAGCATGTATCAACACCAGTTTTCCTTCCAATTTAAACTCTAAACATTGCCCAGACCAAATCATTCTTCATTTTTCCACTGTGGCAACTTTGAACCAATTCTATCTCCAATCTCAATCAACTTCAGTCTTCCCAAGCTAAGACACAGATTGTGCTATAGATAATTGTCATTCAATCCCTATTTGTAAAATGAACCAATAAACTAATGGAATGAATAAATTGAATGAATTTGATAAATTAAATTTTAAAATTAAAAGATGAGTGATAATAACTCACCATACTGAGTATCTGTGCTTCTCTAGTTCTTCCAAATAAGACATTCCCTGTGAATAATCTTCAATTTCTTTAGTTTTCCCAAACATTAATTTTTTCTTTGTGGGATGATCAGTCAGGCCATGTTCCTTGTTAATTAAATAAAATAAATTAATATTAGTACCATAAGCTACATATGTATTGCCCATTATTAACATTTTCCTCAAAATTATTTGTAGAATCATTGATTGTCAAAAAGTATTTATAGCCATAAAGTAAAATTTTTGCACTGAAATGATGAACATTCCAGATTTTCTCCTGAATTCCCATTCTCATAATTGCTGAGATTTTGTCATATTAAATTGCTTAATTTCTAATGAACAGTTTCCGTAAATGTTCGTGGAATGAGAAATAAACATCATCATGATTGTGTATTTATATTAGTCACAATGACACACATTTCACTTACTGAAAGGATTAGATTCCCAAAACCAAGTGATTATTCAATGTTATGCAAAAATGAAAGATGATCATAACACATTGTAAAATGAAAGTTGACTATATCATTACATAACAAAATTATATCAATATATAATTGTGATATTTTATTATTTCATAACTGCCCAAATACTGAAATTTGTGGCCCAAAGTAACACACAAACTTAACCAACACAGCTAGCATTTTTACTCTTACCTTTTACCTCAGCATTGGTTACTGTCAGACTTATGTCCTTAATTCACAGAATAGCCAGATTGTAGATTTTTCAATATTGTAAATGTAGAGTATCAGACAATGAGATAGTGAATAAGTAATAAATATTTTGACCAAATGACAGACATGCTTCTTTCCCTACCATTAGGTGAAAACATAAAGGAAAAATAGTGTTTGAAAGAAGTTATAAATAATTGAGCTATGAGAAAAGCAGGTAGAGAGATTTCATAAACATCTAGCATTAAAGATAAAAAGTCATTAGGAATCTCTCTTCACCTTTGCCCTCCACTTATGATAAACATCTTAGTTCTATTATTATTACTAATAGTTCCTGTGTACCACAACGTGTAACTCTCAACACCATACATTTTAACTTACATAACTGCAAAACTAACTTACTACAAGATTGAGAGAAACATGTCATAGACGTATGATAATGGATCCAGAAATAATGTTTCTGATACAGTCTTCCAGAGTATGGCGGGTGACCAATGTGTCTTAGCAGAGCAGACCAGCCTCAGTAAGAAATTGAAAGAGCACTTAATCTTCTTCTTTGTTTTTTATTCCTTCTCAACTCAAATAGCTCAATTTTTACTTGTTTTATACATTAGACTCTTCGATAAGATTTTGTTAAAAAAATTGCTGCTATACAGTAGCTTGGATATTATTTGTATAGAAAAAGAAGAAATTTAGGCTTCACCTGCATCTAAAAAACGTTACTTGGTGATCTGGAGTAAATTCTGACTCGAAGTAATTCTATGTACAATTAAATAAAACACTATCTGATGCTGTGCACAGTCATTGCTAAGTTTGAAACCATTTTTATAAGTACCATATTAATCTATCTTACCGAGGATCCTCTCTTTTTTTTCTTTTTCTTTAATCCTCTGCTCTAAAGTGCTACTATCCAATCTTCTAAGGAACATTCCAAAGGAAGTTTATTCAAGAAAGATATGTTTGTTCCTCTAATCTTTACTCAAAACTCACTGCCTTTGAGCCAGACTCAACTCACAGCTGATTCTTCATTGTATTTTTGGGACTGTAAATAGCATGGGGACTATCTATCTTTTCCTACGGAGTCACTGGTGGATTTCAACAACCAGAGAGGTACAATCTGTGGATTATCAGTGCAATTCCACAAGGATCAAACTCACTATTTTTATGATAGTCCTTATCATATTCAACATTATTCACTCAAACCATAAGTAGTAAATTATATATATTTTTCTTTGGTTTTCCTTATTTATGGCTCAATGTTCAAATCATGTGAGGTGATTCAAAAGGCTAAACTTGTGTCAAGTGCAGCTTAATACTCAAAATGACATCTTTGCTTTTTAATGACTTAAAGAGGTCTTGTGCAGATTTGTAGAATACAAGATACCATTTTATTTCCTGACTGTTGATACCACAGGTATTTCTTAAGGTATTGAGTAAAATGCTGAAGGGATAAAAAAGTAGAACAGAGAATGTGAAGCAGACAGTCAGTGAGCTGTAAGACAGAACTTCAATGGAAACATCCTAAAAGAAAAAAAATCAGAGATGAAACATAAAGAAAATGAAGAAAACATTAGAATCATGTGGGATGACATCAAAAGGAAAAAGATATGCATGATTGGAATTTCAGAATATAAGAGGTACAAGAAAATGATTTAAAAATTGTGGAAAAGGTATTAGAAGAAAGCTTCACAGATTTCGTTAAGAAGAGGAAACCTATATTCAAAAAGGTCAGCGAACATCAAATAAACTAGATGCAAAAGAAACACAACAAGACACATGATAGTCAAATTTTCCAAAATAAAAGATAAGGACAGAATATTAAAAGCAGCACAAGAAAAACCAAGATCACCTACAAAGGAAAAGCAATCAGATTAAGTCCCAATTTTTCAGCCAAAACCAAGCAAGCAATGAGACAATAGGATGGCATATACAGAAAATTGAAAGATACTGAAGATATTATACCCAGAAAAGTTCTCCATCAAATATGAAGAATAAATCTTATCCTTTTCAGAAATAAAAGAACTTAAGGAATTTATGAAAACAAGACCAAATCGACAAGAACTTTTAAAGGAAATTCTTCACACAGAGACACAAAAGGCAAGTGGATGGACCATAGTAGCCAGAAACAATAAAAAAGAAACACAGAAAAATTGCAATGAGAAAATCCGGCCTATCAATAATCACACTTAATGTGAATGGACTAAATGCACCAATCAAGAGAAAAAGGGTAGCAGCCCATCAATATGTACAAGAATACATAGAAGCACACCTAAGAAAGAAAGACTCAAAATGAAAGGCTGGAAAAAATATATACAAACAACAACCACAAAAAAGCAGAAGTAGTAATACTAATCTCTGATAAAACAGACTTCAGAATGAAAATCACCATAAAATATCAGGAAGTGTACTATCTAGTGATTAAAAGCACAGTAGATCAAGAAAACATAACATTGGTGGAAATCTATGCCCCAAATGATAAACCAGCTAAATACATACAACTGTTAACAGAACTGAAGAAAGAAATAGCCCCATAATAGTAGCAGGATAATTTAACATGTAACTCTCACCAAAGGATTGGACAACTCAAAATAAATTTAACAGAGATGTCGAAGATCTAAACTGGATGTACAGACAACTTAAACTTGTGGATATATTCCACCAACTTGAACTTTTTCATGTATGCCAAGCACTGCACCCAACTAACTCTTAATTCACTTTCTTCTAAAGTGCACATGGGACATTTTCCAGAATTACATATTAGGGCACAAAGCAATCCTCAACAAATTCAGAAACATTGAAATAATACAAAGGATCTTCTTAGATCACAATGCCATAAAACTAGAAATTAACCAAAAGAGGATAAAGCTTATACAACCACCAACATGGAAGCTAAATAACAAACTTATAGAACACAAGTGGGTCTTAGGAAAAATAAAGTACAAAATAAAGTTTCTTAAAACAAATGATAATGAAAATGCAACAAAACCTCTGGAATGCAGCTAAGGTGGTCCTCAGAAAGCAGTTCATAGCAATAGGCAAAAACATTAAAAACGAAGAAAGTAGCAAAATTAATGATCTAACGCAACACCTTAGTCAAATAAAAAAAGAACAACAATCTAACCCCACAGCTTCTAGAAAAGAAAGGAAATTATAAGAACAAGTGTGGAGATCAATGAGATAGAAAACAGAAAAACAATTGAAAACTTCAACAAGATCAGGAGCTGGTTTTTTGAAAAGGTTGATAAATTGACAAAAAAATTGGTAAATTTAATAAAAGGGAGAAATAGCACAGGTCATATAAAGATTCCCCCCAAAAAAGAGTCCTGGACCAAATGGCTCCATTGCTGAATTCTATGAAACATTTAGAGAAGATTTATCACCATTTCTACTTATGCTATTTCAAAAAAATAAAAAAGAAGGAACATACTCTGAGACATTCTATGAAGCAAGCATAACCCTAATACCCAAACCAGGCAAAGATAATTCCAAAAGAGGAAACTACAGACCAATATCTCTCACGAACGTAGACTCAAAAATCCTTAAAAAAAAAAAAAATTGGTCATGACCAAGTGGGATCCATAAGAGGTATGCAAGGATGAATCAATATAAGAAAAACAATCAATCTGAGATTAAGTGTAGAAGGCCTAGCCTATAGTATAAAGAGACTGCCAAATACAGACAGAAACGAACAATACGGAGAGGATAAAATTGATAAATGGGACCTTCTAAAGATTAAATCTCTCTGCTCATCAGTAAATCTTTTTCAACAGGGTGAAAAGAAAACCTACCAACTGAGAACAGACATTTGGCAATACTGTCTCAGAAAAGGGTCCCATAGCAAAAGTTTACAGAATGCTCCTGGGCCTCTAGATGAAAAAGACTGACAACCCAATTACAAACTGACCAAAAGATAAACAGAAAAACTTTTTACAGAGGAAGATATTTGGATAGCCAACAGACACATGAAGAAATGTTCAAAATCACTGGCAATAAGAGAGATGCAAATAAAAAGAGCAATGAGACACAGTCTTACTCCAGTAGAAGTGGTAAAGTTTAGCAGGGTGGCAAGCAATAAATGTTGGAGAGGCTGTGGAGTAAAGTGAACTCTCATACACTGTTGGTGGGATTGTAAAATGGTACAACCACTCTGGAAGACAGTTTGGGGTTTCCCCAAAAAGCTGAACATAGAAATTCAATATGATCCACCTATTGTATTATTAGAAATACACCCCAAGAAAATGAGAACTGAGAAACAAACAGCTATCTGTACACCAATGTTCATAACAGCATTATTCACCATGAGAAGGTCATAGAAACAGCCGAAATATCCAACTACAACTGAATGGATTCAGAAACCGTGGTATAGTCTCAGAATGGAATACTAAGCAGCACTCAAAAACAGTGATTTTGAAAAATACTACATAATTTTGGAATCTGGAAAGCATTATGCTGCGTCAACTCAGTCTCATAAGGACAAATACTGCATAAGATCATCATTGTAAAAATAAAAGGATAGCTAGTAAAACATGTATGGGGATCCAAGTTGGGAAGAGGTAAAAGCAGAGGGATGAGGATGGGTAGGGGTG
Organism: Elephantulus edwardii; assembly: GCF_000299155.1. Lineage (NCBI taxonomy): Eukaryota > Metazoa > Chordata > Mammalia > Macroscelidea > Macroscelididae > Elephantulus > Elephantulus edwardii. The sequence continues at coordinate 2,780,182 of NW_006399851.1, forward strand.
AAACTATAGGGTTGCTAAGATTGGTGGGTGGAAGAGGGCGAGAAGGAAATAGGAAGGATCTAGTGGAGATCTGAAAAGATTGGAAAATGATGAGCAATGTCCAATGGTAATTGATTTTATAAACCATAAAGCATGGGAATGATTGTATAAAACACAATATGAATGAAAAATAGTGTGAAACAAAGTATACGAACTTGGTGAGCAAACCAATATTTAAAAAAAAAGAATGAAAATTAACAAATAAATATTTCCTCAGCTCTCTAGTGGGATCAGCAGTATGTATTATGTTGTATTATTAAATTGATCAATTATGATTGATCATAATTATATCATTGATTATATCAATTGTGAAAATTAATTTTATTTAAAAATTCAGTTAATTTACTTGGTGTTTACTTTTTCCCCACCTTTGATTTTGAGTCTATCTTTCTCTTCAATTCTCAGATGTGTCTCTTGTTGACAACATATTGATGGGCTTTTTTTTTTTAATCCATTCTGTTACCCTTTTTTCTTGATTGGTGCATTTAGTCCATTCACATTAAGTGTGATTATTGACAGGCCAGGCTTTCTCATTGCCATAATTATGAGTTTCTTTTTTGTTTTGTGTTACTATGGTCTGTCCACTTGCCTTTGGTGTCTCTGTGTGAAGGATGGTCTTGTTTTCAAAAATTCCTTAAGCCCTTTAATTTCTGCAGAAGATTTGATTTCTCCATATTTGATGGAGAGCTTTGCTAGGTACAGGATCTTGAGTTGGCAACTGTTTTCTTTCAAATATCTGCATGTTCCATCCCATTGTCTTCTAATTCAAAATTACTACCAATGAGAGGTCCTAATCAAAACAACAATGAAAGGTCATCTTTCCCCAAAGCAGTGGCAAAGTTTGGCAGGACAACAACTAATAAATATTGGAGAGGATGTGGAGAGATAGGAACTCTTAACACTGTTGATGGCATTGTAAAATGGCACAATCACTCTGGAAGGCAGTTTGCTCTTCCTCAAAAAAGCTGAACATAGAAATTCCTTATAACACAACTATTCCACTGCTTGTAGTATTGTTGTTCCTAAGTGCTTTTGAGTCATTGATGACTCATAGAGACCCTATGAACAAAAGACCTAAACACTTGTATAACTTTCATTGTTTATCTAGGTTCACAGGGTTTCTGGAAATGAATGCTACTCCTGCTCCAAGCCTGTTTTAATTGGGAACTCCACTAAACACTGTCCACCATGGGTAACCATTATCACATTTGACATATCAATGTCACAGTGCTTGGAATAAACTAAGAAAATTAGAACTAAGGCACCAACAGAGACTTATACAACAATGTTCAGAGCAGTATTATTCACCATCACAAGAACATGGAAACAGTCCAAATGTCCATCACAATAGAATGTATTGAGGAATTATAGTACATGCAAATGATGGAATACATGATGCAGGAGCGATAATTTTGTAAATAACTTGTAAATTGTCCTAACTTGTGAGGTACTGGAGCACATTATGCTAAGTGAACTCTCTCAAAATGACATATAGTGTATAAGACAATTATTATAGACTGTGTATGAGGATATATGGGGGGAAAGGAGAAGCAGAGGGGCAAGGATGGGCCACAGTGGGGGTGGGGTTACCCATAAGGCCACACTATTTGATGGGTGAAGGAAGGAGTGGATAAAAAAAAGGGGGGAAATGTGGTGTGAAAAACAATGTATACAAACTTTGTAAGGAAACAAATACAAAAGAAAAATTTATTTAAAAAAGAAGGAAAATCAAGAACAAAAAAAATCCTTCTAAGAAAGCTGTGAAATGCAAATATTTTTTATCACATCCCTATTTTATCTTTTTTAGTCTTCATAACTCTAGTACAAAGAAAATGATTTAATCAGATGACTTCCATTGTGTTATATTGCCATTTTCTAATTACACAAATTCCTAGTAAATAAAATTGTGCCAATTTTTTTTGAAAAAATACGAGAACTTTAATTTTTTTTCAATTTGAAATATTTTTTGCACCCCTTGCAAAACAATATAAAAATATGAGTCTGTACTATACACATTTAAAATTTGATGTTTCTTTATAAATTACTCTAAAAAGAGTACTTATAAACAAATACTCTATTCAGTCTCATTTGAGACAAAGTTGGAATTGCTACCAAGCATCAAAATAATGAATTGGTTTGTTCACAAAAGTCTTTATTTTTGATGTGCTTGCATTACGCCCACCCATTGCACATTGGTCTCAGTAAACTTCTCTGTTGTTACTATTCTGGAAAGAGTGGTAAAATATCTTCTAGACAAAGATGATATGATAATCTAGAAAATCTACCAGTGAAAACTTTACAGAGCACAGCAGTCTAATCCACAACAACTCATGGTGTTTAACATTTACTTTGATTGGGCATGGCATGGGCATAACTTCAGTTGGCTGTGGCATAATCTTGATTAAGGACCAACTTCAAAGCAGTTAGCTACAACATAATAGAAATGAAAATACAGTACATGGTTTGAGTTGGAGTTAACTGTACAGTATCAAGTTTTTTTAGATGGTCAAGAAATGGCCAATAAAGTTTATATCATTAAGTACTAATATTGTTATGTGCCGTCGAGTCGTTTGTGACCCATAGTGACCCTATGTACAACAGCCCTAAACCGTGCTCTATCCTGTGCCAATCTCTTTGCTTCTGACAAACCCATCCCGATTACACCCCAGTCACTGAATCAATCCACCTCATAGAGCGTCTTCCCCTCCTGCGCTGTCCCTCTACACTACCCAGCACGATGTCCCTCTCTAAAGACCTGTCTCTCCTTACA
>NW_006399851.1:2785795-2804356 GCF_000299155.1 Elephantulus edwardii
CAAGAAGGCAAGCAGCTGTAACCCAAGACCACCAGTAAGGTGATAAAGCATCCTCCCTTCCCCCCTTTACATCTATGCCCCTGTTCAGCATGAAGAAGCCAGAGAGTCAGCATCCAATTCCCAAATCAATAAGACAGTTGGTTTAATTACTAAAAAAAAAAAATAGCAAAATGTTCTTAGCTTTTGAATGTCTTTAAAGAATACTTAAAAGTTAATGTGATGAAAATCCCTTTGAATGCATTTTAAAGAAGACATGGAATTAAAAAATTAATTCCTTTTTAAAGCAATAAGTCCAATTAGGAATAAAATATAAAACCATAAGTGTTTTTAATCCAAAAAGGAGTTGAAAAATATATAGGAAAACTCTTTCTGGCATGCTAGGATATATGAACTCGATCACATGGATGTATTTCAACAATCAACACAATTTAACCAGCAGAAACTTGTATCTTAACTCAATGCCTGAGAAATAATGTTTTAACTAGAACATTTTCAGCATTAAAAAGATTGAAAACATATCTTGTGAGTGATTGCAACTGTAAATTCTGTCCAAAAGTAAAACTTGTCTGAAACTTGAGAACATCATCATAAAGGAAATATTTTGAACAGAAATTCTTTAAATGTGTGATTACTTTACTTTAGAAGATAAACAATTGCTGTACATTTGTTCTGTAATTAACATTTCATATAACATGCATTTGGCAATTCGTATTCTGACCCATGAGAAAAAGCAAGAGCAAATATTTTAATACTAACTTCAATGGCTAACATTTAAATTCTTGTTTTCAAATTCAAGAATTGAAAATGTGGCTTGCAAAGATTTCAATTCAAATCCAGCACTGGGTAGAAAACAGTGCATGAGCATTTCTCCAAACATAATATAGAGAGGTAGAAAGGATTTGAAGATATTTTGAAAACTTGAAATATATAGTTTTGTAGTGAAAAGGATGACTGTGTGATGGTACAAAAATGAACATTCAAGACAAGATTATGATCTCCCTTTTTGAAATATGCAAATGAATTCTAAGTCTTTATCCATAAATTCAAATATTTGGTTCTAAAATGTGTGTGTGTGTGCGCGCGCTAGCAAGATTCTTATGAAGAAGAATTGAAAAATAATATATATGAAATTCTTCTTCCAGTGATAAGGGTAGTATTTAAAAATACTTGAGGATAGGAAGGATATAGACGAATCCTGGCACTGTAGCATGAAAGGTCTATTAAACATTCAACACATTTTACTTGAAGCTTTAAAAAAGCTCTGGTGGCCTAGTAGTAAGGAGCTGAACTGCCAACCTGAAAGCATGTGATTCAAGTTCCCTCAAGGGGAGAAATATGAGCAATCTGAAAACCTACTGGAGGGTTAGTTATGGGTAAATTCTGACCATCATACATAACAACAACTGTGAATTTAAGAGCCCTAGTGGTTCATTGTGTATCAGGTTACTAATGGAAAACTTGATAGTTTGAATTACTCAATCCCTCTTTGGAAAAAAGATGGGTAGTTTCCTCCAATAAAGCGTTACAGCCTCAGAAACTTGCTGTTCAGTTAACATAAGTCACATTGACTCTATAGCAATGAGTTCTGGTTTTTCATGATGCAACAGTTGAGCTTGACTGTTAACCAAAGAAGAAAAGTTTGAAATCACCCAGAGACTCTAAAGGAGGAAAACATGGCAATCTGCTCCTACAAAAATATAGTCTTAAAATATCTACAGAGAAGGTCTACTGTGCCAGATGAGATAGCTATGAGATGGATTTTACTTGAATGAACCTCAGAACAGCAAACAACTGTGGATTTATTATATAATATATGTTAAACTGCTAGAATTCTCTGGGAGATAAAAATAGTTAATATGTTCATCTGCATTATATAGATTGAGTTGGTCTCTCAAAAAACATATGCCAGTAGGTCATGATTCTCAATATGATGACCCGTTTAAGAAAACTGATAAATTATTCAATGTATTTTAATTCTAATTTTCTATAACACAAAGCAAGCTTATTGTTGTTTTTGTTTACATCGAGTCAGAAACAACCCATAGCTAACCATCTGGCGGGTTTTCAATGGTAGTTAATACATGGGAGGAGATTGCCCATCTTTCTACCATGGAGCAGTTGATCGATTCAAATCACATGCCTTCAGCTCAAGACAGTTATTTTTAAAAGCGAGAATGTAATCGACAAGATTAGGCCATACCCTAGGTCAGCTTTTTTTTTTTTTTTTTTAATAGAAGAGATGAAAGAAGCTAGCAGAGATAGAGAGACTTAACTATAATCAAGAAAGAAGACCCTGGAGTAATCTTTTGGATCTGTTTCCTATGCTGAGAACATTTTAGATCCAGGATAAATTAATGCCAAGACACAGGATAAATTAATGCCAAGAACATGTACATCTTTATAAAACAAGGGGCTCAGAAATATTGAAAGGAAACAATGACTGTTTTCTAGAGCCACTAGAGATTGAAAGTCCTCCAGTAGAGAATTTGCCCTATAGTCTAGCTTCCTGAATGATGATAGAATAAAGTTTTGTTAAAGTCACCCATCTGTGATAGTTCTATTACATAGTTGTTGTTGGGTACTGTAGAGTTGGAACCAACCCATAGAGGACCCTCTGGTGGGTTTTCAAAGTCAGTCAATTGCACAGGAGGAGATTTCTCATCCTTTTCTTTAGGAGCAGCTGGTGGCCTCAAACCATATGCCCTTGGGATTGCAGTGCAGCTTTTTGCTACTAGGCCACCAGAGCTCTCTATTTCTGTTATAGCAACACAAAATAAGAAACATAAACTATTAACTGAAAGGGTAGAAGTTCAAGTTCACAAAGAGGTATCTTGAAGAAAAATTTGACAATATAGTTCCAAAATCAGATGTTGAAAATGGTAGGGAGCACAATTCTGTACTGACATATGTAGTTAGTATGAATTCAAATGAGTGTACTCTAGAATGTTTGTGATTTTTTTTTATGATGCTAAGTTACAAATTTTACAGAAATTGAGTCTGAGTTGTCCAAAGTCATGATGTGATTAGCCTCTTTAATTGTGTGCTATGTTAGAAAACAAAGCTCAGATTTCCTGCTCAGTTGTTCAGTGGTTTTGGCCCTTTTATACAGAAGTATAGTAATAATGGGAACTTTGCAAGACTCTCATAAAGTAAGGCCTTCTCCTGAGAAAAAGAGCTTTCATTTCACAGGCCAGTGCAACTCTGATGCAATAGGCAGCATCTCAGTATTAACACACTTAAACTCCACTTAACAGCGGTATTTCTCCCCAAAACTCTTTACAGGATCTTTATATGGGACTCAGCAGAGAACAGTTCACCTGCCCATCTGGCCAGATTAAGAGCAAGGGGATTGTTTTCATCAAAGGAGAGGGCCTTAGAGAGAGGAAATAGGGAATAAAGGGCTGAATCCTGAGGATTACAAATGCTTTTGAACTCCTCTGGGAAGATCAGAAGTGAGCAGCGTGGAAGCTTTCATGCTGGCCCAAGTGACATTCACTATTTTTTAAGGAGTGATGGGAGAAGAGTTTGGGGTGGAGGTACTTAACTAGGAGGATTGTGATAATATGATCATGGAATTGTAAGTCACAGATAACAACAATAAACACCAGGTGCATTTGAAACATCAAAGAAAATAAATATGATATCATGTTCAATTTCATCAGTGCTATTATTATCATGTGAAAAAGAAATCATAGCTCTAAATTAAACCCAGTCTAAACCCTGACACCATCCAGCAGGAGGATTATTTCTCCTTTTTGGGGAACTACGTCTGATGTGATTACCAGAGAATTTTCTAGGGCAGGCTTGCCATTAGGGGTACCCCGGGACAAAGAGGGTTCCTCTTGATGAGTAGCTCAGGATTTATCTGAAGAGGCCCCTCAAGTGACTCACCTCCATGAGCTTGTGCCTGCTGAAAGAACCTCTTTCTGAACAGATTCCTACTAATAGCGACTCTCCTAGGATCCACGAGGCTTTAAATCTTTATGAGAAGAGATTCTATCTCTCTTCAGTTGAGCGTCTGGTGGAATCAATGATCTATCAGTGCATAATGCAACATGTGACTCACCGCACCATCAGAAATTCCTTTATTTCCCTTCCGAGTTCAGAATTCTTTGCATCTAAAGTGCAGCATGAAGCTTGTTTTCTCATGGTTATGCTGCAAATTGCCTACGTTAGAGTCTTTAATTACAGTCGAAAATCCAAATTAACTCTTAATAACATAGAAGAAAAAAAGACAAAGTTCAAATTGGAAAGAAGACGCTCTCAGACTTAGTTTTATTTTCTAAAGGGTGGTATAAAAACAAAACCCAAATCCATTGACATTAAATCTTTTCACACTCTCTTTCATGATGAGTAGAACTTCCTTCTAATATTTCTAAAGTTTATTTAACAGAAGCATATTGCTAGGTTTTTTCTAACTCTACTAAGGACCTTCATTGCAATCCTTTCCAGAGCACTGAGCAATGGTAACCAGAAATTAGCTAATTTTTCTGGTCTCAAGGTTTTGGAGACCAAAGTCCACTTAGCCCATTTATTATTAGTCCCAATATTTTCTTCATAATTCTTCACTCTTTTTTAGAAAAGCTCAATATTGCACCCTACGTGGCTACTTACAAACTTTTAAGACTGTAGTTGCTACTCACCAAAGTAGGATGTAGGGCATTGTCTATGTAGACTACATTATGCTGATTCATTGGTCCTGAGACTCCCAGCTTGGTGACTTACACTTTCAAGGTGTTTGGTTATAGCTAAAATGTTTTAATAACTTATTCCCTTGTGTGTTTTACTATATTTATTAACATATACATATACATATACATATACATATACATATACATATACATATACATATACATACATATGTATTGTATATACATAGTTAATTTTTCAGATGTTGATGGTCATATATTTCTTCCAAGGCACTTTTGATTGGATTTAAATCTTCAGTTTCATAGAGAGCAGCTGATAATGTTAAGCATTTGCACCAAATAAAGATTCTGCTGAATATATGTTGTTGTGTGCTATTAACAAAATTATGATTCATAGTAGTACTGAATAACTGAGTATAACTTCTTTGTAGGGCTTCATAGATTATAAATTTTACAGAAAAAGCCATGGTAGAGCATGGTTCAAGCAATAGGCAGCTAAACCAAAAGTCTACATTTCTGAGCAGTTATTGTTGTTATGTGCAATCAAGTCACCTGAAACTGATAGCAACCCTATGTGCAACAGCCCTAAAACTATGCTCTATCCTGTGCCAATCTATTATCTCTGATACACCTACTCCTATTAACCCAGTCTCTGAATCAATCCATCTCATCAAGGGTCTTCCTCTCCTATGCTGTCCCTCTACCCTCTCAAGCATGACGTCCCTTTCCAAGGACTGATTCCTCCTTGCAACATGTCCACCATATGTCAGAAGAAGCTTTAGAATTCTTGCCTCCAAGGAGCAAGCTGGCTTCACCCTCTCCAGGATGAACTTATTTGTTCTCCTATTAGTCCGTGGTATATTCAATACTGTTCTGAGCAGTAGTAAAGGAGAAAGATTTGATAAATCTTTCTGTCACATCAAATTGTAGACTTTATAGGTCTGAACAACAGTCAAAGAGAAAGGTGTGACAGATTGACTCCCTAGAGAAATCCTGTAAGGGGTTGTTGTTGTGAGGTGCTGTCGAGTCTAGTACAACTCGTAGCCACCCTATGAACAACCGATTTGAACCCTGTGCTATTCTGTGTCATCATCATTATCTCTGATACACTTGAACCTATTACTACAGCACTAAGCCAATCCATTTCATCAAAGGTCTTCCTTTCTTTCACTGATGACCTTCCCCCTTTCCAAGCATGATGTTCCTCTCTAAGGAATAGCTTCTTTCAGAAACATGTCCAAAGTATGTGAGATGAAGCTTTGTCATCCTTGCCTCCAAGGAGTATTCTTGCTTAACTTCCTCCAAGACATATCTCTTTGGCTTTGTGTGTGTGATTTTGTTATTGTTGTTGTTGTTATTGTTTGAGTTATTTTAGGGTTGTTTGGTTTTTTTTTTCAATCCATGGAATTGATACCAGAGTCCAAGGCATCAATTATTCTTTTGTAACTTTTATTCATTGTCCAACTTTCAGATAGAAAAGAAGATGATTGAAAAGACCATGTCCTGAATAGGGAACACTTTAGTCTTCAAATTGACATTATTGTTCCTCAGTAATTTGGAGAAGTCCTTATCAGCAGGTGTTCCCAATACAATACATCATCTGACTGCTGGGCCTAAGGATATTGATTGTGGATCCTAGTATTTTGAAATAGTTGACAACTTCAATCTTTTCTCCCTATCATGATGTTGCTTATCAGTCCTGTGGTGAGGATTTTTATCTTCTTGATGTTCAGATGTGTAAAAAGAACCAGGGCCATGTGGAGACAGCCATACCTGACCATTATCAACTTCACAAAAGGGAGCTATCCCCATCCACAGTATCAATAACACCAAACCAATTCCCAAGAGATATACATTTTCCCATACTCCCATACATCTTTCTACTCATCTCAACATCAATCTTACAGCTTTGTTGGGTCCAAAATCTGATAAGATATGCCACACACCACACAGAACCATACTGGGGAAGTCAAAAGGTTGCCATCCAAATTAATGACAAAATAAAGTCAAGATAGCTCCCAAAAAGTATACCTAGTCACCTTAGCTTTGAGGTTTGTGGCTTTTTGTTCCCAAATTCTAAGTCCTGCTCATTTTGTCTTTCTGTGTCTAATTGTCCAACAAAGCTCTCAGTCCTGCCAATATTGGCTTTCCACCCTAAGTGTCCCACCTCACATAAGGTCTCTAGTTTGGCCATTGGCGTAGCTGGAGCAAGAAGGGTGACCTACATTGTCTTGGTTTCTCTTCAATGGTGCCAGAAGATCTGTGTCTCTCACTCTGTCTTGTTCAATTTAGTGACAAGACTAGCCAATCTTCTTGTAGAATGTTGAGACTAGCCAATCCCCTTGGGAAATGGTAGATAGTTGATTCCCTTGTGGATAGGCTAACACATTTCATTCTCATATTCTTGCCCATCTGCATCCCTTCTCCTTAATATAATAATTATTTCACCATAAAACAGTTACTTTTTTGGCTAGAAAAGACAATTTTTAATGATAAATCTTATATATCCAGAAGGTGAAATTCATATCGAAGGCTGTAATCGTCCTCATTTGCAACAAACAAGCTTGGGAAATCTATATAATAAAAGTTGTTTTTCATTCTTCCTTCAATTCTGATGCCACTTTCTACTTCATAGAGTTCAGATTCTCAAATAATTTGCTCAGCATATAGATTGAATAGGTATTGAGATAGGATAAAACCCTGATACACATTTTTCCTGAATTCAGATCATGCAGTGTTCCCTTGTTTTGTTCAGACAACAATTTCTTGGTGTAGGTACAGGTTTCACATGAGGATAAATAAGTGTTCTTGGATTCCTATTCTTCTCAATATTAGCTATAATTTGTTATGATCTACATAGTCAAATGGCTTTGCATAGTCAGTAAAATGCAAACAGACTTTCCTCTGGTTTATATTAAAATAAATTCAATGTTAATACTCAACAACTCAATTCATTGTTGTCAAGTCAGACACAACTCATAACTGAACTTATAACAGGTTTTTGGAAGTTATAAATTACATGGAAAGAGATTGCCCATATTTCTCCCATATAGTGACAGGTGGATTCTAGTCAGCCAATTTTAGGTTGCCAGCCTAATCCCCTATGAACCAAGGCTACATACAGTAATGAGTCAGGAATTTTCACAGAAGTTGATCATTAGGTCTTTTGTCAAACAGAGCAGCTGCTGAGTTTGAATCACCAGTATTTAGGTTAGCAACTTAGCATTTAACTACTGTATCACCAGGGCAGCTAATCTATAAAATTTCAAAATCTAGCTTGTCATTGTGTCAATTCTGACTTGTAGTGAGTCTACAGGACAAAGTAGAACTACCCCAAAGGATTTGAAGACTGTAATCTTTATAGAGGCAAATCATCCCATCTTTCTCCCACAAAAGGGCTTCAATCCTTTCAGTTAACAACCTAATAACCTAGTACTTAACCACTGTAATACTGGGGCTCTTTATATAAATACTTAAGATATGTTAAACAAACATGAGCTTTCTCTCACAATATAGTATATTCTGGAAGATTTTCCTTTAGTGTCTATGCTCTTGTTATATGCTACTGAGTCATCAGTTGTAATCAAGTTGAATATTAATCAACATCCCTATGAACAAAATACCTGAACCTTGCCCTATCCTGAACCAGTCTCATGATCTCTGTTATGTTCAAGCTCATTGTTTTGGTCACTTTACTATTTGAGTTTGTTGAAAGTATTACTCTCACTTTGTGGTCCTCTCCCTTTCCCAACATGCTATCTTTTTGCCAAAGTCTGGTCTCTCCTGACAATGAGCCCGAAGAGTGTGAAGCAGAGTTTAACTATCTATGTATGCCTTAAAGGAGCTCTCTGGTTGCACTCCCCCTAGGAAAGACTCATTTTATCTTTTCACAGTCTATATATCCAGTATTCTTCATTAACCCCATGATCTAAAGGCATCTATTCTTTGGTCTTTCTAATTCATTGTCCAACTTTCAGATACAAAGAAAGTCATTGAAAATACTATGGCTTTCGTCATGAATATCTTAGTCTTAAAATTGACATACCTATTTTTTAGCACCTTAAAGAGGTCCCTAAGACCAAGTTTCTCTAATGACACACATCTTAAATGCCACAGTCTTCTTCCATAATAACAGGCCTTTGAAAGCCCTATTAATAATGGCAGAACATTGTTGGATATAAAGCTAGAATATGAGCCTCTCAAGTTAGAAGGAACTCAAAATGCAACCGGAGAAGAGCTGCCTCGAAGAAGAGTCTACTAGCATGATACGGAGAAAAGCTTTCATCAAATTTAGGACCTTCATTTGCTGATATAGCAAAACATAAAAGGAGGAGAAACATCTATTAATTATTGCTACATGAATGCATGAAGCATGAATCTAGGATAATTGTAAATAAAAAAAAAGAGATTGGATGCTTAACAATTGATATCCTAGGCATTAGTGACTGAGAAGGACTATTATTGGCCACCTTGAATCAGACAATCATATGATCTACCATGTTAAGAATGAATAATGTCGCATTCATGGTCGAAAAGGGTATATGAAAATCTACCCTGAAGTGGAGCAGTGTGAGTGAATATCCTATCCATTTTGTATATAAGAAAGATCTATACATACAACTATTATTCATGTATAAACACCAACCACTAAAGCTAAAGATGAAGAAATTCAGAATTCCTCCCAACTTTTACAGTTTGAAATTAATAAAAAATGTGATCAAGAGGTATTAGCAAGAATTAGTGACTCAAATGCAAAACTTGGAAACAAAACAGAAAGAACTGCAGTTTAAAAAGAAGACATTAGTGGCAGAAATGAGGCTCCAGACTAAATTCTATAACCTATCCTTAAATTAACTTTATAAGAAATGAAGTGTAGAAAACATACATTCAGCTAAAATTAACACTTAAGGTTTGTGGATATAGTATTTCACAATGGATGTAAAGGCAAACTTTAGACCTGGATAGTCATTCAAATCTCAGCTATGTACTTATTAGAGATGTAATTTTGGCAAACCTCTTGCACTCTCTATGCTAGATTTTCTGACATAATGATGACAGTAGTAATGTCTAGCTCATTAGCTGGCTGTGAGTTGAATCTTTGATGGGAAGGACTGAGAACACTGACAAGTATTCAGTAAATATTATCTTCCATTCTTAAAAATTGTATTAAACACTTAATTCCCTACCTTCCTTCTGTAATACAGAGGAATAGAGAGAATAACAATAGACCATCATAAATATCCTAAGTGATTATCTGAATATGGAGAATGCAAGTATTTAAATAGATTATCGTCCACTATTTAGAGGTGACTAAAAGACAAGCTTTAAAGTAAGACTAAAAAGTAAAGCACAAAAGGTTGGTTTGTGAGATCTATATATAGTCAGGACCATGTAGTATTAAAACAATAATTAAAATAATTTGTATCGGAAAGGCAGAGAATCTTTTTACTAAATTTTTCTCATCAAGTCAAATGAAACTTTTAGAAGACTTTAAACTCAAGTCAATCGATCTAAGTAATAATTACAGATTTTATACACTATTATGAAAGCTGAATCTAGTAAGATTAGTAAAATTAATTTAACCAATATGTTTGAACCCAGGCTTTATAATTTATATCAGCTTATCAAGAGAGTTTCTAGATAGATTTCACGGCAGCCATAGTGATGCCAAATAAATCACTGAAACAGGGCAAAATCAGCACATTTTCTAATTACCCCTGCCCAAGCTGGAAAAAGCCTTGTAGACTGATTAATTTCACTGAAGTCTTCAACAGCTTAAAGAAGTCTAATTCGGATGTAATAAAATGTTTATGGGCATTGCTGATTTCACATACATTGACCACTTAGCCTGTCAAACACTTTAAACCCCTCTTTGAAGACCAAATTATTTTCTACCTGGAAATACACTTTAAAAAATCATAGCCAATAATCAAGGACTGCTGTTTTCATAGACTTTATGAAGTCAATTTGGACAACCTTCATCTTACCTTGGAGGGTAATTCATAGTCTTCTTTATGGAGACTGGGATCGTAGTCTGTAGCACAAAGACTCATTTTATTGGCAATGCTTCCTGGAGTTAGAACCAAAAGATAGAAAAAAATATGTTACTGATTTTCACTTTAGAGAATACATAACTTTACATTAAGTTTTTTATTAGGACCAAACATTTAACCCATTATGAGCTTATATATATATATATATTTTTTTTTCTGTGTTGCTCTGTAGTTGTTATGCATCGTTTAATCAGAATCAACTCAAAGCTAATCCTCCAGAGGGTTTTTAGAGGCAGTAATTGCAATAGAGGAGATTGGCTATTGTTCTTCCATGAAGCAGCTCCTGTATTCAAACCATGTGCTTTCAGTGATTAGCTACATTGCTAACCACTATGCCACCAGTTGTTATTGTGATGTTGTTAGGTGCCATTGAGTTGAGTATGACTCATAGCAACCCTATGAACAACATATCTGAACTCTGCCATTTCCAAGACATATCTGTTCTTTTGGCAGTTCATGGGATGTCCATGGGATGTTCAGTGTTTTTATCCAGTACCACAGCTCAAAGGCTTCAGTTCTTCTTCTGCAATCCCTATTCGTTGTCCAGTTCTTGGATATATAACAAGTGATTGGAAATACCCTGGTCTGAATTAAATGCATCTTAGTTATCAAACTGACATCATTACTCCTCAGTAATTTGAAAAGATCCCTAACCACAGACTTTCCCAGTGCAATATTCATTCCCTGACTACTGGTAACAAGGGTGGTAATTGTGGATCCAACTAACATGAAGTTTTTCACAATTTCAATCTTTTCTCCATCCATCAGGGCGTTGCTTATTGGTCCAGAGCTAAGAATCTTTGTTTTTTTGACCTTGAGATATAATCTATATTGAAGGCTACATTCCTTGAACTTCTGCTTCAAGTCTTTTTCACTTTAAGCAAGCAAGATTGTGTCATCTACATAACATAGCTTATTAATTAGTCTCCCTTTGGCTTGATGCCACACTTCTCTTCTTTGGGTCCAGCTACTCAAATACTTTGCTCAGCATACAGACTGAATAGATACAGAGAAAGAATAGAACTCTAATGCACTCTCTTTTAATGTTAAGCCATATAGAGGTTTGCACAACAGCCTCCTGGTCTAGATATAATATCTCACATGGGCAAAATTAAGTCCTGTGGGACTCCCATTCTCAATGTCACTCACATATTATTTGTGATAACCTACAGTCAAATGCCTTTGCATAGTCACTAAAGTAAAAATAACAAAAATTTGCTACCATTTATACCACCAGAGCTCCATATACATACATTGTTGTTGTGTACTGTCAAGTTGGAACCAACCCATAGCAGCTGACCCTCCAGCAGGTTTTCAGAGGCAGTAATCACATGGAAGGAGACTGTCCACCTTTCTCCCACAGTGCAGCTGGTGGCCTTGAATGGCCTGCCTTCGGGATTGCAATGCAGATCCTTGCCACTAGGCCATCAAAGGGTGTGTGCAATAAATCTGAAATTGCAGTGGCAACCCAATTCCTTAACACTAAACCACCAAAGTTTTCTGTATACATTATGTATACAAGTTTTTACTAAATTGTAAATGTACCACTTCTATCATTTGCATACTTTTTTGCACTTAGTATATTTCCTACTTTTTATTGAATATTCCTTAAAGAATGGTTTTCAATAATTGCATCATGTGGCTTTATTCAATCACTCTCCCTTAGAAACATATATTTATCATGTTGAAAAGGTTTTAAAAATCTTGGTTCTTATTGTGCCCATTTTCTTAACATGATTTATCAGGATAAGGAAATCTTACAGTAACATAACATTCTTGCCTTTGTAATGCAAAAGAAGTTATCAAAGTCACGCTCAAACAAGTAATTTATTTTAAAAATACTCAAGTATTCACACGCTTGCTTAAACACCTGTCCCTCTGTATCAATTTTTCCTATATAAATAATGCTTTATAGTAGATAAAAAGAATACCTCATTGTTATTTTCAGTTATAATCTGTAATTGCAACAGTTTATTTTTTAAGTTTGTCAGACATTATATATAAAACTGTAAATTATCTATACTTACTGCTCCTGAATTTTTTTTACTTTAAATATTTAACATTCAATTTTAATCTTTTTTTTTTCTGCTATGTTGTTTTTATTGTGTACCATCAAGTCAGAACTTACTCATAACTGACCTTAGTGTGGGTTTTCAGAGACAGTTAATTGCACAAGAGACTGCCCATCTTTCTCCTGTGGAGCAGCGGGGTGGATTAGAACTGTGTGGATTTGGGATAGTGCAGCTTCTTATCACTAGGCTACTAGATTAATTTTTTTTTCTGTTTGAAATATGGCTTGTTTATTTTTGGTGTGTGTGCTTAATGAATATAGTTTAATCTTATGTACTCATATGTATCTTCTAAATGTAGACCAAATTGCACACTGTACAGTCTAATAAAATGCATGCCAACAGTCTATAAATAAACAAAGTCCTTTCAGAGTTCATTCATGGGTCTTTTTTTCACACTTGCATTTCTACTGTCAAGTGAACTGTCAATACATGTAGGAGATCCCTAACTCACAGGTTCACACAAATAAACAGAATTGATCTTTTTTCTTTGTTTTCTGTTACTCCCCCCTATTTTGCCATTTTACAAGTTGCCCAGGTTCAAAACCTCTCTCTCTATCTTTCATGAATTTTCCTTCTGTTTTTATCCAAATTTCACCAGTTAATATCTTCTCTTACACTTATTTCTTTAAATTATAATAATTTATTTATAAAATTCAAATACATTGTTTTCCATACAGATTCTTCCAGTTTCCCTCACCCCTCCAACAAACTGTACAATTCCATGATTTGCACATCCTTTTATATACTTCTTAATGCCTTCTGTAGTCATTCCCTCCTCTCCTGTGCTACATCCTTGGCTTAAACATTCACTATTTCTCCCCTCTTTATAAACAAAGAGTAAGAGACAGAGACAGATTGACAGAAGATAAATGGAGATTTTTTTAAAATGGAAATTGAGTAACACCATGCACATTTATCCACAACTAACTTAGATATGTAGTAAGAAATTGTGGTAATTTGTTTAAACTACAGCAGATGTATAATTTTCTGAATATAATAACTTTTTCTTTTAAACTCCTGTATTTTTCTTCATCTATACTCTGTAAATGAGGAATTGGTAGTTTAGAAGTTAATTTTCACCTTCCATAGGTTCATTTCATATTCAATGCACCCCATGTGTAGCTACCACTTATTTGTCATTGGGGGCCTAACAAAATGTCCAGACTAAGATAAACTAAGAAGAAAGGACTAGTGAACTATCTCCAAAAATCAAGACATGAAAATCCTGTGGACCACAAGAGTCTTATCCAATTGTTTGTGGGGAGATGGGACTGAGACATCACTGGGGTTTTAAGTCCCCTCATCTAGGGACCCTTGCCTCCACAGCAGAGTCCATCCCAGGGATCAAATAGAGAAAAAAATTTTCTTAGCTCTCTGTAACAGAAGCTGACTTGAGAGCCTCTGCACAAAAGCTGCCTAAGCTGGCTGTCCTGATCTCCTGCCACACCAGAGACAAAGGAGGATCCTAAGCTGCAGAAGAAAAGGTGAGGGAGGTAAGGCTCTGTGCCAAGAGCCAGTGTTCTCCACTGCTTGTGGGGGAAAGAGACTGAGGCATCCCTGGGAATATAGATCCCACTATCTGGGGACTTTTGCCTCCTTGGCTACAGTGCTATCCCAGGGGCCAAACAGGAAAAGAGACTTTGATAAACTGAACTTCAAGCAGAGGTAAGAATTTTCTTAGCTCTCTGCAAAAGAAAGCTAACTTGAGAGCTTCTGCACAAAAGCTGCTTGGGAGGAGGGACTGCACAGCAATGGAAGAGTTTTTCTTTTACTCATCAAGGAGGAAAGTGAATTGAGGGGGAGGGGTGGGCAGGAAGAAAAGTGCAACAATGAATGACTGGAAATCCTAAATCTCTGTAAACCTTCATTAAAATTAATTTAAAAAAAAGAAGAAGAAAAAAGCTGCTTGAGCTGGCAGGCCTCATCTCCTGCCACAACAGAGATAAAGGACGACATTAAACTGCAGGAGAAAAGGTGAGAGAGGTGAGGCTTGGGACCAAGAGTGAGCACTCTCCATTCCTTGTAAGGAGCCCTGCTCTCTAATCTTGAGCCACTCTAGAGAAAAAGAAAGAAATTAAGCCCCAGGAGAAAATGTGCATGGAAAATTGCTTGAAAAGAGCACATGATCTCACACCACTCAGCCATTTCATACATTAAGGAGGCCTATAGAGTTGGTGTCAAGGGACCACATTAAGGCAAGAATCTTATCGGACTATAGTACCGAACAGAGAGAACCTCAAGGACTTCAGTAAGTCAATTTTTCCCAGGAAGGACTTACAGCAGAGTGAGTAGCTCAGCTCCACTGACTAAACAGTTTAACTTGGAAACTGATTAGCAACCTTATAAAGAACAGAACCACCAACACAAAAGAAACAATCTAGCACTTAGGTGAAAAAACTTCAACTAATGTTAAGAAGGCAGCAGACAGCTTCAAACACTATAAGAAAAACTCCACCCTCCCAAAAAAACCCACAAAAACCCAAAATCCACCACAAATTAAGCCTTCTCAAAAAAAGAAAAAGAGAATATAGTAGAGACCTCATGAATACCCGAGTCAAGAAGACAGATGATATATATTGATATGGAGACATTTGAACAGTTATGAATGATAGTACAAATGATGAAAGAAACAATGGAAGCCACAAATAAAGTAAATAACTTAGAGGTAGAGAAACAGATAAAGGCATATCAATGAAGAATTGCTTGAACGCTACAGAAGAAGGTGCAAATGATGAAAGAAACAATGGAAACCACTAAGAAAGCAAATTATCCAGAGATAGGGAGGCAGAATAAATATCCTGATGAGGACGAACTTGCACAAATACAGAAGAAAAGGCAAAAAATGGAAGAAAGAATTAAAACTATACATAAAGTGGAACAAGAACTTTAAAAAAGTATCACAAAATAGAGAAAGCCTTGCCAACATAGTACTAGAAATAGCAGAAAGGCATGAAAATGCAATCCAGAATATTATGGCAGAAGTGTGTTTGAAGTACAAAAAAAGTAGAACAAAAGAGATAGAGTCGAGTCAGTTAGCTGGGAGTCAAGAAACTCAATGGAAAGATACTAGAAGAAAAATCAGCGATGAGAGACTAGAAAAAATGAAGACAACATTAGAATATGTGGGATAACATCCACAGAAAAAAACATACATATGATTGGAATTCCAGAATATGAGAAGAAAATTACTGAGAAAATTGTGGAAGAGGTATTAGAGGAAAACTTCCCAGGTATAATGAAGAACAAGGAAATCCACATTCAAGAAGCTCAGTGAACACCAAATAGACAAGATCCAAAAAGGAAAACATCAAGACGTATCATAGTCAAATTCTCCAAAATAAAAGATAAGGATGGAATACTAATAGTAGCATGAGATAAACAAAGAGCAACCTTCAAAGGAAGAGCAATAAGATAAATTTCTGATTTTTTTCAGCCTAAATCTTATGAGCAAGAAGTCATTGGGATGGCATATACAGAGAGTTGAAATAAAACCATTGTCAATCAAGGATCCTATACCCAGAAAAGCTCTCCATCAAATATGAAGGAGAAAACACATCTTTTGCAGAGATGGAAGAACTAAGGCATTTATGAAAACAAGACCGAATCTATGAGAACTTTTAAGAGAAGTCTTTCACACAGAGACAGCAAAGGCAAGTAGATGGACCCAGTAACAAGAAACAATAAAAAAAAGAAATACAGCAAAATGGCAAAAAGAAAACCTGGCTTGTTAATAATCACACTTAATGTGAATGGACTAAATACACCAATCAAAAGGAAAAGGGTAGCAGAATGGATAAAAAACTCAAACCCATCAATATGTAGTCTACAAAAGACACAGCTAATAAACTAAGAGAAAGACTCAAAATCAAAGGCTGGAAAATAATTTTTTGGCATCCACAAAAAAAGCAGGGGTGGCAATACTCATCTCTGACAAAATAGACTTCAGAATGAAAATCACCATGGAAGATAAAAAAAGTCACTGTTGTTAAGTGTCATTGAGTCAACCCCTATGAACAAAAGACCTGAACCCTATTCTATATTCTCGTTTCTCAAAGTTCATAAAATATCCAGAAGCATGCTTTTTAGAAAGTGGATGCCACTCCTGCTTCCAAAGCTGTCTTAATCTGGGAGCTCCACCAACACTATCCACTATTGGTAACCATTATGGCATTTGATACATCAGTGGTACAGTGTTCAGCATCACTGTAACCCCAAGTTACCTCAGTACAGTGAACTGACAGACCAGTGCTATACCACTTAGAAGAATGTTCTCTAAACACAATTGTCACCAGGCCCAAGGTCTCAACCGACTTTTAAATGCACAGGCCTGCCCACCAGGTCCTGATTCACTCTAAACAAGAGAAGAATGTTCATTCTAAACACAATTATCACCAGGCCCAAGGTCTCAACTGACTTTTAAATGCACAGGCCTGCCCACCAGGTCCTGATGGACTCTAAACAAGAGGCGTTTTGCCCACAGCTCACTGTTAGCCAAATTCATCAAATCAAATCAGCTAATACACAATTGTGAACAAGTAAAAATAACCAAACAATCCATACCTGACCCTCAATCAAACAAGAGCCCACCTTCCAGAATCCAACAGCTTCATACATGAGTCTTTGAACTAGAGTTTTAGTTGGGACCCAGCCGGACTCTAAATACATAGGTCTTCCCATCACGTTCTGATTGGCTCTAAACAATAGGTTTCTAGCTAACAGTTCATTGTTAATCAAACCAAGAAAATTCAATCAGTTCACATTATTAAAGGCATGGTAGATCAAGAGGACAGAACATTGGTCAAAATCTATTGGTCAAAACCAAATTATATACCTGCTAAGTACATAAAACAATTATTAAAAGAATTGAATAAATAAATAGCACCACTATAGTGTTAGGAGACTTGAACATACCACTCTCAACAAAGGATATGTTAAAATAAAAGAAACTTAACAAAGGTGCAGAAGACCTAAACTATACAATAAGTCAACATAATCTTATGGATATATTCCAAGCACTGCACTCAACTAAGACTCAATTGACTCTCTTCTAAAGTGTACATAGTACATTTTCCAGAATTGATCACATATTAGAACACAAAGTAAGTCACAAGAAGTTAAAATCTTTGAAATAATAGAAAGCATCTTTTCAGACAATAATGCCATAAAACTAGAAATTAAACACAGAAGATAAAGGTTATCAAGTCACCACTGTGGAAACTAAATAACACCAGGCTAGAACACAGTTGGGTTATAGAAGAAATAAAGAATGGCCTAATTTAACACTGTCATCAAATAGAAAAAATAATGACAATCTAATCCTATAGCCTCTAGAATAAAAGAAATTATATCAGAATACTATGAAACACTATACTCTGATAAATTAAAAAACCCTAGAGGAAATGCACAAATTCCTTGAAGCTCATTTCCTACCCAGATTGTAAAGGACATATTTAGAACACTTGAATAAACAAACATTACAAAAGTAAAAAATTGAGCAGGTCATAAGAAGACTTCCGCATAAGAAAATTCCTGGACCAGATGGCTTCAAAGCTGAATTCTACCAAACCTTCAGAGAACATCTAGCGCCAAATTTACTTAAAATATTTTTTAAAATGTGAAAAGAAGGAGCACTCTCAGAGTAATTCCGTGAAGCAAGCATATCCATAATATCCAGGCAAAGATATTACAAAGAAAGAAAACCATAAACCAGTATCTCTTATGAATATAGGTGCAAAACCCCTTAACAAAATCCTAGCAAATAGACTCCAAATGTGTGTGTGTGTGTGT
>NW_006399851.1:2805271-2852009 GCF_000299155.1 Elephantulus edwardii
CCCCAAATAAGCAAACACATCTGTAAAACACAAATGAAGTGGGAGACATAGCTCTTCCTGATCTCAAAACCTACTACACAGTGACAGTAATACAATAACAGGCACACCGACAAATTAAAAAGAATTGAGATTCCAGAAATGGACCTAATTATCTACAGTCAACTGATATTTGACAAGGAAATAAAATTTCTCAAATGGAGAAATGGCAACCTCTACAACAAACGGGAGTTGGCAAAACGGCTGAAACAGGATCCACATCTTACACCATATACAAAAATCAACCCAAGGTGGATCAAGAGATCTGGGAGAAAAGCCCAAAACTATACATTTCATCAGACACAAACTGGGATCAAACTTAGACTGCCTAGACTGTTGTACAAAGAGACTGTCAAATACAGCCAGAAATGCACAATTTGGAGAGGATAAAATTGATGAATGGGACCTTCTAAATATTAAATCCCCGTGCAATGCAGCTTCTTTCCACTAGGCCACCAGATTTCCCTTTATTGTTGTTGTTCATTGCCATCTAGTCAAGCAAGACTCATGAAGCAACTCTGAACAAAAGACCTGCAGTCTTTGTATAACTATTATCATTTGTCCAGGTTCATAGAGCTTCCAGAGGCATGTGGGTTAGGAAGTGGATGCCACTCCTGCTTCCAAACCTGTCTTAAACTGGGAGCTCCACCAAACACTATCCATCAGAGGCAGCCATTATGGCATTTGACCCCAAATGGCACAAGGTTTAGCTTCACAGCAAACCCAGATCATTACAGTACAGCAAATTGACAGAAGAGTGCTGTACAACTTAGAAGAATGTTCCTTCAAAATGAAATAACACTAGGTCCTTGCGCCCAACCAACTTTTATTTAGGAAATTGAATAAACAATCTTATTAAAAACACTATGCATTATGATCAAGTGGAATTTATCTTAGGAATGAGTGATTCAATATGTGAATGTGCATCTCATTATTAAAACAAGGGAAAATTACCAGGTGATTATCCCAATGAATATTCCAAAGAAATTTTACCAAATTCAACACATTTTCATATACATAGCATGACAAGAATATAAGAAAAACCCCACAAAAATGTCATTATTAAAAATCCCACAGCAAACATCGTATTCAATGGAAGAAGATTGACATCAGAAACAAGAAAAGAATGCTCACTCTTGGAAAAGTTTAACAGGGCAACATGTAATAAATGTTGGAGAGGATGTGGAAAGAAAGGAACTCATACATTGTTGATGGGATTGTAAAATGGTACAACCATTCTAGAAGGCAGTTTGGTGCTTCCTCAAAAAGCTGAACATGGAAATTCCATATTACCCAGCTATTCCACTGCTTAAAGTATACCCTGAGAGAATGAGAACTGAGGCACAATTGTTCATAATAACATTATTCATCATCATAAGAACATGGAAACAGCCCAAATGTTGAACCACAAACGAACGGACTGAGAAATTATTTTACATTCACACAATGGAATACTATGCAGCATGCAAGAGCAATAACTTTGTAAATTATTACATAACGTGGGAGGGACTGGAAAGCATTATGCTGCGTGAACCAACTCAGTCCCACAAGGGTAGAATGAGTATAAGGATCCAAGGCGGGTGGGAGAGGTTGGAAGTAGAGGGATAAGGATCTGTAGGGGGGGTGGGGGGAATTAATCATGGGGTTGTACAATTTGATGGGGGCAGGGTGAGAGAAATTGAAAGAATTTGTTCTTGAAAACAATTTATTTGAATTTTGTAAATAAGCTAGTAGAAAATTTTTAAAAAGCAGAGGAGGATAAGAATAGCTTCACAAATCAAAGAATGTAATCACTGTTACTAGATGATATGCATAGAAACTGTTGAATTCTTATGTTTTGCTGTGTACATTAATAAAATTTATAAGAAAGAAATAAGAATGCTCACTCTCAACATTGATATTTATATCATTTTAAAGATCCTGTTGTTTGTTTTCAGGTGCTTTTCAGAAGCTGTAAACCACATTGGAGGAGATGGTTTATCTTTCCCCTGAGGAGTAGTCGGTGAATCAAACTGCCTGCCTTTGAGTTGGCAAGGCAACTCCTTACTTACTAGGCTACCAAAGCTCTTTAGGTTGTGCCATCTGTATAACATAGGTTGTTTTTAATCTTCCTCCAATTTTCTTCACAGAAGAATCATCAGATTCTCAAATTATTTTCTCAGTTTGAAATCATATGAAGAAAAAATGCAACCCTGATGTGCACCTTTCCTGATTTTAAAGCATTCAGGTTTAATATTTAAATTTCACAAGAAGTTGAAAGACTTTACATTAAAAAAATATAAAACTTACTAAATATATTAAAGAAACCTTAAATAAATGAAGGTAAGTCTGAGTTCATGAATTTCTTAGATGATTTAAAATAATTAAGATGTAATTACAAACCTAAAGAACTTACAAATTCATTGCACTACCCATCAAAATTCTAACTATAATCTTCTTAGAAATGGAAAAGCCAACCCTCAAGTTTATAAGGAACAAGAAATACAAAAAAGCTAATGCAATCTTTAAGAAGGAAAGGGGGGAAAAACAATAGCAGCAGCTGCTGTAGCAGAAATAGAAGATAGAAAACACATAAATTGATTTCAAAACATATTACTATGTTACAGTATCTAGAATATCCAACTCCCTGCATGCACACATGGAACCTCTCATGACCTAGTGGTAAGGAGTTATGCTCCTAACCCAAAGGTTATGTGGCTCAAATCCACCAGCTGTGTTATGGGAGAAAGAAGGACAATCTCCTCCCATACAATTTACAGCCTCTGAAAACTCACTGGATGGTCAATTAATGAGTGGGTTCCTACTCAATAGTACAGTGACACCAGTGTGTGTGTGTGAGTGTGTGTGTGTGTGTGTGTGTGTATGTGTTTGTGTGTGTGTGTATATATCTATATATATATGGCATCAATTCAGAACCAACCTACAGATGACCCTTCAGCAGGTTTTCAGAAGCAGTAAATGAATGGCATAGGAGGGAAAACTAGGGAAATAATGATAGTTCTAGAGCAGCATTCAGATCTTTGTTCATGGGGTTGCTATGAGCTGTTCTCAACTTGATGTTGCTTAATTGTAACAGTATATAACAATGACAAAAAATGGCCTACAAGGAAATGCGTTGGATCTTGGGGATGGTGGGACATTATAGGAAATGAAATAAACTTCTCTTTTACATGCTCTGTTCCCAACATTATTATCCTCCTAGTACAAAGTTTAGAAATTTATCACTTAGCCTTGATTTTAGCCTACACATTTTCAGCATTAACATTTGCTAGAGAGTCAAGAATAGTGGGGGAATATTTCATTTTCACAGTTTTACCTGAAGGGTATCTCTATATTCTCACTGTAAGTCACAGCGTGGTGGCTCCAAGATTTGGAATGGTGAATGTGACCTAAAGAAATCTCATTGTTTCACTAAATTGATTATGCAATGTTAATCTGTGATTCTATCTTTCTGCTCTAAGAGGTAGCACGGCAGTTAATATATTTATATCACATGCTATCTGGAGGACAGGTCATCAGTGATGTGAAATTGGATGGTCTTGGATTGTCTGTTAAACATGTGGGTGGTGTCTGCTTAGGTAAGACAAAATTTGTTCCTGAGGCTACAATAGATAACAGTTAAAGCTTATTTCTTTCTCACTAGAACTAAAGAATTACAAGGTTTTTTAAGACTGCTAGGCTATTGAAGATTTTTTATTCCACACTAAGCTCACCACTGGGCCAATTGGCAGAATCATGATAGATGATGGAGAGATTGAAACTGTTAGCAACTTTAGTTTGCTTGTCTCCACAATCAACACTCTTGGTACCAGAAGCCAGGAAATTAAAAGACAAATTATATTGGGAAGTCTGCTGTCAGGGACCTCTCTGGAGTACTGAAGAGAAACAGTGTCAGTCTGGAGACTAAGAAGAACAAACAGGTTCATCTTAGAGAGGGTGAAACCAGGCTGCTCCTTAGAAGTAAGGATTCTGAAACTCTGTCTGACGTACTTTGGACATGTTGCAAGAAGGGGCCAGTTCTTGGAGAGGGACATCATGATTGGGAGAGTAGAGTGACAGCACAAGAGAGGAAGACCCTTGATGAGATGGATTGATTCAGTGACTGGGGTAATGGAGGTAGGAGTATCAGAGACAATAAGATTGGCACAGGATAGAGCCAGGTTCAAAGCTGTTGTACATATGGTTGCTATAAATCACAAGTGACTTGAGGACACATGACAGCAACTGCTCTAAGTATTTCACCTTTTATACTTATTTTGTGAAAAAGAGTAATTTGAATTTGGATTGATGAAACTAACTTTGTATTCTAGGAAACCAAAGTGGTCATCCAACAGAGTAAAGTTTTAGGAAGTTAAATTCAGAGCAAGAATGTGGATTGGCTGTGCCTAATTACTATGAAGGTTATGACTGAGTTCTGTAACAACAGCAACATGGCTGAACAATTCCACTAAGGTGTTGGTCTCAGCTATGGAAATGGGCAGAGATTAGATACAGTGCTCCAGGGAAAGAACTGTTTGTAGCATTTACTGATCTATGACAAAAGGAGAAAATCACCAAGGGAAATTACTAAATTTGCAAATCAGCATTTTAGGACTCAGCTGAAGACTTCCATAAACCTCAATCAGGGATAGCTGAAACAAGTACCCTCACTGAATAGTATACCTATTTCTAATAGCATAGCACTCTGTCAGGCAACCGAGTGATGACCCTAACCAGATCTTAAGCCCGATCATGTGTGCAATGACAGATAGCATGACAACTCTCATAGCTTGAGGTGCTCTAGGTGAGAGTCATATCACTTAGGGCATAGGATTTGTACTAGAAAATGTATGGTGCACAGATAGGGCCCCTCAACAGAACCCTCTGTGATGGACACCAGTGGCTGTCCAAGCCTCTGCTGGCAGTAGGTGGATGAATCTTGGTAACAGGCAGAGTAGTCACTGGACTGAGTTCATGTTGTTGGTGGTGTTATGTATTATCAACTTTACTGTGTCA
Organism: Elephantulus edwardii; assembly: GCF_000299155.1. NCBI lineage: Eukaryota > Metazoa > Chordata > Mammalia > Macroscelidea > Macroscelididae > Elephantulus > Elephantulus edwardii. Next base: position 2,810,303 of record NW_006399851.1, read on the forward strand.
CGCTCTCCAAAATGCTTAAGCTTATTGTTACAGTCACTTTGTCACTACATCCCCTTGAGCATCTTATCATCTTATTCTACCTCTCCCAACATGATGTCTTTTTCCAAGAACTGATACCTCCTGATAACATGCCTAATGTATTTGAGTATGTTTCACCATCCTTGCCTTCTAGAAGCTACCAGGTTCTACTTGTTTGTTCTTTCGGCAGTCCATGGGATATTCAGTATTCTCCAACACCACAGTTCAAAGACATCGATTATTCTGTTATCCTTATTTACCAACAAAATTTGAAAGCTGCATGGATGATCTTAAAATATGAAATTAGCCCTAATACTCTGTTCACACTCAGTTTGGCTGTTTTCAAATGACTGGGACACTTTGTGGATAGCCCAGTAGAAATAACTACAGTGGAGTATTAATGATAACCCATTGTGGGAATAAAGAGTTGTTGGGAAATATATGCACAAAGTCACAAGGTAGGGACTTTGTTGTGCTCTATATGTCGACATATAGTTCCTTGTGTCTGCCTGGGAATATTCAGGCAGATAAACTAGCTTACTGAAAGCCTTATAAGAGGTAGTAACTAAACAATGGACAGATGGCTATACTGTAAAACTGGTCATAAGGAATAATAGCCCTTATGAGTTGTAGCTAAAGAATGGAGGCTTCCCTTATTCATGAAAAAAAAATTATTGAAGTCTATCAGTCACACTCTAGTTGTTCTCTGGAGTGCTGGACCCACAACTCCCATAACAAAGCAACTGCAATATGTTCTTACCTGTGCAGACTGCCACTGAACTCTTTTTTTTTAAATTTTATTATTTTTGTGTGAGTGTACCGTCAAATCAGATCTGACTGGTACAGGAAGAGATTGTCCCTCCTTTCCCAGCAGAGCATCTGGTGGATTCAAACCGTGTGCCTCTGGGATTGTAGTTGCATCTCCTTACCACTAGGCCACCAGAGCTCCCCTGAACTCTTACAAGTATACTTTTGTTACTGGTTCACCTGTGTAGGCAACAGTCAGAGCTCTCCAGATTTCATATGCTAGATGTGGCACATCCACAGACATGGATGGGACAGACATGGATATGGGACCAAGGGACATATTTTCTGGATATAAAGTGCAGGAATGGGTTTAGTGGAAGAAGATTGTCTGGCATCTTCATTTACCGTAATACAATCACACATCAGTTGGTCTCATTGACTGCATGAATGGAGCCCTGAAACAAACTTTGAGACATGGGACTGACTCTTGACATCAACGGACTCATATTCATCATTGAGTATAGGTGGGAGACTCATCCAAGCACAAACTATTGTCTCAAGGGTTACAGAAGACAATGAGGACATGGGGTAATTCATCCATGGATAAGGCCTGTATAATCCAGTAATATTCTGTTGTCTTTGGCACAATACCTTCCACTGGAAATAAAGTCATGGCTCTTCTGTGGAACTAGTAAAATAGTCTCTGATGGCTTAGTTTATTTTCTACTTTAGGATTAGGTCAAAAGAAGGGTCTATAATCTATCTCGTAGTTCTAACCAACTTTTCCCAGATCTCTCCTTATTTATAGCCTTAGTAAAGACACTGTATATCAGGAATCATTGGTAATAACCCTACTGAATACAACAGTTCTTCCTTTAGATGACACTGAAATTGGCAGTTCAGAAAATTCCTTTGAAGAAAAACATACAATAATGTAAACCTAAAAAATGAGCTGTCACTAACTTGTCAAACACCATTGTTTATATTTTAATTGATGGACATAACTTGCCTTTTTTGTTACCTGTGATAACTTTGTCTTTTTGCTCATTGTGTGGTGGGGAATGTTTTAGCCCCCTGGGTGATCATAATTGCTGATATGAGAGAGAAGCCAGATTGCTGGGTATGTGTTGTTGTCATGTGTCGTCAAGTTGACTAGGACGCTTAGTTACAGACTTATAGCAAGTATATGTACAATAACTCTGGAATCTGCTCTATCTTGAGGCAATCTCAATGTCTCTGACACTCCTGCCCTCATTACCCTAATTATTGTATCAATAATCTCATCTGGTGTCATCTCCTGTGCTGTTCCTCAACTCTTCCAAGCATTTTATCCCTCCTAGCTACATGCCCAAAAGACAGAGTCATAGAATCCTTGCCTCCAATGACCAGTATAGTTTCACCCTCTCCAGGACAGACTTGTTACTTCTCTTGGCAGTCCATGGAATGTTCTATAGTTTTCTCCAGCACCACAACTCAAAGCTGTCAATTCTTCTCCTGTCGTCTTTGGTCATTGTCAAGCTGTCTAATGTGTACCAAGTAATTGTGAAGATCATGGCCTGGATAAGGCAAACCTTACTCGCTAGACTGATTTTGTTGTTCTTCACTCTGGAGAGTTCCCTGAGAGCAGATTTTCCTAATGCATTTAGTCTTTTGATTCCCTGACTGCTGGTGCCATGAATGTTGATTCTGTGTGGAGTCAAACAAATTGAAATTGTTAACAATCTCAAACATTCTTCTTCATTTATCATGGCGCTGCCAATTGGCCCAGTGGTGAAAATCTTTGTTTTCTTTTATTGTTTTTTTTTTTTAAATTTTATAGTGGTTTATTTACAACGTTTTAATACATTGTATTTCACACCATATCTTTCTCACTTCCTTCATCACCACCACACCCATCATTAACCCTCTCCCCCAACCTGTCCTCAACCTTCTGCCTCCCCCCTCCCCCCTTGGATCCTCATACTAATTCTACAATAATGGTTTTATACAGTATTTGTCCTTATGGGACTGAGTTAGTTCACTCAGCATAATGCTCTCCAGTCTTTTCCAAGTTAAGTTGCTCCTGCATGTTGTCCAGTATTTCATCATGTGATACGACATAATTTCTCAATCCATTCAATCATGGTTGGATATCAGGGCTGTTTCCATGTTCTCGCAATGGTGAATAATGCTGCTATAAACATTGGTGTACAAGTCTCAGTTTGTGCCTCTGTTCTCATTCTTTTAGTGTATATTCCAAACAGTAGAATAGCTGGTCATATGGAAATTCTACGTTCAGCTTTTCTGAGGAAGCATCAAACTGCCTTCCAAAATGGTTTCACCATTTTACAATCCCACCAACAATGTATAAGAGTTCCTATCTCTCTGTATCCTCTCCAACATTTATTACTTGCTGCCCTGTTAAACTTTGCCACTGCTATTGGTGTGAGATGGTATGTCATTGTGGTTTTGATTTGCATCTCACTTATTGCCAGTGATTTTAGGCATTTATTCAGATGTTTGTTGGCCATCCAAATATCTTCCTCCGTGAAAATTCTTTCCATGTCTTTTGTTCATTTTGTAATTGTGTTATCAGTCTTTTTTTGTGGGGAGGTCCAAGAGAATTCTGTAAATTTTCATTATGAGACTCTAGTCTGAGGAATCTTTGCTTTCTTGATGTTGAGCTATATCCTGTCTCCATACCTTTTCCGTATATATGAGCAGCAGATCATTCAAGAGGCTGGATTTTATGAGGAAGAATGTGACATTAGCATTGGAGGATGACACAACCTTACTTGCTTAAACTGAAGACGGTCTGAAGAATCTGCTGTAGAGAGTCAATTACTGTATTTGCAATATGGTTTGAAGCTCAACATCAAGAATCTTTTTAGCTCAAGAAGACAAAGCAAGTATTATAACTAAATATACAAAGAGCTTAAGTTGGAAAATAGAAAAAAGGATCAACACAAGTTTAAGGAACTGAAGAACAAATTCGAATCTCAAGTTGAAATATTTAAGGATTCTACTGTCAGTAATCTTAAAGGTGTGCCTAATCCAGGCCATGGTCTTCTCAATTACGTGTTATGCTTCAGAGGGTTCAACAATGACTAAGGATGACAGAAGAAGAATAGATGCCTTTGAGTTGTGGTGCTGGAGAAGAGTCTTGAACATACCATGGACTGCCAAAAAAGTAAATCTGTCTGTCTTGGAGTGGGTAAAACCAAGTCTCTCCTTGGAGGCAAGGATTTTAAAGCTCCACCTCACTTACTTTGGCCACATGGCCAGGAGAGATTGGTCCATCATGCTCAGAATGGTAGACAGACAGAGCAGAGCAGCAGAAGAAGACCCCAAATGAGATGGATTGATACAGTAACTGGAGCAATGGGCTTGGTGTGTCAGAATTAATGAGACTGGCTCAGGACAGTGAGGTTTCAGAGCTGCTGTACCTAGGATTGCTGTTCATTGCAGGCGATTCAACTAATAACATTCTATGACATGTTTGGAAGCAAGAGTGGCATCCACTTCCTAAACAACTTGCCTCTGAAAACTATATGAACTTCGATAAATGTTGATAGTTGTAGAGGGACTTTTCAGGTCTTTTGTTCATAGGGTCACTATGAGTCATGCTCAACAACAGCAACAACAATGTAGGAAGCATCAAAAGGTATGGAAAGAATGAACAAAGTTACTGTATCAAAAATATTGGTATGAAAGGAACATATGCTTAGGCATTATATGTATGACAACAATCCTGAAGGAGAGGTGTCTAGCAAAGTGGCCCGGGAAGAGATGGTGAGGGGAGAAACTGTGTGACAATGAATGAATTTTTTTTTAAAAAAAAGAAAGAAAACTGAAGAAAAATTGGCTGACACTGAACATATCAGGAAGTAGCATATGATTGAAAACCATTAACAATGAAGGAAAATGTTCAAAATGAAACAAGGACATGGACAGAGAAGAAAATCCCAAGAATTGATGGAATATCAAGTGACATATTCCAACAAATAGATGGAGCTCTGAACATATTCTTGTTGGGCCAAGAAATCCATATGAAGCTCACTACCCAACTGAATGGAAGATATTAATATTTATTCCATTGTCAAAAAAGGTGATATGACAGTATAAAGAAATCACTGAGAAATATCATTAACATACTTTAATATAGACTTTCCCAGTGGAGAACATCTAATCTCCTGACTGTTAGTACCAAGTATATTGATTGCGGATTCAAGTAAGATAAAGGTGTTGACACTTTCAAGCTATTCTCCATCTATCATGATGTCACCAATAGGCCCAGTGGGGAGAATTTTGCTTTCTTGATATTGAGATGCAATTAATATTGAAGGTTGTAGTGTTTGATCTTCTACAGTGAGTGTTTCAATTTCTCTGAACTTTTAGCAATCAAGGTTATGTAATCTGCATACCTAAGGTTTCTGAAGTCTTCCTCCAATCCTGATACCATACTCTTCTTCACAGAGTTCAAGTTCTACATTAATTTACTCAGCATACAGATTGAATACGTACAGAGAAAGGGTACAATCCTGACACATAATTTTTTAAATTTTAAATCATGTTATAAAATCTTGCTCTGTTGAAACAACAGTTTCTTGTAGGTTTAGGTTTGGTATGAGTACAAGAAAAGTGTCACCACATTAGCCATAATTTCTAATGATCCACACAATAAATGTCTTGCATAGTCAATAAAGCACAAATAGATAACATTCTGGTATTCTCTTCCATTAGCCAGGATACATCTGACATTAGCAATGATATCCCTGGGGCCACAACCTTGTCTGAATCTGGCTTGAATTTCTGGTTGTTCTCTGCCTATGCACTGTTCTAGCCATTTCTCAATCATATTCAACAGTATTTTGCTTGTATGTGATATTGTTCTATAATTTCAATATTTTGTTAGCTCACCTTTCTTGGGAATGTAAACAAATATGGATCTCTTCCAGTTGGTCAGTCAGACAGCTATTCTCCAAATTTCCTGACATAGAGGACATCCAGGTCTGCATCTATAATTTGAAACATGTCGATTGGTCTTGTAGAGTTCTTGAGCTTATTTTTTGGCAATGTCATCGTTGCAGATTGAATTTCTTCCTTCATTACTACTAGCTTTTGATCATGCGATATTTCCTGAAATAGTTCAGTGTTGGCCAGTTCTTTTGGGTACAGTGCGATTCTATGTATTCTTGCATCTTCTTTTGATGATTCCTGGATCATTCAAGATTTTGCCCATAGTGTCTCTAAATATTGCAATTCAAGGCTTGAATTTGGTTTTTAAGGTGTTTTTTTTTATCTTGAGGAATTCTGAGAGAGTTTTTTCCTTTTTATTCTCCAATCCTAGGTTATTCCATTACAATAACTGCATATTCTGTTATACTAACTGAGGGGCTATGATGTTATTTTGAGGACTAAATGCACCTGTTTCAGACCATATTCTTTTCAGTCACTTGGTATGTCTCTAAGATCTATACAAGGAATAAGGAGAACAGAAGAAAAATTAATTTCTTTACTGCATCTATAGATTATGAATCGTAAGCCAAACCTTTCACAAAAGACCAAGATGACACTTTAAAACAAACCCAGTAGGCTTTAACTTTAATTAAAATGTAATTACAACTGAAAGTTAACAAATGCGTGAAGTAGTTTTGTAGAATTATATTCCTTTTGTTGATAACCCTGCTTGCTGAAAATGAGGAGGACCTGAAGTGCTTGCTGCAGAAGGTCAAGGACTGTAGCCTCCTATATGGATTGAAGCTCAACATCAAGAAAACAAAGAATCTCACTACTGGGCCAACTGGCAGCATCAGTATGGATGGTGAAGTGATTGAGATAGCTAACAATTTTTAGTTTACTTAGTTCTACAGTCAATACTCTTGGAAATAGCAGCCAGGAAATCAGGAGATGAATTGCTTTGGGAAAGTCAGCTGTGAGGGACCTCTCAAGAGTACTGAAGTGCAATGACGTTAGGCTGGAGACTAAGGTGCACCTGATCCAGGGTATGGTCTTTGCAACATGTGCCATGCATCAGAGAATTGGACAGTGAATAGGGATGATAGAAAGAGAATTGATGCCTTTGAACTGTGGTGCTGGAGAAGAGTGTTGAATATACCATGGACTGCTAGGACAACAAATAGGTTTGTCCTGGAGAGGGTGAAGCCAGAATGTTCCTTGGAGTCAAGGATTCTGAAGCTTCATCTGACATAGGTTGGGCATGTTTCCAGGAGGGATTGATCCTTGGAGAAGGAAATCATTTTTGGGAGATTGGAGGGACAGCGCAGGAAAGGAAGACCCTTGAGAGATGGATTGATTTTGTAAGTGGAATGGTGGGAATGAGTGTGTTTGAGACGGTGAGTTTGGTCCAGGATAGAACAGCATTTAGGGTACTTGTACATAGGGTCACTATGAGTCACAAGCGACTCGATAGCACATAACAACAACAAGTGTCATTAAGGTCACAACTCATAGTGACCCTACGAAAAAGAGATCTGAATCTTTCTCTATCCTATTCCATCCTCACCTCCAGAACATTGTTACAGTCACTGTGTTAGTTCATCTTGATGAGAGTCTTTCTCTCAATTTCAGACCTTCACCTTTCCCAACATGATTTCTCTTTTCAAAGATTCATCCTTCTTAATAATATGACTGCAATATGTGAGATGAACTTTTACCATGTTGCCTCTAAGGAATACCTTGGTTGCTTGTCATGCAAGACAGATTTATTTGATCTTTTGGCCGTCAATGGAATAGATAGCACTCTTCTTCCACGTCACAATTCAAAGGCAATTCTTTTTCTTCTAACGTTCTTACCCATTCTACAACTTTCAAATGCATAAGAAGTAATTGAAAAGATGGTGACCTGAGTCAGATGCACCTTAGTCTTTTTTCTGGCATCACTGCTCTTTATCAATTTAGAAAAGTCCTTGAAAAAGATTTCCCAATGCAACGCAGCTTTGATTTCTTAACTCTGCTACCATGGGTGTTGATAGTGGATCCAAATAGGAAAAAACATAGTTGACAATTTTAATCTTTTCTCCATTATACCTGGTGTGGATTTTTGTTTCCTTGATTCTGAGTTGTAATCTATACTGAAGACTGTAATATACTGTAATATTTGTTCCTCAGCAGCCAGTTTCAAGTTTTCTTAACTTTTAGCAAACAAGGTTGTATCATCTGAATAACAAAGAGGATGTTGTGGAATTTTCTTCCAATCTTCATAAAATCCAGCTTCTCAAATGCCTTTTTTTTTTACATACAGATTAAATAGGCATGGGAAAAGCACACAGACCTGCCATACAGCTTTCGTAATTTTAAACCACGCAGTGATCTCTTGCTCTGTTTGGATAACAGCTTCTTGGTCTAGAAGTAAGTTTCATACCAACACAATTAAGTGCTCTGGGATTCCCATTTTTCCCAATGTTAGCCATAGTCTGTCATGATCAACATAGACATACACCTTTGTGTATTAAGACACAAATAAACATTCTTATGGTACCCTCTGCTTTTAGTCACGATTTATCTGACATAAGCAGTAACATCCCTTTTGCCACTGCCTATTCTGAAATAAACTTGAATTTATAGCAGTTCCTTGTTGATGCACTGTTCTACCATCTTTTATATAACCTTAAGCAAGATTGTGCTTCAAGTGATATTAATAATATTATTCAATAATTTGTTAGATCACCTATTATTTTAAAAATTATTTAAGAGTCTTTATTATTGTTATCTTTATAACCAGAACCTATATAAGTTTCTTCTAGCCAGTTAACCAGTAAATTCTTGACATGGAAACGTGAGCATGTCCAAGACTTCATCAGCTTGTTGAAATATGCTAGTTGATATTCCATAAATTCCTGGGGCCTTAAAATGTTGATGATTTCGTCAGACCCTTTTGATTTTCTAAGTCCAGACCATTTTACATTTGCTTATACATTTGTTACCTCAAAATGTCTTTTTTTCCCCATAAGGGCTTTGCTTACTTAAGAACTCTTTCCTTTCTAAATGAAATGATAGATAGATGATAGATAGATGGATAGATAGATAGATAGATAGATAGATGATAGATAGATAACATTTCTGCCCTGTAACATCTTTTTTTTTCAGTATACATAAAAGAGAGCAAAAAAAAAAAAAACAAGCTGAGAAAGGGAAAAAGCAAGTATTGCCAAGAATTGCCAAAATATAGCATATCCTTTTGGACTCAGGTTCCTGTGCAAGGAAATCCCTTTAAATTGGGGAATGTCAAGACACAGATATTTTAAAGAAAAGCAGGGCCAACAGATGCTGAAGGAAACATAGACTTTCTAGCAACACTGACACAGAAAGAAGACCTTCCCCTGGCTCTGGCACTCTTTCTTTGGATTTATAGAGTGGAATGGCTTCCCAAATCAAAAGTAAGATGTTCAAATCCACCACCTGCTCTGAGGGAAGAGGCAATCTCCTTCACCAAGATATACAGCCTTTGAAAATCCACTGGAGGGTCAGCAAAGAGTCAGTTATAACTTGATGACAGATAACAAACTGTAAGAGAATGAAGTTCTTCTGTCTTCTTGAAGAATGAATTTGGTCTCTGTATTAGGATTGCATTGAATTTATAGATTGTTTTCAGTAGGTTTGTCATTTTCACAATGTTAATTCTTCCTATCTACAAAGAGGGAATATTTTTCCATTTAGTTGGGTCTCTTACAGTTTCATGTAATAGTGTTTCCACATATAGGTCTTTTGTGTTTCTAGTTAGCTTTATTTCTTAGTATTTCATTTTGTGGTTGGCTGTTATGAATGTTAATGCTTTTATTGTTTCCTTTTCCATGCTCTCTGTTGATGTAGAGAAAGCGAACTGATTTTAGTATGTTATCTTGTATTTTGCCACTCTACTAACCTGGTCTACCAAGTCTTAGCGGGTTTTTGTTGAGTCTTTAGGGTTTTCTGTGTAGATCATAATAGTGTCTGCATCAACAGTAATTTTACCTCCTTTTTGCCAATTTAAATGTCTCTTATTTCCTTTTTTTTCCTTATTGTCCTAGCTAGAACTTTCAAGATAATATTAAAAAGGGGTAGTGCTAGTGGGCAACCATGCCTGGTCCTTGTTTTTAAGTTGAATACCTTTAGTCTCTCTACATTGAGAATGTTGTTGGCTTTTTATTTTGCTTATTTTCTTTTAACTGTGTTGATGACATTCCATTTTAGTCTTATTTAGTTGAGTATTTTAGTAAGAAGTAGTGTTGAATTTTGTCAAAGGTCTTTTATGCATCAATCAATAAGATCATGTGATTCTTCTTTGCTTTGTTTTTAAAATTGAATTGATGATATTTTATCTCTGAATTTTTAATAGAATTAATTTGTGAAGTCATCTGGGCCAATAATTCCATTTGTTTTTAGTTTTGTGTTATGGTAATGAAGTAGTATAAGTAGTGTTGTTGTTGTTGTTTGCCATCAAGGTGGAGCTGACTGATAGCTGACCCTACAGAGGCACTAAACTGCATGAGAGGAGATTGTTAGCGGTAGAATACGTTTTAAATTTAAAGAAAATAATCTTTTCTGAGACATAGAAAAGTAAGTTAAGCGAGAAAACGAGGAAGGACAATTAGTGGAAGATAGATTTTATAACACATAAAATGTCTAAGGAATCAAGAAACTCCTTACCTAACAGGTCACCAAAGTTGCTTTATGGTAGTGAGACTCTACTTTTTTGCCTGTAAGCCAAGTCATTTTAAACTTGGAAGAATTTCAAAACTAACAAGTCTCTAAGTTAGCATTCTTCACATTTGGTTAGTCCCACTTAAAAGATGACATTTGCCTAATTTGCATCATTAACAAGCCACATCCTTGATGGGCTAATGAAAAATTTCATTTTTTTAAGTCTTAGCCAGGCATATTGGGAGAATAACAAAGACAATAGCTAGAAAAACCATCTGACCACAGTTACTTATTATTTTTTTAACATGAGTGTGAAAGTAGACACAAGACTTTTTGATGGAGTATGACATTAATGTTATGAGCTATCAACATAAATTTAAGTTAATCATCTTTAAAGTGTATATGTTTTATAGGACAATTATTAAATTTCAATTTAACTCTAAGATCTTTCTATTTCAATGCTTTCCAACCATTCATTCTTCACTGTTTGCAAATTTTGCTTTTGAGTCACCAATTGTCACTAATGCATCTTGATTGTGTATTTGGCCAGTGTTTGTGCAAAATTTGGAAAAAATCTTCAATTTCCTCCTCTTTGTCTTTAGATGCTGGTGTATACATTTGAATAGTAGTTGTATTAACAGTTCTTCCTTATATGTGTGTGAATAATATCCTATAATTCCCAATATTGTGCTTCAGGATGACACTTGAAATTATTTTTATTTAACTATGAATGCAACACCATTCTTTCTATGTTTTTCATTCCCAGAATGGCAAACAATGTGACCATGTGATTTAAAGTGGCCAATGCCAGCTTATATCATCTCATTAATGACTAGAAAGTCATTTTTCATGAATTCTACTTCATTTTTTAAAACTTAGTTTTCCAACATTCATACTCTGTACATTCTATCAAAGGATGTTAGCTGCTATTTCTCCTTATTTTCTTTATTTTAAAACACGTTTTACTGAAGTACAGTTACAGTACCATGAAGTATTACAGTTTGTGACATACTATTTTATACTTCTTTTCTATAATTTTTATTTTAATTGTAATTTTAATGAAAGTTTAAAAAAAGTTAGATATTCTTTCATTCATTATTGCATATTTTGGTTGACTTTCAATATGAGCTTTACCTCCAATAGCATAATTATCTCTGCTCCCCTGTTGTTCCTGGGCTTTTCACCATGACTGACTGAAAGAGATTCATATCGGTTCCCATTCCAAAGATAGGCAATCCAAAATAATGTGGAAATTATTAAATAGTAGTACTAATATATTAACATCACATGCAAGCAAAATATTGCTGAAAATAATATAAAATATGGCTAGAATAGTAGAATAGACAGAAAACCGCCAGAAGTACTAAGTGGGTTTCAAAGATACCGTGGCACCGGGGTATCATTGCTGATGTCAGGTGGATTCTGCCTAAAAGCAGAGAATACTATATAAATGACTCTCTGTGTTTTATTGACTATGCAAAGGCCTTAGACTGTATCTTTAGATAATAACAAACTATGGCCAACAATGAGAAAAGTAGACATCCCAGAACTCTTAATTGTGCTCATACAAATCTTTCACCTGATCAAGTGACTGTGTGTGAACAGTGAAAGGGAACACTAAGTGATTTAAAATGAAGAGGCATGTGTCAATGGTATATCCTTTCTCCATATTTATTACATTTTTATTTGAGCAAATCTTCAAGAAGCTGGACTCTGTGAAAAAAAAATGTGGCATCAGGATTAAAGGAAGATTTGTCAACAACCTGCATTATTCAGATAGAAGAACCTTACTTGCTGAAAGCAGGGAGGCCCTAATGTGCTTGCCATAGAAGATCAAGGAATGCAGCCTTCAATTTGGATTACATTTTATTGTCAAGAAAATAAACATTCTTACCACTAGACCGTGATAAACAAGACCATGATAAATGAAAATTAGACTGTCAACGATGTCATCTTGCCTAGATCCACAATCAATGCCCTTGGTACCAGCAGTCAGCATAGCAGAAGACATATTGCAATAGGAAACAGGAGCAGCGTCCATTTCCTAAACAATATGCCTCTGGAAATGCTATGAACTTTGATAAATGATGATAGTGATAGAAAGACTTCAGACCTTTTGTTCATAGGGTCACTATGAGTTGTGTTCAACTTGATAGCAATCAACATTACAATAACAATTGCACTAGGAAAGTCTTCAGTCAGGGACTTCTTCAAATTATTGAGGAGCAATGATAACAGTTGGAAGATGAAGGTGTGTGTGATTAAGGTCACAGTCTTTACAGTCACTTGCTATGTATTTTAGAGCTGAACAAGTATTAAGGATTATAGAAGAATTAATGTCTGTAATCTGTGGTGATGGAATAGATTGCTGAATACCCCATTGACTGCCAAAAGAAAAAACAGACATGTCTGGTAGAAAGTTCTACCAGTGAGCTTACTGGAGGCAAATATGACAATCCTTTATGTTGTATACTTTGAGCATGTTGTTAGGAAAAACTATTCTTGGAGAGGGACAGGATGCTTCTAAAGGTGGATGGTTGGTGAAAGCCAGAAAGATCCTAACCAGATAGATTGACACAGTAACTGCAGCAAAGGGCTCAAGTATATCAGGATTATGAGGATGTCACACAGGATAGGCCGGGGTTCAGATATGTTGCTGTTTATTATGTCACTATGAAGCAGGCTCATCTTAACAGTACCTGACATCATAAGAACAATAAATAACTTTTTTAGAAAAAATAAATGCCCATAAATAATACTATCTTACTGTACTATCTTACTGATGCCACTGGTGGTCTAGTAGGTAGGGAGTTATGCTGGCAACCCAAAGACAGTAGTGCAAACTCACCCTTCCTATGCAATTTGCAGCCTCTGAAAACCCTCTGGAAGGTCAGTTACGAATCAGTTTCCATTCAACACCAATGAGAGAAAGAAATAGAGAGAAACTGAAGCCTTTGAAATGTGTCAACTGGTATCACCCATAAAAAAATAGGTGAAAAGGTAATACTTTTAATAATGCTTGAGCTGTGAAAACACTTGTCAAAATGGTTTAATATTACAGCAACCTATCTATATACAAACACATGTTTATGAAAGTGTGTTTTCCCTGTGCTACGCTAATCTTTTTTACTTGGCATGTTTTTAATAGTTTTTCCAAATGACCTTTGTAAAATTAATCAAGGACCTGACACTGTCCTTTGGAGAAATACAAAGATAGCATGCTGCTAATAATAACTTTTGTGTGAAAACAGAAAATATCAATGCAGGAAAAGGATTAATATCTAAAAATGTAAAGCATGAAAGTGGAATTAACTCAACAATGTTGTCTTTATGTCAGTAATGTTTTTGTTAATCTCTAAAAATCCACTTCCCTTATTTTCTAACATTGTCTTTATTATGTGAGAGCAGATAGACTTCTTAGAACAATTTGCCAAGTAAAACACATGATAATATTTCAAGAGATCTAGCAGTGAGAAACATCTCAAATTAAAGATCAATAAAATGTACAGAAAATCTGTATGAAAATATAAATAAAAAGAACAGAGAAAAATGTCTGCAATTAGACAGGATGAAAATCTAAAAAGAAATTAAATTCAGTTGTAATATATTTCCTATTCTTTTCTTTGAGAAAATTACTAGAGAAGTGAAGGGATTTTCCCCCCACAGTAATTTAAATGTTAAGCTGCCAGATGTGTGTCTCATGCTTGAAGAGTCGAAGCTTTGCATTATTTAGCATATTAAGAATCACAGAATTTTAAAAAGGGCTCCTTTATTGCCTCAAGGTTCTAATTAAGTAAACCTTAGCCTGGTACATTTAAAACTTGCAATACAAGAGATTTTGGTCTTTTTTTTCCCCTTGTAGTCAAGTCACATCTATATAATAAATATGGAAAATCTTTAAGATGATATAATTTTTCTTTTGCTTGAGGAATTAAACCTATCTATTATTTTAAGAAGTTTTTAATAGAGGCCAGCAATCTAGAAGACATCTAAGGATTCAGCATACTTTTTTAATAATTGCAAGTTGCTTTTCTTATTTATACTAAGGAATTTGTGTTTCATAAAAGCAGCTCTATGCTATCAATCTTATTCCCTTTTCCTCACTCTCCTTGCCTTCACTGTAATCCTAACTGTTCTCGAGACAAAGACATTTCTAAGAAGCAACAATGATCATAGTTTTTGAATAGCTATTATGTCTGTGTGTGTCTCTGTTTCTGTGTTGTTGATAAATATCCGAACACAAAGCACTAATTAGTTGCCCTTTCAGTAGTTTGAGGGAAGACTTTCAGTAGCTACACTGAAAAGCATAATCAGAAGAAAGTTCTGTGGGCACACAACATTCATAAATCATACCCTTAAATACAGTTATTTTTGCCATTTTAGAAAATGTCAAGGGTGTCAACTCTGTCCAAATATACTGCTTAACAGAGACTATTTTAGTAAATTGATTTGAAATGCATTCAGCTAACTGACAGTTAGAAGCACATAGTCTAGTTCACAGTACAAATGAACAGTTTAAAGGCCAAAATGAGCACCAAACAACGAATTCTCAATGACGTGTTGCAATGACCAGAGTTGCAACCACAGAATGGAATCTTGGTGCTAATGTACTTTTTGATACCAAATAACTATGTAAAAACTTATAAATGTAAATTTTTGTTTAATTTTTCATTAAGAAAATATAAACATTTTTATCACATTTAGTCATGATGAGGTGTCAACTTAAGATATTAATCATTCTATCACCAAGCCCAAATTTTCCAACTACTATTCCTTCTTCACTGTTTTCTACCTTTGCATTCCAGTCACCAATTATCGTTAATGCATCATGACTGCATATTTGGTTGATTTTAGACTGCAAGAGTTAGTAAAAATTATCAGTTTCTTCCTCTTTGGATCCATAAGTAGGAGCGTATATTTGAATAATAATAGTGTTAACAGGTCTTCCTTGTATGTATATGGATATTGTCCTATCACTCACGACATTGTGGTTGCGTAGTAGGCTTAGAGATCAGGGATTATGATGCTTCCTATCTTGTTTTTCTTTTAGTAGTGCTTTGAAAGTTCAAAGGCATCAGTTCTTGTTCTGTCATCCCTACTTACTGTCCAGCTCCGTTGCCTCATGCTTAGTCTTCAAACTGCCGTCACTGCTCCTCAATAATTTGGAGAGGTCTCTGACTGATACAGTGTATCAGTACTGATATCCTGACTACGGGTACCAAGTGCACCAATTGTGGATCAAAGTAAGGTGAAGCCACGGACAGTTTCAATATTTCCTCCATCATAGAAAGCATAGAACTAGAAAATATTATAATAGAAGTAAGAATTTACTATTGTTTTGTTGTTGTTATTAGGTGTTGTAGAGTCCAGCACAATTTATGGTAACTATGAATAACAGATCTTTACCTGTCTTATCCTGTGCCATCCTTATCAACTCTGACATAGTTGACCCGATTGCTGCAGTTACTATGTCAATCCATCTTGATCAGAGTTGTCTTCTCTTTTGCTGACTCTGATACCTTTGCAATCATGATGTCCCTTTCCAAGGACTAGTCTTTCCTAGTAAAATATGTGAGATGCATCTTTGTCTTCCTTGCCTTCAAGGAACATTCTGGTTGTATTCTCCTCAAGACATATTTGTTTGTTCTCTAGGCAGTTCATGGAACTGTCAGTATTCTCCTCCAATATTGGAACTTAAAGACATAAATTTTCCTGTCACCCTTGTTCATTAAACAGCTTTCAGATGCATAGAAAGTGATGGAAAAGATCACAGCTTGAATCAGACTCAACTTAGTCTTCAAACTGACATCATTGCTCTTCAGTAATTTGGAGAAGGCGCTGACAGCAGATTTTCCTGATTCAATACGTCTCCTTACTGCTGGTACTAAGGGTGTTGATTGTGGATCCAAGTAAGATGAAATTGCTAACGTTTTCAATCTCTTCTTCTCCCATGATGTTTCTTTTTATCCTGATGGTGAGAATCTTTTCTCTTCTTCCTGATGTTGAGATGTAGTCCATACTGAAGACTGCTGTCCTTGACATTCTGCAGCAAATGATTCGAGTACTGCTCACTTTCAGCAAACAAAGTTGTTATCTGCATGAAACAGGTTGTGGATGAGTCATCCTCCCATCCTGATCCCACATTCTTCTTCAGAGTCCAGCTTCTCAAATAATTTGCTCAGCATACAGATTGAATAGGTATAGAGAAAGTATACAAACTTGACACACATTTTTCCTGATTTTAAACCATGATTATTGTCCCCTTGTCCCATTTTGACAACAACTTCTTGGTCCAGGTTTAAGTGTCCTATGAGCTTAATTAAGTGTTCTGATATTCTGATTCTTCTCAATGCTAGCCATAATGTGTTATGATCCACACAGTTAAATGCTTTTGCATAGTCAATTAAACACAAATAGATATTTTTCCGGTATTCTCTGTCTTCAGCCAGAACCTATCAGTAATGATATCCCTGGTTCCACGGTCTCTTCTAAACTCATCTCAAATTTCTTGAATTCCTCTCTCAGTGTACTATTCTGGCCATTTTTGAATGATCTTCTGCAACATTTTGTTTGTTTATGATTTTATTGATGTATTTGTTGTTGTTATCTGCCATTGAATATCATTCATAGTGACCACCCTATCAACAATAAATCGGAACACTTGCCTTTCCTGTGTCATTCTTTTTTCATCGTTGCAGACACTGTGTCAATCCATTTCTTTACAGATGTTTCCCTCTTTCGCTGACCCTTCTGCCTTTCCATGCATGATATCCCTTTCCAAGGAATAACCTCCTCCAACAATATGTCCAAAGTATGAGATATAAAGCTTTGCCATTCTTCCTTCCAAGGAACATTCTACTTGCACCTCTTCCAAGACACACCCATCTGTTCTTCTGGCAGTCATGGGGATACTCAGTACTCTTCCCCAACAAAAGAATCAACTCTTTTTCTGTCATCCTTACTCATTGCCCAACACTGACATGCATAGAAAGTCATCCAAAAGACCATGTCCTGAATCCAGCTCACCTTAATCTTCAAACTGACATCATTGTTCTTCAGTATTTTTGAGAGGTCATGTGCAAGTTGAAATAGAAACTGACAAAGAATTTACTAGATATTATCAATGTATTGTAACAGAAATATATTTAAAAAAATAGCATGGCAGAGGATAGAATCAATGAGCTTAGAATAGATGAAATAAAATTTTCCAATTTTAATAGTTGTTGTTGTTATTATGTGCCATCGAGTGGCTTGCGACTCATAGTGACCCTATGTACAAGAACCCTAAACGCCATTCTATCCTGTGCCAACCTCGCTGTCTCAAACACACTCATTCCCACCACTCCACTCACAGAGTCTATCCATCTGAGAGAAAAATATACCAGAAAAAAAATCCTGAAGAAAATTTTAGAAGGTTAACAATGCAAATTCATTTTATCAAAATTTCAACAAGAGATTAAGAAGAATGTCATATTGAAAAAATATGAGTTAGCAATATCCTGGAGTGATCAAAAAACATACATCTATAAATTCAACCAGATGGGTGATAATCAAATAGGATAAATGCAAATAAATCAAAACTAAAATAAACCAAAGTTAAAATATAAATTAAAAAAAAAGATAAAAGTAGTTAGAGACAAATTACTATAGAGGACTATATAGTCAAATAATAATAATTTCTCGTTTAAAATAACTGAGGCCAGAAAGAAGGAGAACAATATTTTTAAGCTAAAAAGAGAGAATACTCAATCACAATTCTTGAATTGACAATTATTAGCAATAAAATATTAATCATCAATAAAAGTATACTGAGATTAAGAAAACAAAGAATTTATCGTTAACATACTTGCCCCTTTCAGAATAGTTACAAGATATTCTTTTAAAAAAATTCACAAAACTATTTTCTTTTCTTAAAAAGCAATTCTTTTTTAAAAAAAAATTAAAAATTGTAGCATAAGGAAGAAATTAAGAAATAGTGAGTAGAAATATGGGTATATGAATCAAGACTGTCCTTTTCCTCAATAGTTTTATACATCATATTTGATTATTAGAACAAAATTATAATGCAAAGTGATGTACACTATTATAGCTCTTTAAGTAAAAATTAAGGTAAGTGGAATGAAAAGGAAAATAGACTTAAATGTGAAATGTTGGAACCAGTAAATTGTGAAAAGTACCCTGCAAAACTTGGACTGACACAATAACTGGGGTACTAAGAGAAGGTGTGTCAGAGACAAGGACATTGCCTCAAGATAGAGCAGGGTTCAGAGCTATCACGTATAGGTTTTCTATGAGACATCGTCCACTCAATGGCACATAACAACAATAAATATGTATACTAAATGTGTAAACACATGTATAGAAAATGTGCATAAGTATATGCAAATACATAATATATACATATACTCTAAAGCAATCTTAAAGTATCACAAAGATACATCTATAGCAATTTCCAAGACTTAAAAATACTATAAATAAATCAATATGGAATTCTAAAAAAGATTTCTTAACTGCTATGAGGATGAATATTTACCTTACTAAAGTAAAATCACAAACAATTTCAATCTTTTCTTGGTCTGTAATGATGTTGCCTACGGGTCCAGTGGTGAGGAATTTTGTTTTCTTGGTGTTGAGATGTTATCCTTATTGAAGGCTATAGTCTTTGACCTTTTTCAATAAGTGCTTCAGGTAGTCTTCACTTCCTGCAAGCATGGTTGTGTAATCTGCAAAATCCAAAGACTGATGCATCTTTTTCCAATCCTGATGCTGCTTTCTTTTTCATGTAATTTCAAGTTTAGAAAGAGTTAATGAACTCACTTTTTTATCATTTTATTGGAAGAACTCTGCTCCAAAGATTTTAGGACTACTTTAATTGATTTTAACAGCAACCAGGAAATCAGGAGACGAATTGCATTGAGAAAGTTGGCTGTGAGGGACCTCTCAAGAGTACTGAAGATAAATGACGTCAGGCTGGAGACTAAGGTATGCCTGATCCAGGCTATAGTATCTGCAATTACGTGCTATGCATCAGAGAGTTGGACAGTAAATAGGGATGATAGAAAGAGAATTGATGCCTTTGAGTTGTGGTGCTGGAGAAGAGTGTTGAATATACCATATACTGCTAGGACAACAAACAGGTTTGTCCTGGATAGGTTGAAACCAGAATGCTCCTTGGAGTCAAGGACTTTGAAGCTTTGTCTGACATACTTTGGGCATGTTGCAAGGAGGGACTGGTCCTTGGAGAGGGACATCATGTTTGGGAGAGAGGAGGGACAGTGCGGGAGAGGAAGATGCTCGATGAGATGGATCAATTTTGTGAATGGAGTGGTGGGAATAAATGTGTTTGAGATAGCGAGGTTGGCACAGGACAGAACGGCGTTTAGGGCTCTTGGACATCCAGTCGCTATGAGTCTCCAAAAACTCAATGACACATAGCAACAACAACAACATTGTGATTTAAGGGAAAATTTACAGAGTAAACTGGTTTTCTTCAAGTCATACACATTATGTTTCACAACAGTGATTATAATTCTTACATTGTAACATCATCATTTTACATGGGACCCAATAATGTAATTTTTCTGTCCCACATGTAAGTTTTATCAGTTTGACAGGGATAACATTGATTACCCATCATTTTCCCATGGAGCAGTTAGTGGATTCAAACCATGTGCTTTTGGGATTGTAACACGGCTTTTTACCACTAGGCCCCCAGAGCTTCCTTAAGTCTTTGTTGTTGTGGTGGTGGTGGTGGTGGTTGTGGTTGTTGTTGTTGAGTACCATGGATCTGGAATTGACCCAGAGCTGACCATCCAGGAGTTCTTAGAGGCAATTGATCACAAAGGAGGAGATTGTCCATCCTTCTCCCTTGGAATAACTGGTAGATTCAAAATGCATACCTTCGAATTATAGCACAGCACTGTACTGTCAGAGCTCCCAGAGGTATTCAAATTTGTCTAACCTGTCAGACCAATTGTCATGGGTCATATCCAGTCAGAAACAACAATAATATGTCTTCAATACCTAACTTTTTAAATTGTTTTTCCAATGACACGTGCCTAATTCTGAAGGATTGAATATGCATAGATTTATTCAGAGACATTGACCCCTCAAATCTGATTTTATTAGAAACTCTGTTTACTTTTAAAGTTACACAGTATACTTGCATGTGTAAACGTATTTTTCCATACTCATTAAGTAAAAGAGAAACACATACCCACAAAAACACCTTGAGGATAATAGATTAGGTCTCTATCATTCTTGTTTAAAAGAGTACACTTAAAATGTGTGTACACTCAAATAAGAAAAGGTTTTAAATTCTGCAAAAATAAGAGGAAAAGCAAAGTCAAAGTGGCTCAAATAAATTTAAAATCGTTAATAACTCTTGAAACATTGATAATTTGAACAGTTTTTAAATGATGTCTGTTAATTTATCAGACGGAATGGTAGATAAGTTTGAATGATAACAAGACCAAATTATTGTCTTCTGATTTCTTACTGCATGGTTTAATCATGCGAGAAGAGAAAGGGGCGGGAGAGGTGGTGATAAGTATATGAGATCACAAGATATTGAAAGTGCAAAATGTCCTGAAAGCACACACCATAATCCAGTGTTGCTGATCGACTACACACACACATTTCATAATTAGAAACATACCGTGTAGACCAACATATTGGAAAAGGGTAGCAAAAACATATTTATACCCTTTCCACAAACTGTGATCCTAAACATTCACATGTGACATGTTCAATTTCTTTGCCAATTCCACTTATGAGAAGAAATTTAAGAAAAGAAAGCTTAAAAAAAACTCCCCAAAACCTGAGCTTTAAACATCATGTGTTGACCACTTCCAAATAAATGAACTGTGGATTTCCTCTGAGGAAAGGGAGCAATGCAACAAAGATTCTAACCTGCTGGAAACGTTTTAAACCCATCTCCTTTCTCTGTCCACCAGATTCTTTGACACGTCCTCCTCCCAGTGTTAAACTCCTTCTCCGCTTTCTTTACATCAGTGGGAACACTTCCCTTATGGGTGTCAAGATCCCTCAGAGGGGTCAAGGGGTGCCATGCAGAGGAAATGGCAAGCTGTGAAATGTAAAAGAACAATTCATTCCACATGCTCCTTTGCTCCTGGAGCACGAAGGGGTCATGAGTTAGCATTGATTTGGAACCAAGCAGGACTCTGCATCCTAGCCCTGTCAAAATGTATTTATAATTAAAGACCTACACAGCTGTTTAAAGCTTTTACAATTTTGGATGCTTTCAGAAATGACTTAAAGTTTGAAATGGATCAAACAAGAAATTCGTGTCTTAATTAACCATAATGGATGGTGAAGAACCTCACCAGATACATCTAAGATGAAAACAAATTGTAATAATTTTTGAAGTAAGTCTACAAATGGAGCAAGACCTACATGAACATCCAATTAACATCTGTGTGAAATTTTCCCAGCTAAGCTCCAATTTGAGCAGTTTAATATTGCAGTGATTGCAAGTCTTACTGAGTTTGTAAGTAAAATTACAAGGTGACAACTTCATTGCACTTAAAAAAAGGAAAAGAAATGTACATTAACCAATTGGGGTTTGAGGAAGGCCATAAATATTAAAATGTTTTGACGAAACTCTATAAAATAAAAAAAATAAATTTGGTTGACTTGTATGATATTAGTTAAGAAATAAAGGTCTTTAAACTGACTTTTTAATGAATGGATATGAAGTAAGGATACAATTATGATATACATCCTTTTATGTGTAAAATTTATTACTATGAAGCATACTAAATGATTCCCTGTGGTTCAGTTTTTGCATTACTTAAAGAGCTAGACATACAAGAGAATATTGAGCCATATTTAAGGTACAAAATTACATCAGCAATTTCACAAACAGCTGCTTGAATTGGTAATAGAAAGATCTTCGACTCTTAAGTGTATATTACAGAACTGGTTCCTTCTAAAAGTTATCAGAGGTCCACACACTAGTGAGTTGTGACAGCCTTTCCACCATCTTAGCTCTAGCTGTTAAACCAAAGTCTGGTTTATTATTTGCCAAATTTCAGAATTGTGATTCGTCCATATGGTCACAGTAGCAACTATCTGGCAAATTAGTAACTGAAAATATCTAAAATATCATGGCACTGCATTGTTAATAGTGTCCGAGTAAAACGGCTTTGTTTTCCTTATACATACAGGAATGGTGACCCAAGGACTTCAGGGAACATATTGTAGTGACTTGTCTGGATGTGGACACAAACACAGATACCAAAGTGCTCACAAATCCCAAAAGAGGTCTCTTAATTAATGAGACATCAAACAAACAGAGCAGGGTAACACTGAATGGTTCAAAATTGGGAAGGGTGTATGCCAGGGATACATCCTGTCTCCATACCTTTGCAACATGTATGCAGAGCAGATTATCCGAGAGGCTGGGCTCTATGAGGAGAATTGTGGTATCAGGATTGGTGGAAGATCTATTAACAATCTGTGTTATGCAGATGACACAACCCTGCTTGCTGAAACTGAGGAGGACCTCAAGCACTTGCTGCAAAGGGTCAAGGACTGCAGCCTTCAGTATGGACTAAGGCTCAATGTCAAGAAGACAAAGATTCTCACCACTGGACCAATTGGCAGCATCAGGATGGATGGCGAAGAGATTGAGATTGTTCACAGCTTCAGTTTGCTCGGCTCCACAGTCAACACTCTTGGCACCAGCAGTCAGGAAATCAAAAAGCGTATCGCGATGGGAAAGTCTGCTGTTAGGGGCCTCTCTAAAGTACTCAGGAGCAACAGTGTCTCTCTGGAGACTAAGGTGCGCCTGATACAGGCCATGGTATTTGCAATCGTTTGTTATGCATCAGAGAGTTGGACAGTGACTAGGGAGGACAGAAGGAGAGTGGATGCCTTTGAGCTGTGGCGCTGGAGAAGAGTACTGAATGTACCATGGACTGCCAGGAAAACAAACAGATTCATCTTGGAGAGGATTAAACCAAGCTACTCCTTGGAGGCAAGGATTCTGGGGCTTCGTCTGACATACTTTGGACATGCTGCCAGGAGGGAGGGGTCCTTGGAGAGGGACATCATGCTTGGGAGGGTGGAGGGACAGCGCAGGAGGGGAAGATCCTCTATGAGATGGATTGATTCGGTGACTGGGGTAATTGGGATGGGTGTGTCAGAGGCAGTGCGGTTGGCGCAGGATAGAGCAGGGTTTAGGGCTGTTGTGCATAGGGTCGCTATGAGTTGCAAACGACTCGACGGCACATAACAACAACAACAAATGTCACCTCCAATACAATAGACCTTCAACTTCTCTCTGTGTAACCCTCAAATGCTCCCATTGCTGTTACTTAATATGCCTGATTTAAAACAAGGAAATTTGTGTGTCCGGAGTATAGCATTCATTTCTATTTACTCAATCTGTGCTAAGTAAATAATTTTAACAGCTGAACTATATGAGAAAGAAGGTGGTATCAGGATTGAAGTAAAACTCAGCAACATCTACTTTATACACATGATGTAACCTTGCAGAAAGTGAAGAAGGGAGGAGCCGGGGGCATGGCACGTGCGGTAGAAAGTCTCTTAGAGGAACTCATTCTATACAGGTATAAATAACTACAACTCCCAGAAGACCACGGGTCAAGCCTGACTTCAAATCTTGGAGTCTGAACATACCCCCCAAAAAAGGAGAACTGTGGCCAAAACGGATAATTTTACACCGATGTTGATAGCACTGTTATTCACCACCACAAGAACAAGGAAACAGCCCAAATGTCCAACCGCAATCGAGTGGATTGAGAAATTATGGTACATTCACATGATGGAATATGACACAGGACGCGCACGAGCAACAATTTTGTAAATCGTGACCTAAATGGAGAATGACTGGAGAGCATTACACTAAGTGAACTAATGCGAACATTCCCATAAGAACAAACACTGTATAAGACCATTACTGTAGAAAGAATATGAGGATCCAAGGGGGGGGAGGGGAGGAACAGTGGGGTGAGGATGGGCTGAGGTGGGGGTGGGGGTTGTTAATCATACGGTTGCACAATTTGATGGGAGTAGGGAGGGAAGGGTAAAGGACATGGTAAACATACAGTATGAAAAACAATGTATACAAACTTTATAAGTAAACCAGTATAAAATAAAAAGTTTATTTTCATAAAACCAAACCATGAGATGCCACCTCACTCAAGCAGCAACACCAAAGTTCAACAGAACAGCAAATAATAAATGTTGGAGGAAATGCAACGAGATTGGAACTCTTATGTATTGCTGCTGGGATTGTAAACTAGTATGATCTCTTTAGAATGCAGTTTGGCATTTCCTAAAAAAAAAGCTATGACCTAGCTATTCCACTGGTAGCAATATATTCGAAAGAAACCAGAACTTGGAGATGAATGGACATTTGTACACTATATTCATAGTAATATCATTCACAATAACAAGAAAATGGAAGCAGCTGAGTTGCCCATCAATAAACAAATGGATTGAGAAAGTGTTGTGGTGGTGGTGGTGGTTGTTATTATGTGTTGTCGAGTCACCTGTAACTCATAGCAACCCTATGTACAACAGTTCTAAACTCTGCTCTGTCCTTTGCCAATCTCATTGTCTCTGACACGCTCATCCCAATTGCCCCAGTCACCGAATTAATCCACCTCCCAGTGGGCCTTCCCCTCCTGCGCCTGCTCTCCACCCTCCCAAGCATGATGTCCTTCTCTAAGGAACAGTCTCTCCTTGCAAGATGACCAAAGTATGTCAGACTAAGCCTCAAAATCCTTGCCTCCAAGGAGCAGCTTGGTTTAACCCTCTCCAGGATGAATCTGTTTGTTTTCTTAGCAGTCCATGGTACCCTCAACACTCTTCTCAAACACCAAAGCTCTAAAGCATCAATTCTCCTTCTATCCTCCCTGGTCATTTTCCAGCTCTCTGATGCATAACAAGTGATTGCAAAGACCACGGCCTGTACCAGATGCACCTTAGTCTCCAGAGACACACCGTTGCTCTTCAGTACTTTAGAGAGGTCCCTAACAGCAGATTTTCCCATCGTCTTTTAATTTCCTGGCTGCTAGTGCCAAGAATGTTGATTGTGGAGCCAAGCAGACTAAATCTGTGAACAATCTCAATCTTTTCTCCATCCATCCTGATGCTGCCGATTGGTCCAGTGGTGAGAATCTTTGTCTTTTAGACATTCAGCTTCAATCCATATTGAAGGCTGCAGTCCCTGGCCCTCAGCAGCAAGCACTTCAGGTCCTCCTCAGTTTCAGCAAGCAGGGTTGTGTCATCTGCATAACACAAATTGTTGATAGATCTTCCACCAATCTTGATGCCACACTTCTCCTCATAGAGTCCAGCATTTTGGATAATCTGTTCTGCATACAGGTTGAAAGGGTATGGAGACAGGACACATCCCTGGTCTACACCCTTCCCAATTGTGAACCATGCTCTGTTCTGACGACTGTCTCTTGGTTCAAGTATAAGTTTTACTTTAGTACCATCAAGTGTTCCGGGATTCCCATTCTTCTCGGAGTCAGCCACAGTTTGTTATGGTCCACACAGTCAAATGCCTTTGCATAATCAATGAAGCACAGATAGACATTCCTCTGGTACTAACTGCTTTCAGCCATGTTCCGTCTAACGTTAACTACAGTATCCCTAGTACCACGACCCCTTCTAAACCCAGCCTGGACTTCTGAAAGTTCTCCACTGATGTACTGTTCCAATCGTTTTTGGACAATCTTCAGCAGAATCTTGCTTGCCTGTGAAATCAACAATATTGTTCTATAGTTTGCACACTCTGTTGGGTCACCATTCTTTGGAATGGGAACAAATATAGATCTCTTCCAGTCAGTTGGCCAAGTGGTTATTCTCCAGATTTCTTGACACAAATTGGTGAGCACACCCAGGGCAGCATCTGTTAGCTGAAATATGTCAATTGGTATACCATCTATTCCTGGGGCCTTATTTTTAGCCATTTCCTTCAAAGCAGCTTGAACTTCTTCCTTCATCACCATAGGCTCTTTCTGATATGTAGTTTCATTAAATTCTTTTATGTCAGACAATTATATAGTCACATAATGGAGTACGATGCAGCACTAAGGAAAAATGATTGTATAAAACACCATATATAACTTGGAGGAGATTAGAGAGCATTTTGATGAGTGAAATATCTCAGTGACAGAAGGACAAATATTGCACATAGCCACAATTGTGAAAACAGGAAGATAACTTAGTAAAGTATATATAAATATTCAAAAGGGAAAGGTAGGAAACAGGCAGCAAAAAAGGAAGGGGGACAATCACAAGGATAGCAGTGGTTAGTGGGTGGAGGGGAGGTGAAGTAATGGGAAAGGTTCAATGGAGGCTTGAAAAGATGAAGTAATAATAGGCATAATACAATGGTACTTAATTATATAAAATATAATATAAACCGATGAGTGTTTCAAACACAAAGTTAATGTACAAACCAAAACGTATATTCATGATTATATGCAAACTAATAAGAATTTCTGTTAAAAAAATTAAACATACACTTTACCATGATTTCACAAGTTCATTTCTAAGTATATATACTATGGGAATAAATACTCATATTCACACAAAAATAAGTACATGAATATCTATCTATAGAAGCTCTATTGATAATAATAAGATATTGAACCAATTAAAATATCTTCTAAAAAGTGAGTGGATAAACTGTAGAACTTCTGTGGCTGAAACACTATCCATTAGTGAATAAGAAAGAATTGAGAAAAGTCAATCTCAAAAGATAAAAAATACTATATGACATTATGAAAAGACAAGATTATACAGTATACAGACCATGTATAATACAGATTATTAATAGATCTTCCATAAATATTTAGTATATGGCATGGTTTAGGAAAGGAAACCAGTTGTATCTATAAATGTTTAGTACCAAGGAGACTTTGTTGGCTCATGGGATCACTCTTTAATTTAATTGTGGTGATGATTACATAAACCTATATTTGTTATAAACGTCTCAGAATGTACGCACTCTTAAAAAGTCAACTTCCGTGTATGTTAAATTACCCACTATTCACCATTATAAAACTGTTTATTCGATTGTTTTCCTTAGAAAGATGACCTAACCTCCACTGAAACAAGGCATTTAGAGTCATTTATTAATTCAATCAGCAAAGTTCATGAAACAATGTATGAGCAAGAGCCTGTGGTGATGAAGAAAGAAGTTGGCAAAAAATAAATCCCCAGGAATTGATGGCATACCAACTGACATATTTCAACAAACATACACTGCCCTTGATGTGCTCACCAAGTTGTGCCAAGAAATCTGGAGGACAACCACCTGGCTAACTGGCTAGAAGAGATCTCTATTTGTTCATATTCCAAGGAAAGGTGACCCAACAGGGTGCAGAAATTATTGAATAATATCACAAGCAAGCAAGATTCTGCTGAAAATTATCCAAAGATGACTGGAAGAACACATATATAGAGAAATGCCACAAATGCAGGCTGGATTTACAAGAGGCTGTGGCACTAGGGACATTATAGCTAATGTTAGGCAGATCTTAGCTAAAAGCAGAGAGTACCAGTGGAATGTCTATTTGAGTTTTATTGACTATTCAAAGGCATTTGACTTTATGGATAACAAAAAACTGTGGCTAACTCTGGCTAATTCTCAGAAGGATGGGAATCCCAGAATACTTGGTTGTGCTTATGCGAAACCGAGACTTGGACCAGGAGACAGCCATTAGAACAGAGCAAGGAAATACTGCATGGTTAAAAAATTTTGGGGTGGGGGTGTGATTGGGGGAGGTGCTGGGGGGATTGTGTACCAATGAGGGAGTTTTGCTTTTGCTTTTCAAGGAGAGGAGCAAACGGGGGGGGGCCTGGGGGGGGCAGGGAAAAGGGTGCAACAATGAATGAATGGAATTCCAAAATCTCTGTAGATGTTCATTGAAATGAAAAGTAAAGAAATTAAAATATTTTAAAAAAACCAAACTGGGAAGGGGGTACACCAGGGATGTGTCTTATCTCCATACCTTTTCAATCTATATGCAGAACAGATTATACAGGAGCCAGGGCTCTATATGGGGAGAAATGTGGCATCAAGACTGAGTTATGCAGATGACAAAACCCTGCTTGCTCAAACTGAGGAGAGCCTGAAGTGTTTGCTGCAGAAGGTCAAGGACTGCAGATTTCAATATAGCTTGAAGCTCTATATCAAGAAAACAAAGATTCTCACCACTGGGCCAACTGGCATCATCATGACAGATGGTGAAGAGACTGAGATTTTAACAGCTTCAGTTGACTTGGCTCCACAATCAACACACTCGGTACCAGCAGCCAAGAAGTTAAAAGATGACTTGCGCTGGGTAGGTCTGCTGTCAGAGATCTCTCCAAAATACTGAAGAACAATGATGTGAATCTGGACACTAAGATGTGCCTGATTCAGGCCTTTGTAATTATTTGCTGTGCATCAGAAAGCTGGACAACAATGAAGAATAATTGATTCGTTTTAGCTATGATGCTGGAGAATAGTATTGAATATACCATGAACTACTAGGAGAACAAACAAGTTCATCCTAGAGAGGACGAAACCAGACTGCTCCTTAGAGGCAAAGATTCTGAAACTTCGTCTGACATACTTCAGACATGTTGCAAGGAGGGATAAGTTCTTGGAGAGGGACATCATGCTTGGGAAGGTGGAGGGATAGCACAAGAGAAGAAAACCCTCAGTGAGATGGATTGATTCAGTGATTGAAGTAATTGGGGTAGATGTGTAAGAGACAATATGATTGGAACAGGAGAGCAGAGTTTAGGGTTGTTGTACATAGGGTCACTATGAGTCACCAGTGACTTGATGGCACATAACAACAAAAATATGATATTCTAAATAATGTGAACACTGAGGTACATCAATAAATAAGATAAACAAGAGTCTCTGCCCTAATAGAGTTTGTAGTTTAAACATGTCTTTACATGGAAAATTACCCAAAAGCTAGCCCAGTGAATAGGGCCATGAAGGTGGAGCTACAGATAATGCCTTCTAAAGTGCTTTGTGAAAAAGAATTTTATAATGGATGTTGCCTAACAATAATAATGTACTACCTGTAAAAACACTGCAACTGACAACTCAATTATGCCATTCACTTCTTGTCTTCACATCTTTGGGATCTAAAGTTAGTATGATTTCAGGAATAAGCACTCCTCTCATCTTCAATTTTGGGAATTCATTATCTATCACTGGACCCACACTGTAGTGCAAACGAGTAAGGAAATTAAACAACATAATCAATGAATGCTGAACTTCTGAAAAAAAAATTCTTCCAGAAGTTAAACTTATCTAGATTTTCAGTTCTACTTCATTTCAGGGTATATTTTTTATTATTGAGACCTTTTGAAATGTAAAGCTCAAAGCTTGATATTTCCTTAACTTTCTCCCAGAAGGAAAAAAAAATCTGCTAGGTCCAAAAGTTTATGTCTCCTAGGTAAGTTTTTAAGTCTCTTTGGAAAAGGAAGGGATGTGACTGTACAATTGTTCAGATGGCAACCCACATGGTCTGATGGCATTGTCCTTTATGTCATTTTCCTTTGGGATAGGCTAATTCTTGAGCTCTGGACTATTATACCTACATACATATCTGGGACAGAAGATCATTTCCCATGTAGAAGTTTTGATGGATAAAGTAAAAATTAACTACATTGCCAACAAATATAGTGCTTTCTTTTCTAGTCACTTAGATTCTATAGTCTTTCTTTGTTTTCTCATTTTTTTATACTCCAAAAGCTGGTAGTTTTGTAGTATAAGCTCCACTCTAGGTATTCCTTTAGAAGAAAATATAGACAAGTTTCTTCTCTACGAGTTTATTAGACTAATTCTCATTTTTTCTATAGCCGACTGAGATAAATTTTGTGGGCCATTTAGTTAATTAATGTAACTTTTTATAAAATAAATTATATTCTATACAGGAAAACATCATCTACTTTGATCTGTTGTCATATCAAATTATGTGAGAAATGTATAGAAAGAGTTATATAAGCTAATCAGATAGCAACTATATTAACAAATAAAAATTATAGCTATAGACTTGAAAAAAGACTATATTAACTCATTTACACCAAAGCTCTGAATAAACATTCAATGACTCTCTGCTTTAAAATGAGAGCAGCTCCAGAAATAGACTCTGTGCTGCAATATAACCAAACCAAATAAAACAATAATGAATAACTCTAAAATTTATTGCATTATTTGTTTTTTTCTATAACACTAGAAGTAGAAATTCAG
The DNA here is from genome assembly GCF_000299155.1 of Elephantulus edwardii. Classification (NCBI taxonomy): domain Eukaryota; kingdom Metazoa; phylum Chordata; class Mammalia; order Macroscelidea; family Macroscelididae; genus Elephantulus; species Elephantulus edwardii. The sequence continues at coordinate 2,840,955 of NW_006399851.1, forward strand.
TTATAAGTATTATTTGCATATAAGTGACTCAGCTATCTCATGGAAAAGTACACAAAATGCAAATAAGAAACATGATTTACACTAGTTTCTGACTTCAAATCCATATTTTTCCCCTTGATCATACTTTTATTACCAGATTTTATATAATATAGATAAAGATATATAAAGCAGGAGTGGCACAAACTTCCTAAACAACATGTCTCGGGAAACTATGAACTATGAACTTTGATAAACATTGATAGTTGTAGAGGGTCATCAGGTCTTTTGTTCAAAGGGTCCCTACCAGTCGTGCTTGACTTGAAGGCAATCAACAACCACAACAAATCTAATTCCTTGATGTTGTCCACAATTGACTGAGAAGTATGTGAATTTACTCATTTACTAAAAAAAAAAAAAGAGAAAACTTTATTAAACAAGTGTTCTGTGACAAACACAGTGATCGACCAAACATACCTTTTTGAGTCTGACAATCTAATTCATTCATACAAATGAATGAATATATATTTACTCTGAAAGGAAGCAGAAATGTCCTGTTGGGTTAAGAAAGTGGACCTCCATCTTCTTTCAATTTGCCATACTCTGATGAGTTCCTTGCTGTTGTGATGCTGAAAACTATGTAACTAGCATTTCAAACACTAGTAGAGTACCCCATAATGGACAGCTTTCAGTGGAGCTTTCAAATGAAAAACAACTGGGAAGAAAGGCCTGATAATTTACTTCCAAAAATTTGCCAATGAAAACCTATGCATTTAAATTAGTCAGTGAAAACACAACACAACACTGTTTCATGAATGCTTTAAGTTAGAAAGCAGTCAAAATACACAGTGAGCTCCACAATGAACTTAGGGATATGAATAACTCTAAATGTGGTACAGAATTGTACAGTGCTTAATAGTCACCTAAAATAATTAAGAGGAAACACAGAAACAGACCTCTTTGAGAATGAAGTTTTAAGTTAAGACATGAAAACAAAACATTAGTGGCAATAAAGACCTTTCCAGATAGATACAACAGCTTACCAGAACAGTCAGCAGAGAAAACAATTTTTATGTTGTTTCAAAATACTGAAGACATCTAAAGCACTCAGGTGCTTCATGGTTTCTCAGCTTTGATTTTGTGTGAGAGTCACCTGGGTTGTTGTTGTTGTTATGGTTTGTCAAGTCACTTGCAATTCAAAGAGACTCTATGTACAACAGCTCTGAACCCTGTTTTATCCTGTGCCAACCTTATTGTCTCTGACACACCTACTCCCATTACCCCAGTCACTGAATCAAACCAACTCATCGAGGGACTTCCTCTCTTGTGCTGTCTCTCCACCCTTTCATGCATGATGTCTGTCTCCAACGACTGGTCTCTCCTTGTAACATGCCCAAAGTATGTCAGACAAAGCTTCAGAATCCTTGCCTCCAAGGAGCAGCCTGGTTTTACCCTCTCCTAGCAATGTATGGTATATTCAACACTATTCTCCAGCACCACAGCTCTAATGTATGTTAGGAAAAAATGTTCCTGTCCAGGTTCTTCTCTCTGAGTATTTGGTCTTTGGTGGAACTTTTAGCAACTGTGTTAAAAACTTCATAGAAATGTCTAACATACAGAGAAGGTTAAGAAGCACCAATTAACTTGATTTGTTGAACTACAGACATGGACAAATATATATGTAATGATTGTGAATATGGCACAGGATCAGGTAGTGTTTAGTTCCATTGCTATGATCAGCTGCTCATTTGATGGCAACTAATGTTAACAGCAAATAAGTAAAAATAATTTTCACAATTTATTAAAATTTCTGTTGATATTTAATGATACAATGTTGTTTTCAAAATACATCAATTTGAATAGTCTAGTTTTATACTAAGAAGCCAACAAAAATATCACCACTAGAAGCAAAGCAACTTCTCACCTGCTAGTCCACCAGAGCTCCTTACTATATAAAGTTATAACTATGGCATAAACTATTATAAATGTCAGATCAATGAGGGAGTTTTGCTTTTCAAGGAGAGGAGCAAATGGGGGGGAGGGGGGAGGGGTTTGTGCGGGGAGAAGGGTGCAACAATGAATGAATGGAGTCCCCAAATCTCTGTAGATGTTCACTGAAATGAAAAATAAACAACCTAAATTAAAAAAAAAAAATAAATGTCAGATCATCTGACAAACTTATGCGTAAGGAGCTCTGGTGGCATAGCCCATTGGGAATTGTGCTAGTCTGGTGAGTAACCTCTCTAGCAGTTTTAAACCATCTGCAACCCTGCCAACAGAAAGATGGCAATTTCCTCTTGTGTCATTTATACCCTCGGAAACCCAATGGAGAATAAGCCATGATTCAGTTCTGATTTAATGGCAATGAGAGTTTGAAATTTAGGGTCATGTATGTGTTCCCTTTTACTTCTCATTTTGTTTAGTTTTAAACATTTTCTTGTGATGCAAATATTAATAGCTGTCCTTGTTATCTCTGTTTTTCCAATCCATTCTGTAGGTTTACTTATTTTTTTTTCACTTTTACATATAGCTTGGAAAAATATATTTCATTTTTGTGCAGTTACTAACTGCTCCAATCTATCGTGCTTATCATTCAAGAGAAGTCATCTCTTGAATTATTATCTTTATAGTATATTCATAATCCCTTTCAAATATCATTTCCTTTAATTTATGGAGTGAGAGAGAAAAGTCTACCTTAATTTTTTTAAAAAAACATCTTTCCCAAACCATTAAGACTCTGTTGAAACTCTCCCTCATTTCTTTTTTAGTCTTCTCTATGTGCTGCCCCTCTTTCTTCTTCCCTCATTAACTCTGAAGTTTGGCTTGTGTTCTTGCTTGTCAAATAAGCTCTCAAAGGCATAAAAAAGCATTTCATTGTCAAAGAAAACTTTCTTCTCATCTTTATCCTGATCACTCTTTGCATCATACCCTTGCAAGAGACGAGCAACATATACATCACAAAACTGTAGATTCTAGAACCTAATTCAGAACAGAATCAGAATTTTAATTTTGACAAAGTCTTTGGATGCTTTGTATGCAAAGTTAGAAAATACAGCCTTTTGCTCATGTGACTGATACTCTTGACACTTCTTGACACTCTTAAAAATATCTGGTTTTCATGTTGTCCTACCTCCTGGATCTTCTCTTATTTGTCCTAATTTTTCTCTTTAGTTTCCTTTATCCTTGTATTTAATCTGTCCTGTAAATTAAGTGTTTTCTACAGTTTGATCCTATCTTCTCTTTTGATCCTTACTTGTTCAATCTCTTTGCTGAGCAAATAATTAAAGAAGTAAATAATTATGAGGAAGAATGTGAAATCAAGATCAGAGGAAGACTTTGCAGACTATGCAAATGGCACAACCTTTTTCACTGAAAATTAAAGGGCTTGAAATGTTTGCTGCACAAGATTGAAGATTATGACCTTCAGTATGCATTACATTTCAACATCAAGAAAGAAAAATCCTCATGACTGGGCTAAAAGCCATCATCATGATAGATGAAGAAAAGATAGGAGTTGTCAATAGTTTCCTCTTACTTGGGTTCACAATCTACAACCTTGGTGCCATCAGACAGGAAACCAAAAGATGTATTGCATTAGGTAAGTCTGCAGTCAGGAACTTCTTCAAAGCAAGAATGTTGGTTTAAAGACTGAGATAGGCCTGATACAAGCTGTGGTCTTCTCAATTCCCTCCTACGCATCTGAGTTGAACGGTAAATAATGAAGATGGCAGATGAATGGAGGCCTTTGTGTCATGGTGCTGGAGAAGAGATTTAAATATCCTATGGACTACCAAGGGAACAAATATGTCTTAGAAAGAGTGCAGCTAAGTTGTTCAATAGAGGGAGGGATGGTGAAACTTAGTCTTACATATTTTGAGCACGTTTTTAGGAGGGTCTAGTCCTTGGAAAATGACATCTAGCTAAGAAAAATGGAGAATCAGAGAAGGAGGAGGAAATCCTGAACAAGATGAATTGGCACAATGTTATAACAATGGTCTCAAGTATGACGAAGATAATGAAGATAGAACAGGATAGGGCAAAGTTTAGATCCATTGTTCATAGTCAACTCAATGATACCTAACAACAAGTTTGATCCTATCTTATCTTTTGGCACTAGTTTTCTTCTTGGCATTTCATTCTTCCTTATGAGTTTAGTCCCCTTTCCATTCCAGATGGCTCCATATACCCCTCCTGAGTTTAAATAATTTATGGAAATCCCAGAACACTTGATAGTGCTAATGCGAAACCTATACCAAGAGGCAGTCATCAGAACAGAGCAAGGAAACACTGCATGCCTCAAGATTGGGAAGGGCATAGGCCAGGAACAGGAATGTGCCCTGTCTCCAAACCATTTCAACCTGGATGCAGAACAGATTATCTGGGAAGCTGGGCTCTATGAAAAGAAATGTGTGGTCAGGACTGGTGGAAGATCTATCAACAATATGCATTATGCAGATGACACAACCCTGCTTGCTGAAAATGAGGAGGACCTGAAGTGCTTGGTGACAGGGTCAAGGACTGCAGCCTTCAATATGGATTGACGTGCAATGTCAAAATGACAAAGATTCTCACCACTGGACCAATTGGCAGCATCAGGATGGATGGCGAAGAGATGAGATTGTTCACAGCTTTCGTTTTCTTGGCTCCATGGTCAACACTTTTGGCCCCAGTAGCCAGGAAATTAAAAGACGTACTGCGATAGGAAAGTCTGCTGTTAGGGACCATCCCAAAGTTCTGAAGAGCAATGGTGTCTCTCTGGAGACTAGGGTGCATCTGATACAGTCCATGGTCTTTGCAATCACTTGTTATGCATCAGAGAGTTGGACAGTGACTAAGGAGGATAGAAGGAGAATTGATGCCTTTGAGCTGTGGTGTTGGAGAAGACTATTGAGGGTATCATGGACTGCTAGGAAAACAAACAGATTCGTCTTGGAGAGGGTTAAACCAGGCAGCTTCTTGGAGATAAGGATTCTGAGACTTCATCTAACATACTTTGGACATGTTGTAAGGAGGAATCAGTCTTTGGAAAGGGTGGAGGGACAGCGCAGGAGGGGAAGGCCCTCTTTGAGGTGGATTGATTCAGTGACTTGGGTAATCAGGATGCGTGTATTGGAGACAGTGTGATTGGCACAGGACAGAGCAGAGTTTAGGGCTGTTGTACATAGGGTCACTATGAGTTGTAAGCAACTCAATGTCACCTAACAACAACCAGATAATTTCTCTAGCACTTTAACTCACTTTGACTAAAAAAAAAATGAACTGTTATCCAAGCCATGTTCCTTAACTTCCTTCTCTCTGATAATGGCAAAATGATTTTCATGTCACTATGATCTTCATTTTATCATTGTGATATACTTACTGAATTGCCAAATCCTGTTGAGTCAACTGGAGCAAGCACTTGAGTTCCTCCTCAATTTCAGCAAACAGCGTTGTGTCATCTGTATATTGAAGATTGTTGATGAGTCTTCCTCCAATCCTGAAGCCACATTTCTTCTCATAGAGCCCAGACTCCGGATAATTTGTTCCGCATATAGATTAAAAAAGTATGGAGATAGGACACATCCTTGGTGTACACCCTTCCCAAATTTGAACCTTCCATTGTTCCCTTGATATTTTCTGACGATTGTACCCTGGTTCAATTATAGGTTTCACATTAGCATGATCAAGAGTTCTGGATTCCCATTCTTCTCAGAATTAGCCACAGTTTACTGTGATCCACACAGTCAAACGCCTTTGCATAACAAATGGAACACAGACATTCTTCTGGTACTCCCTGCTTTCAGCCAAGATCCATCTACCATTAGCTATAATATTTCTAGTACCACAGCCTCTTCTAAACCCAATCTGTATTTCTCGCAGTTCTCTGTTGATTTGCTTTTCCAGTTGTTTTTGGGATAATCTCCAGCAGAATCTTCCTTGCATATCATAGTGTGTTTTTGGTGTTGTGTGTGGGGGGTTTTTTTTCTCTTTTTTTAATCTAAGTCTTTTTTAAACTTCTAATACAAGGACAAGCTTTGGAATTTAGCACATTCTTCTTCATATCATATTAAAATAGGGACTACATCTGAACATAAATATTCTTATAACTGAATCAATAAATAGTATCATAATAAGTGACAAAAATGAACAGTTGTTAAGAAGTAAAACTTCTTATTGCATTGAGGAAATTAGCTGCAAAAGACCTCATCATAGTATCAAGCAAACAAGCTCAACTCATTGCCATTGAGTCAGAACTGACTCATAACTGAACTTCCAGAAGCAAGTTTTCCAAGACTGTAAATGACACAAGAGATTGTTCATCTTTCTCATGGGAATAAACTCGCAGATTTGAACCACCTGCCTTCAGGTTAGCAACCTAACTTTTTACCCAGTGTGTCACCAGACATTCCTAAAGTATGGAAAAGAAAATGTAACTTCCACAGCTAAAGTATGTTTTACCTCAGTCATGACATTTTTAATTGCTTCATATACATGAGAAAGCTGGGCAATGAAAAAGCAAGACTAAAAATAAATGGTGCTTTTGAGGTATGGTATTTGTGAAGAATATTAAATATACCATGGACTTTCAGGAGAAGAGAAAAATCTGTCTTGAAATACATACAGGCTGAATGTTCCTTACAAGTACAAATAGTGAGGCTTCAATTCACTCACTTTGGATATATTATTGAGAATTAATGGGGAAAGACATTCTATTTTGTAAAGTGGGTGCTCAGCAAAAAAAAAAAAAAAAAGGAAAGATGGTCAGTGAGATAAAGTGACACAATGGCTATAGCAAGAGACTCAAATTTAACATTGATTATTATTATTATTGATTATTGATACTTTCCAGTCTGGGAAGATGACCTGAACAGCCAGATTCTGCAAAGATGTGTTTTTTTGGTTTTAGGTTGATACTTGGGTGTGGTTGTTGCTCACAACTGGGTATGAGCTGAATGGATTTGGCCTTGTATTTAAAAAGGCATTTAATTGTTTTCAGTCAAACATTCTTCTAAGTGGTATAGCACTTTATCAATTTGCTGTACAAGAGTATCTCTGGTTGCTGTGAGCATAAACACTGTGACACTGATGTGTCAAATGCAATAATGGTTGCCCAGTGTGGACAGTATTTATTAGAGTTCGTGAATTAAAGCAGGCTTGGAAGCAGGAGTAGTATCCATTTCTTAAATAACTTGCCTCTAGAAACTTTATGAACTTAGAAAAAAAGATAAAAGTTTTCCATGTTCAAGACTTTTGTTCATAGAGTCACTATGAGTCATCTATGACTCCACGGCACTTAACGACAACAACCAGTAAGATTATGAAAGACCCAACAGCGTATCATTCTGCTATTCATGTGGCCACAATAAGTTGTACTTACTTGATGACACCTAACAATAAAGCATATTATATAGAAATTCCAGAAAATTTCCACCTCTTTCTGAAATCCACCTAGTTATTTCTAACAGTCCATCAGCATGTCCCATATAAGGTAATAATTATTCTTTTCTTTTTAATGATCTTTCTCACATGGTGATCCCTATAACACCTTGCATTAGAATTACAGAATTTTCTGTTCAGTAAATGTTCATAATATGTTTCATTGTCTCACAGGAGAGTTGTAGTTATTGTTATGTGCTATTGAGTTGTCTGCAACTTGTAGTGACTCTATGCACAACAGCTCTGAAACCTGCCCTATGCTGAGCCAGTCTCATTGACTCCGACACACTAACTCCATTGCCCTAGTCACTGTATAAATCCACATCATCCAGAGTCTTCCTCTCCTCTGTTACCCCTCCACCATTTCAAGCTTGAACTCCTTATCCAAGCACTGGGTTCTCCTGTCCACATGCCCAACATATGTGAGACAAAGCTTCAAAATCTTATCCATCAAAGAGGAATTTAGTTTCATCCTCTCCAAGACAGACTTATTTGTTTTCTTGGTGGTGCATTGTATGTTCAAGACTTTTCTCCAGGCCACAAATCAAAGGCAACAATTCTTCTATCATCCTCAGTCATAGTCCACCTCTCTGATGCATAGCAAGTAATTGTAAAGGCCTTGGCCTGGATCAGGCACACCTTATTCTCTAGACTGACATTGTTGCTCTTCAGTACTTTGGAGAGGTCCCTGACAGAAGATTTTCCCAAAGCAATTCATCTTTTTATTTCCTGACTGCTAGTGGCAAGAGTGTTAATCGTGGAGCAGAGAAAGCTATAATTTTTAACAACCTCAATCTCTTCTCCATCTATCATGGTTCTTCTGTCAATCGGCCCAGTAGTGAAAATCTTTTTTTTCTTAATGTTGAACTTCAATTCATATTGAAGGCTACAGTCCTGTACCTTTTGCAGCAAGTGCTTCAGGTCTTCTCAGTTTCAGCAAAGCGAGCACAGAAGAGTATATACTATAATAAATGGTACACTTCAGTGTCCCAGAATTTCAAGAAAAGCAGTTCACTTTTAAAGAATCTCACTTGGCGAGCTCTGGTGGCCTAGTGGCAAGAAGCTGCACTGCAATCCCAGAGGTGCATGGTTAAATCCACAAGATGCTCTGCTGGGGAGGGACAAGTTCTTCCTGTACCAGTCAGATCTGATTTGATGGTACACACACACACACACACACACACACACACACAAGGAATTTCAGTTTGATTTGGTGTATCCTAGTGCAAATACTATGAACAGACCTTCCCCACATCCTCTCATTTAACAACTTAATTTTTGCTGTTTAAGATCTTTAATGAGATAGGTTGAAACAGTGCCTGCAAAAATGAGTTCAATCATGGGTGCAGGATGGCACAAGGTCATGCAATGTTGAATTCTCAGTGACAACACTTCTACTCCAATCTGGACTTCTCATCCAGAATACTTGCTAGTTATCTGTGTAAACAGATTACCGGTAGACCTTTGCACTGTCTAGTGTGTGTGTGTGTGTATGTATATATATATATATACATACATACATATATAATCTCAGAGGTGAAGTAGGTTTGAGTTCAAGTGAACACCTAGGGGTCAGGGATGATTTTTTATTTTGTTTCTAATCCCACATTGTTCAGCGAAGAGCTTTGTTAATGGTAATTGCTTAAAAAAACTTTACTGAACTAAATTCAGACTTAGACTAGACTTCCTAGTCTAAGTCCTAAAAACAAAATGAAACCACCTAGAAGTAGATAATCTTGGACTTTATAACACTAGTCATTCCTTCCAACTTTTCCGAAGTGTTTTCAGGCTGGAGGGAGGCATTCATCTCCTTGGAAGGCTGAGATCAGTACTTCAACATCAACCAATGGGATTAAGTTCAGAATCCTTTTGGTATGTGACTGTGAGTGTCTCTGAAGACACATGTGCATGTGTGTGCAGTAAGTAAACATTAATTCACTTTTTCTTGGTTTGGGGACTGTAGTTGATGCAATAGATTAAATATAAAGCCTATCCATGTGAGACAGCTTGTGAAAGATCATAAACACATTTTTCAGATAGAAACATTGCAGACATGAACACACCACGTGGTCATTCCTTCCCTAAGGTTTGCTCCTTTAATTGTAAATATCCAGAAAGTCATCAAGCCAGTGTTTAATAAACTTTTAATTTGAAAGGAATTACCACATGTTGTGTTTGTTTACCCATTATTAAATCGCTTAGCAACGTATCAGTAGCAGAACAGCACACTGTATCACAGCCTTGATATATTAGAAAATAAACCCAGGGGTGATATTAACCACTAATAAGATGTTTAGGACGCATCCAAGAAAAAGAAATAAACTTAGGCAATGTAGTTGAGACATGTATTCAGGGAGATTTTTATGCTTTGTTTTTATATACATATGTTCAGAATATAGACAGAAAGTCCCAGTGCAGTCTTTGAATGTGAGGCTTGTGCTCTGAGCTAAGAGCACAGCATACGACAATCATTATTTTTCTAAAGCATTTTCCTATGGATAAGTAGATTCTTTCCCTAATGGTTTAGTTCTCTCTCTCATACTGAATGGGTAAGTACTCAGGGTTCCAGGAGTGGCACCTGTCTTCATTTAATGGGGTAGGGGTGGCGGAAGTAGCATCTTAAAAGCTAAATTCACCACAAGGTACGGTAAGTAAGGAAAATGCAGCCACATTTCCTTAAGGAAAACCAAGAAGCAGGGGCAAAAATTACTGAAAAATGATCTAAACATTTATGCAAACCTAAATAAAAAACATTAAAACGAGGAGGAACAGCACTCAGAACAATCAGTCATCCAAGACTCAAAAAGTAGTAAATACCCAATCCAAATCTCAGACAGAAATAAGAAAGAAAGAAAGATTAACAGGAAGAGGGAAACAAGGGAGGAAGTGGAAAGTCAATTACTACATTGAGAGAATTCTAATTAATGTCACGAAGAGAAAAAAGTAAAATCAGTAAAATCATTGAATGAGAAATTAATTTTCTTGGTAAAACTTCCACTCAAATCATCACCCGTATCACCATGACTTTGGAGAAATTGCTTCTAATCTTCTATTCAGTAACCTAAAAGTTGACTAAAATGTTAGTAACACTGAAATTTCATCACTGTGAAGTCAGAATCTACTTTCCTAAAAGTAAAAAAAAAATTAAAAATATAAAACAGATATGGATTGAGAAATTATGGCACAACTGCACAATGGAATACTATGCAGCACAGAGGAGCAGTGATTTTTTAAATTACTACCTAACATGGGAGGGACTGAAGAGTATTATGCTGCGTGAAATAACTCAGTCTCATAATGACAAACGCTGTATGAGACCATTATTATAGAAGTATGAGGATTCAAAGTGGGGAGAAAGGCTTAATCATTAGGTCACATAATTTGATGGGTGTAGGGAGGGATGGATGAAGGAAAGGAGATAAATCCAGTGTTAATGTATAAGAATTTTATGAACTTTGTATGTAAACCAGTATGTTGTTGTTGTTGTTATGTGCCGTCGAGTCATTTGCGACTCAGCGACCCTATGTACAACAGCCCTAAAACCTGCCCAATCCTGTGCCAATCGCATTGCCTCTGACACACCCATCCTGATTACCCCAGTCACTGAATGAATCCACCTCATAGAGGGCCTTCCCCTCCTGCGCTGTCCCTCTACTCTACCCA
>NW_006399851.1:2853637-2858248 GCF_000299155.1 Elephantulus edwardii
ATGGGAACAAATATTGACCTCTTCCAATCAGTTGGCCAAGTGGTTGTTCTCCAGATTTCTTGGCACAACTTGGTGAACACATCCATGGCAGCATCTGTTAGCTGAAATATGTCAATTGATATACCATCTATTCCGGGGGCCTTATCTCTTTCTTTTTCCTTCAAAGCAGCTTTAACTTCTATGAACCAGTATCAAATAAAGTAAAATTTAGAAAATAGAATGTTTCTATTCAGTGCTTAAACCAAAATCATTGTAAACACAAACTCCAAAATAAGAAGTTACTTTGAAAATAAGTCTATTTGAATTTTACTTTTTATAAAGTCAAATACATGTTTTCTAACATTTTGTTTCATGTATTTTGTTGCTCTATGATTTGGTCTATAGATTTTTAGTTGTAGTTGTGTTTTCTTGTTCCTGTGTGCCTTCATGCATTATATAGTATTTTTCCTTATCTCTTATATTGATTTCACCCTGAAGTCTATTATTTTTTGAGACTCATATTGCCGCTCCTGCATTATAACAGATGTTATTTGCCTGACATATTTTTTCAAACTTTAATTTTCAATGTTTCTTTCTCCCAATTTCTTTTTAAAAATAAATTTTTATTTTATATAGGTTTGCTTACAGTTTGTATACATTGTGATTCACACTATTCTTCATTCGCACTGTTTCATATAATCATTCCCACTCATTATATTTTGTGAAATTTATCAACATTGAACTATGCCCACCATTGCCCTGTCTTTCTAGATATCCACTGGACCTTTCCCATTTCCTTTACTCACTTCTCCTTCCACTCATCAAACTGTGTGACCCTATGATTTCCCCCCCTACCCACCCTCACTCTTTTGTTCCTATCCTCTTCCCTCATATCCTGTGAACCCTCATGTATGTTTTACTAGTTGTCTGTTTCTACAATAATGGTCTTAGGCAGTATTTGTCCTTATGAGACTGAGTTAGTTCAATCAGTATAATGCTCTCCAGTACCTCCCAAGTTAAGTAGTAATTTTTGAAATCATTGCTCCTGAAAACTGTGTAGTACTCCACCATGGGAATGTAGAATAATTTCTCAATCCATTTGATTATGGTTGGACATTTGGGCTGTTTCCATTTTCTTGCAATGAACATAAGTGTACAAATCTCCATTTGTGTCTCTCTTATTTCCTTGGAGTATATTCCAAGCAATGGAATAGCTGGGTCACATGAAATTTCCATATTCAGCTTATTTTAAGGAAATGTCAAAATGCATTCTAGAGCGGTTGTACCATTTTACAACTCCCACCAATAATGTATGTGAGTTCCTATCTTTTTATGTCTTCTCCAACATTTATTGCTTGCTGTCTTATTAAACTTTGCCAATACTACTGGAGTAAAATCGTATCTCATTGTGATTTTGATTTTCATCTCTTATTGCTAGTGATTTTGAGCATTTTTTCCATGGTCTGTTGACCATCCAAATGTTGTGAAGAAGGTTCGGGATTTCTCCTCAAATCTTAGATGTACCTCTTGTAAGTGACCTGTTGATGGATTTTTTTTTAAAAAATTCAATCTGCTACTCTTTTTTTTTTCTTAATTGGTACATTTCAACAATTCACACTTAGTATATATATTAGCAGGCCAGGCTTTGTGACTGCCAATTTGCTAAGTTCCTTGTTTTGTTGCTGCTGGTTACTTTGGTCCATCTACTTTTCTTTGCTATGTCTGTGTGAATTACTTAAGTGTTCCTTGTAGATTTGGTCTCCTTTTCACTAATTCCTTAAGTTTCTGCCTCTAATGACCTAATTTTTCTTTCATATTTGGTGGACATTTTCAGTAGATAAAGGGCGCACGGCTGGAATTTCTTTTCTTTCCTGTTTTGCATATACCACCCCATTGTGTTGTTACTTGTAGGTTTCTTCTTAAAGATCAGAGCTTAATCTGATTGATTCTTATTTGCAGCACAGTCTATTGAAGAAAGGAATTTATAAGGTTAAGGGCTGAAATAAAAGGAGTAGTAAACAGAAATATTACTGAAACCATAACAAAACTAGGACCTAGTTCTTTGAATGAGTTAATAAAATAGACAAACCATTGGCAACTTAATAAAAGAAAATAAATAAAAGGCTCAAATTACTCAAATCAGAAATGAAAGAGATTACATCACAACAGAACTTGTCAATATTAAATTAACAATATTGGGAGTATTATGAAAAGCTATGCTCTGAAAAAATCTGAAAACCTAGAGGAAATTGAAAAAATTCAATAACACCACACCCTACACAAATTGACACAGACTGAAGTAGAGTACTTGAACAGATCCATCACAAAAAAAACAAACACAAAAAAAGAAGTTGAGCAAGTCATGAAAACTTTCTCCACAAAACAGTCTCACAATATGATTTCAGTGATAAATTCTCCAAAGCATTCAGGGCCTAACTACCACTACTTCTATTTAAATTTTCTCAAATCATAGAAAAAGGACCACTTCAGAATCATTCTATGATGCAAGTATAGCTAATATCAAAACTAGGCAAAGATATTACACAAATAAACTTTATCTATGAACTAATATCTCTAATAAACATAGAGGCAAAAACCCTTAACAAAATCTTGTCCAGTAGAATTCAACAGTATAATGAAAAAATATAACTCATCAAAACCAAGTGGAATTCACAACTAAAATGCAAAAATGGTTCAACATAAGAAAAACAATTAATGACAATAAAGCAAAAACAAGAACCACATAATCCTGTCAATTGATGCAGAAAAAGCCTTCAACAACCACAATAAAATGCTACCTCATTTCAGTTGTTGTTGTTGTTGTTGTTGTTGTTGTTGTTGTTATATGCTGTTGAGTCACTTGTGACTCCTAAAGACCCTATGTATAACAGCCCTAAATTCTGCTCTATCTTTTGTCAATCTTACTGCCTCTAGCACACATATCACCATTACTCCAGTGACGGAATTAATCCATCTTATTGAGAGTCTTTATCTCCTGCACTGTTCCTTTACCCTCACAAGCATGACATCCCTCTCCAAAGACTGATCCTGCCTTGCAACACGTCCATAGTATGTCAGATGGAGAATCAGAAATCTTGCCTCCAAGGAGCAGAGTGACTTCACCCTCTCCAGGACTAACTTGTTTGTTCTCCTAGCAGTCCATGGTATATTCAGTACTCTTCTCCAGCACCAAAGCCAAACTCTCTTTCTATCATACCTAGACATTGTCTAACTCTCTGATGCATAGCAAATAATTGCAAAGACCATGGCCTGTACCAGGCACTCCTTCTTCTCCAGACTGATGTCATTCCTTTTAAGTAGTTTGGAGAGATCTCTGACAGCAGACTGTCCAAATGCAATTCATCTTTTCATTTCCTGGCTGCTGGTACCAAGAGTGTTGATTGTAGAGCCAGGCAAACTGAAATTGTCAACAATTTCTATCTTGTCATCATCCATCATGATGTTATCAATGGGCCCAGTGGTGAAAATCTTTGTTTTATTGATGTTGAGCTTTAATAGATAGTGAAGGATGCAGTTCTTGACCCTCCATAGCAAGTGCTTTAGGTCCTCCTCAATTTCAGCAATCAGGGTTGTGTCGTCTACATAATGCAGATTGTTGAGGAGTCTACCTCCAATCCTGATGCCATACTTCTCTTCATAGAGCCCAGCCTGCACGTCAGACAGTTCTTTGTTGAACTTTTTTTACAATCTTTAGAAGAATCTTTCTTGCATGTGTATCAGTGGCAAATTTTAACAGGATAGAAAGTAATAAATGCTGGAGAGGATGTGGAGACAGGGTTTCTTATATACTATTGGTGGGATTGTAAAATAGTTCAACCACTCTGGAAGGCAGTTTTGCATTTCCTCAGAAAACAGAATATATACAAATTTAAAATGACCCAGCTATTCCACTACTTGGAATGTAGCCCAAAAAAATGAGAACTGAGGCACTAGTGGAGACTTGCATACCAATATTTATAGCAGCATTATTCGCCATCAGAAAAACAGGGAAATAGCCCAAATGTCCAACCACAATTGAATGTATTGAAAAATTATGGTACAGCCACATGATGGATTACTACACAGCATTCAAGAGCAATGGTTTTGTAAGTCTCCCCCTAACTTGGGAGGGACTAGAAAGCATTATAAGAGTGAACTAACTGAGTCCCATGAGAACAACTACAATAGAAGGCTATTATTACAGAAATAGATAGTAAACTTGTATGAGGATCTGAGGTGGGGGATATGGGGGAGCATAAAGGTAAAGATGAGGGGGTAATCATAGGGTCACACAATTTGATGGGTGGAGGGACTAGTCAGCTAAAGATATAGGGAACATTCCATGTTGTCAGAAGAGACTCTGAAGATACCAAAGCACAAGGAAGAATTCAAGATACTAAAGAGCTGAACAGAAGATTCCAAAAGGCAGCTCAGAATTACAAAGCAAAATACTACAATGAAATTTACGAGGAGCTAGAGTCAGAAAATCAAAAGGGCCGAGATCACTCAGCATTTCTTAAGCTCAAGGAACTGAAGAACAAATTCAAACCTAGAGTTGCTGTAATCACGGATGCTTTGGGCAGAATATTAAATGATCCAGGAAGTATTAAAAGAAGATGGAAGGAATATACT
>NW_006399851.1:2859638-2880041 GCF_000299155.1 Elephantulus edwardii
GTGTCAGAGGCAGTGCGGTTGGCACAGGATAGAGCAGGGTTTAGCGCTGTTGTGCATAGGGTCGCTATGAGTCGCAAATGACTCGATGGCACATAACAACAACAACAATAACAGGAACTTTGTAAGTAAACTTTTATAAAATAGTAATAATAAAAAAGCCTTTGACAAAATCCAACACTCCTTCCTGATTAAAACTCTCAACAACATAGCAATAGAGGGGAATTTATACAACGTAGGAAAATTTATATTCACAAAACCAAGAGCTAATACTATCTTCAAAGGAGAAAGACTAAAAACAAATTCTTGCAAACAGGGTCCAGTCTCATTATAACAACTTCTGTTCGATATTGTATTGGAAGTTCTAGCTGGATTAAAAAGCAAGAGAAAGGAAATAAGAGGCATTCAAATTGGCAAAGGCTATGAAACTATTTCTATGTGAAGATGATATGACCATGTATGTACCCAGAAAACCTCAAAGACCCAGCAACAATAACAATAAAAATATAATCCTGTTATATCCAGTAGCCTACTTTAAATAACAACGTGACAAGGCATAAGATCAACATGCAAAAATCAGTTGTATTTCTCTACAACACAATAAACAAAGAATGGA
Source organism: Elephantulus edwardii (assembly GCF_000299155.1). NCBI lineage: Eukaryota > Metazoa > Chordata > Mammalia > Macroscelidea > Macroscelididae > Elephantulus > Elephantulus edwardii. The sequence goes on from NW_006399851.1 coordinate 2,860,252, forward strand.
AAAGGAATATAGGAAGGCATAATCATTTATAATAGCCGACCAACCACAAGAATGCATACTTATGAATAAACCTAACTAGAGACATAAAAAACTTTATAAGGAAAATTACAAAATACTACTATAAGAAACAGTAAGAGATCTAACAAAATTAAAAAAATCCCTGTTCATACACAAAAATCCTAAAGATTGTAAAAATGACAATCCTACCCCAAAAAAATCTATAGGCTTAACACAATCATACCACAGATACCAAATTCATTTTTTAAGGACATAGGAAATATAATTTTCAGGTTCATTTGGAAAGAAAAGAGACCCAAAACTACTCTGAAAACAAAAAGAAAGTAGGAAGCATCTCACTCCTTGATCTCAAAACCTACTACACAGCCATGATAATCAAAAGAGCATGATACTAGTACAAAGACAGAAATATACATCAATGGAATAGAATCAACTATCCAGAAATCAACCCATCAAACTACAGTCAAATGCTTTTTGACTAGGTAACAATATCTATTAAGTGGGAAATGACAGCCTTTTTAATGAATGATGTTGGTAAAACTGGACAAATACTTCTGTAAAACTAAAACAGGATCCACATTTCACATACACAAATGTCAACTCAAGGTAAGTCAGAGAACCAAAGATAAAACTCAAAACCATTAAGATCATAAAAGACAAAATTGGAACAAATTTAGAATCCACAATCCATGGCATAAAGCGGTTTACAAATACAGCCAATAAATGCACAACCTGAAAAGAACGAAATTGATGAATGTGACCTTTGTGAAATCAAATCCCTATGTGCATCCAAAACTTTCTTCCAAAGGGTGAAAAAAAAGTCCATATATTAGAAAAAACATTTGGCAATGCATTTCAGACAAGGGTTGCATAACTTAAGGTACAGAATACTACAGGGCCACCACCACAACAATAATAAAACCCAAACAAACAAACAAAATCATGACAACCCTCCCCAATCACAAAATGGGCAAAGGACATGAAAATACTCTTCACAAATGAAGATGTACAGATGGCCAAGAAACACATGAGAAAATGTCCAAAATCACTAGCAAAGAGAGAGGTGCGAATCAAAACAAAAAACGGTCACCATTTCACTGAAGTAGCAGTCGTCAAGTTTAACAACACAGCAAGCAGTAAATGTTGGAGAGGATGTGGTTGTTTCTGCATGGAGTCAGAACTTTCCCATAGTTGAACTTCCAGTAGGTTTTAAGGGTGAGTTAAATGCAGGGGAGAGAGATTTCCCGTCCTTCTCTTGAGAAGCTGGTGGAGTCTAACCCTACGCCTTCGGTATTAGAGCACAGCTCTTGCCACTAGGTCACCAGAGCTGCATGGAGAGGATGTAGAGAGATTGGAATACTAATGCACTGCTGGTGGAAATATAAAATCATGCAACCGCAATGAAAGACAGTTTTGTTTGAAATTTCCCTGAAAACTGAACATAGAAATGCTGTATGACCCAGATTTTCCACTGAAAGGACTATATCCCAAGGAAATCAGAAGTGAGAAATGAATGAAGCTATGTAAACCCATGTTTATAGCAGCGTTATTCACAATAGTAAGAAAACAGAGACTGCCCAAATATCCATAAACAAATGAATGGATTCAGAAATTGTGGTATGTATACAATGGAATACTATGCAGTACTAAGGAACACTGATTTTTGAAAAATATTACACAAGATGGGAGAGTCTAGAGAGCATTATGCTGAGTGAAATGACTCAGTCACATCAGTACAAATACTCCACAAACCACTATTGCTAAAATAGAAGGATAGCTGAGCAATGTTCCAAATGGGAAGGAAAAGAGTAGAAAGCGGACTAGATGAAGGGGAAAGGAAAAAGTCACTGAAACAGTGGATGTTGTTGGGTAGAAATGCCGTGAAAGAATTTAAATAATGGAGTGATAGATAATAGGCATATATCAATAGTAATTACTTATATGAAATAGAATAGGCATTAATTAGTGTATAAAATAATGTATATGAAAAACTGTATAAGAGTATATGTAATATATGATGTATATGAATAATTGTGTACAGACAATCCAAAATTAAAAACAAAATCTTCAACAAGATTTTACTGGCATGTGATATTAATTATATTGCTTGATAATTTCCACATTCGGTTGTTCTTTTTTTTTAATGAATAGAAATATTTATCTTCGCCTATTAGTTGGCCATGTAACTGCCTTTCAAATTTCTTAATATAAACTGTAGAGCATGTCCAGGTCTGTATATGTTTGACAAAATGCCTCATTTGGTATTCCAGCAAGTCCTGGGACTTTAATTTTTGCCAATGTCTTGAGTGAAGCTTAAACTTACTCCTTCATTATCTTGATGCTAGATCATATGCCACTTGCTGAAATGTTTCTGTGTTTACATAGAATGTTTCTACATTTCTATTCATCTATTTCTGGACATATTGTGTGTGAAGGGTTTTAATCTATTTATTTGCAATCTATATTCTTGCAATTACTTGTTTGTATCAGAGAGCTGGGCAATGAATAAGGATGATAGAAGAAGAATTGATGCCTTTCAGTTGTAATGCTGGAGTAGAATGTTGAACATACCACGGACTGCCAAGAGAAGAAACAGATCTGTCCTGGAGACAAGGATTTTTAAGCTCTGCCTCACATACTTTGTGCATATGGCCAAGAGAGACCAGTTCTTAGAGAAGGACTTCATGCTTGGAAAGGCGGAAGGATAGTGCAGGAGAGGAAGACTCCAGATGAGATGGCCTGACACAGTAATAGAGGTAACAGAGAGAAGTCATTCAGAGATAGAGAGATTGGCTCAGGACAGGTCAGAGCTATTGTACATACAGTCACTGTGAGTAGCAAGAGGCTTGATAACACATAACTTAAATAGCAATATATGTTCTAATGCAAATTTCAGAATCTCATATGACATCTATTTGGTCTTTTTTTGTTTCTCTCTTGTCATTGTAATAGTCTTTTGATTTTCTTCACAGATGAAATCCTTGAAGGTACCTCACACCTTGTCTTCAGTAATAAGTGTTAAATGCCTCAAATCTTTCTTGAAATAGTTCTTAAATTCAGGTGGGAAAAACTCAAGGTCATATTTTAATTCTCATGAACTTGGTTTCAATTCTGTAAACTTCAATTTAAACTTGCATAAGAATAATTAATTGATTATCTGTTCCATCGTCAAAAACAAACCTTGTTTTGACTGCTGATATTGAGCTTATACAGTGATGATTTCTGTACAGATGTAGTCACTCTGATTCCTCTGCAGTCCATCACATGAGGTCTATGTGTATATTTATTGCCTATGTGCTTAATTTTCTAATGTTGAAACAACAAAAGGAAATGGATTTAAAGAACAGAAAAGTATTACTTAAAAAAATACAGAATTTATGCTAAAAGTAAGCACAAAATTAAGAAATTGATAGCAATGATGATTGTACAATATGTTGTTGTTATGTGCCGTTGAGTCGTTTGCAACTCATAGCGACCCTATGTACAACAGCCCTAAACCCTGATCTATCTTGTGCCAATTGCACTGCCTCTGAGACACCCATCCCGATTACCCTAGTCACTGAATCAATCCACCTCATAGAGGGTCTTCCCCTCCTGTGCCATCCCTCCACCCTACCAAGCATGATGTCCCTCTCCAAGGACGTGTCCTCCTTACAACATATCCAAAGTAAGTCAGACAAAGCCCCAGAATCATTGTCTCCAAAGAGTAGCCTGGTTTAATCCTCTCCAGGATGAATCTGTTTGTTTTCTTGGCAGTCCAGGGTACATTCAGTACTCTTCTCCAGCACCACAGCTCAAAGGCATCAATTCTCCCTCTATCTTCCCTAGTCATTGTCCAACTCTCTGATGCATAACAAGTGATCGCAAAGACCATGGCCTGTATCAGGCACACCTTAGTCTCCAGAGACATACTGTTGTTCTTGAGTACTTTAGAGAGGTCCCTAACAGCAGACTTTCCCATTGCAATACGTTTTTTATTTCCTGGCTGCTGGTGCCAAGAGTGCTGACTGTGGAGCCGAGCAAACTGAAGCTGTGAACAATCTCAGTCTCTTCACCATCCATCCTGATGCTACCAATTGGTCCAGTGGTGAGAATCTTTGTCTTCTTGACATTGAGCTTCAATCCATACTGAAGGCTGCAGTCCTTGACCCTCTGCAGCAAGTGCATGAGATCCTGCTCAGTTTCAGCAAGCTGGGTTGTATCATCTGCATAATGCAGATTGCTAATAGATCTTCAACCAATCCTGACACCACGCTTCTCCTCATAGAGCCCAGCCTCTCGGATAATCTGCTCTGCAAACATGTTGAAAAGATATGGAGATAGGGCACATCCCTGGCATACACCCTTCCCAATTTTGAACCATGCAGTGTTACCCTGCTCTGTTCTGACTACTGCCTCTTGGTCCAAGTACAGGTTTCGCATTAGCATCATTAAATGTTCTGGGATATATGAGACATGAAAATATTATCACAATGTATGATGTGCATGTAAAAATGGTTAAAACGTCAAATGTTTTGTTATATTTATTTCACCATAATAAAAAAATCCATTTTCTTGCAGAATTATCCACATCTAAATTAACAAAAATGATCATTACACCCTTAACAGATTTGCCCTGAGATGTAATTTGTTATAAGGCTGAATCTGGGATTTACTTACATATATTTGAGTTCTCAGATTTCATATATTTTGACTCTCAGATTTCCATCATTTTTGCTTTGTCAATTTCCTCTTATTTTCCCTTTGTCCATACTGAGCATATTGATAACACCTGCATTATTTTATACCTGGGATATTTACATTTTAAATGAAGAAATCAAAGTTTTAAACTGGTAAAATTCTGATTTAGGCTGCTTAAAGCTGGCTTAAAGTTATGCATTTCAAGGACAACAAGTCATGTCATCCTCCAAACCAGACCGATATTATCTCCTAACTTGTCTGACTACAGATGAAACAAATTCCAATATCCAAAGATGAACAGTGATATTACTTAATCCAAAGTACTTTTTAGCACTGATTTTTATAACCTATGTTCAATAGGAATATCTCATAAGTATTTAATATCTTATGTCCAACTTATTTTATAAACACATAAATTAAAATCAACTGATATAATTACTTATAGACTATCAATTACTCGTGTAAATTCAAACTCAAGTTGTAGAAAATGAAAATAAGTTCATATGATCTAAAATACGAGTTTAACTCTATCTCACCTAAATTTCAAAACCAACTAGAGAATAAACACTAATGACCAAGAACTGGATAAGCTGTGTGATGACAGCAAGCATATCATACATGAAGAAAGCAAAAGATCATTAACAAGCCAGGGTACTAAGAAAACACTGAAATGGAAGTCAGAAAAGACTCTGGAAATGTCACTAGAATGTCAAGAGATCAAAGGGAAGAAATGCCAACGTAGCAGATGAAGAGAAAATGTCAAAGAACAGTTCAAGAAGGCAAAATATTATAACAGAATGTGTAGAGACCTGGTGTTAGAAGAAGGGGAAAAAAAAAGACAGGAAGAACTTGCTTGTCATTTCTCAAGAACCAAATAAATTTCAGCCTTAAATTGCCAATAATAAAGGATGTTATGGGCAAAATTTTGACTGATGCAAGAGCAGCAGAAGAAGATGGAAAGAATACATAGAGTTGCAGTACCAAAAAGAATTTACTGACACGGGGCCATTTCAGGAAGTAGCATATGATTGAGAACCAATGATAATAAAGAAAGACTTAGTTGTACTGAATCATGGATTAAGAAGAAAAAAAAAAGAGTACAAGACTTGATAGAGTATCGATTGACCTCTTCTAGCAAATAGATGCAGCTCTGGATATGTTCACCAGGCTGTGCCATAAAATTTGGAAGACAGCTATTTAATCAAATGATTTGAAAAGATCCTTATTTGTTATCATTCCAAAAATTATTGTCCAACAGAAAGTGGAAATTGTCTAAACATCATTAGTATCACATGCAAGCAAAATCTCACTGAAGATTATGGGGGAAAAAAATGGCTAGAATAGTACATTGACAGTGAACTGCCAGAAATTCCAGTGGGATTTAGCAAAGGCTGTGTCTCTAGGGAATTCACTACTGATGTCAGATAGATCTTGGCTGAAAGCAGAGAATACCTAAAGGATCTCTATCTGTGTTTTATTGATTATGGAGAGGCATTTGACTATGTGGAACACAACAAATGATGGTGAACACAGAGAATGAGGGAGTTGCAGGATGCTCATCTGTGTTTTTGTGAAACTTTACTTAGACCAAGTAGTATCTGAATAGAGCAAGGGAACACTTGCATGGTAAACTCAAGAAATGTAGTTTTTAGGATAGTATCTTTTCTCCATAAATATTCAATCTGTATGATGAAAAAAATCACCCAAGAAGCTGTACTATATAATGTGACATCAGGATTAGAAGAAAACTCATCAAAATCTGCACAATTTTATTGCTGAAAGTAAGAATTACTTTAAATGTTTGCTGCAGAAGTTCAAAGACTATAGCCTTCAACATGGATTATATATCAACAGTAAGATAACAAAATTACGCACTACTTTGTAGATAAAGACTGAAATTGTCAAAATTTCATCTAACTTGGATCCACAACCAACCCTTAGTACCAGCAATTAAGAATTCAAAAGATGTGTTTAATTGGAAAAAATCTGCTGCCAAGGACCTCTTCAAAGTGTTAAAGATTAATAACATCATTCTGAAGACTAAGGTCTGAGGATGCCTGATCCAACCCATAATCTTTTCAATTACTTCCTATGTATTTGAAAGTTGGCCAATGACTAAGAATGACAAAAGAAGATTCAATACTTAGAGTTGTGCTTTGGAGAAGAATATTGAATATGCCCATGAATTACAAAACAAAACAAAACAAAAAACCACACACACAAAAACCAACAACCCAAATATGTCTTGGGAAAAGTTCAATTAGGGTGATTCTTAGCTGTAAGGATGGTGAAACTTTTCTTCACTTACTTTGGGCATGTTCTTAGGAGGGATTATTCCTTGGAAAAATGAATCATGCTTGGAAAGGTAGGGGGTCAATATAAGAAAGGAAGATCTTCAACAACATGAACTGACACAGTGACTGTAATAATGGGCTGAAATATATCAGATCTCTTAAGAATGACACGGGATAGGGCACAGTTGAGATCCATTGTTCATAGGCTCTATGAATGCATAGACGACTCAAGTGCAAATAATAACTACACACACACACACACACGTATTGTATGTATAACATTCACATATCATATACAGGTGTGCAAGACACTATAAATGATACTTAGTTATTGGATGATGGTAGTATCTCAATTTTTTAGCTAAGAATATTAGTCTAATTACAGTAAATCAAGTTAGGTATGAATAAGGAAGCTCAAGCTTATATAAGACCTGCTTTTTGGAGGAATGTTGTTGTTGTTGTTGAATGCCTTTGAGTCAAGCACTACTTACTCATAGTGACCCTATGAACAAAAGGCCCAGAGCCCCTCTACAACTATTGGAATGGTATGTGATCAGTGGAGTTGGTCCAACAAAGCATAATCTCTAAGTTTTAAAAACTACAAATATAGTTTAATAAGGGTTAGTTTCTGAGGTGATAAGTATGAAGTTCTTTGCTGCTTAACTAATGGCTAATGTGAAGTTAAGATGTAGATGTCATCTAAGCAACATAACAGCACAAGTTTCATGTTTGTCATTGACAGAAATGCTAATCATGTCCCTAAATTATGCACTTAGTCAATACTCCTTAACACTCCACCTCCTTTCCTTGGTTGAGCTCTAGCGTTTAGTCATTTTGTAGAGAGTATGTCTGTTCACATACATGTTTGATATTGTCATTGGGTGCCATCGAGTTGACTGTAACTCATAGTAACACTATGAACAACATATCTGACCTTGCTCTTATCTGTTCCACTCTCACAATCTCTCATATGCTCAAGCCCACTGTTACAATCATTGTTTCAATCCATTTTGTGGATTATCATCCCCTGTTTCATTGACCCTCTTTCATCTTTCCCTGGGTGATGTTTTTTCCAAGGGTCGGTACCTCTTGACAATAAACACAAAGTATGTGAGATTAATTTTCACTGTCTTTGATCCTAGTGATTACCCTGGTTGTACTCTTATAGTAATTTATCCTCTTTTCACTCCAGCTATTTCTTGAGCTTAACAACACATATCTCAAATTTCTCTTGAATATCTCAACTTGGATTTAATATACCGGTTGCCTTCATATAAATTCCCACTCAAGTAAACCACATTTTTCAGAGTATAACAATGCTGAATTTTTTTAGTGGCTAATTTTTTAGAAAAAGGTACCCAGCTCTTTCTTCTGAGGTACCTTAGGGAAACTGAAATCTCCAACCCTCCAACTAGCAGCCAATTACATTTACACCATCCAATTCCGATTGACATTTTCAATAAACAGATACAACCATGGTGTACTCACAAATCTATGCCAAGAAATTTGGAAGACAGCTACCAGGTCATCTGACTGGAGGAGGTCCATAATTCTTTCCATTCTCAAAAATAGATGATCCAGCAGAACATAGAAATTACAGAACAATGTAATTAATATCAATTGCAAGAAAAATCTTGCTGAAAATTATTTGAAAATGACTAGAATAGTGCATCAATAGGAAATTACCAGAAACTCAAGCAGGATTCAGAAGAGGCTGTGGCATGAGGCATTTCATTGCTGATGTCAGGTAGATTTTTATTAAAATCATAGAATAACCAAAAAATGTTTACTTATATTTCATTAACTATACAATGACATTTAACTATGTGGATCAGAAAAAAGTATGGATTTAAAAAGCATAAGTAATATTGTGAAGAATGGAAATCCTAGCATACATGTGCTCACATAAAACCTATACATAGGCTAAGAAGATCAAAACAACAAATCAAATGCAATAATGCTTACCCATGATGGGCAGTGTTGGCTGGAGCTCCCCGATTAAAACAAGCTTGGAAGCAGGAGTGGCATCCACTCCTGAAATGGCTTGTCTCTGGAAACCCTATGAACGTGGGGAAATGAAGAAAGTTATATAAGTGTTCAGGTCTTTTGTTGATAGGGTCGCTATGAGTTGCCTATGACTTGACAGCACTTAAGAACAACGACAACAGCATAGAGAGAGATCGCTTGGCCCAGTGGACAGGAAGTTATTCTACCTAGCCAAAGGTGGGCAACTTTAATCAAGTTTACCCTCAGACCTGTTCTTAATTGCTTTTGGTCCAACATTCTTCTAGGTCGTATAGCCCTGGTCTGTCCACTTGCTGTACAGAAAAGTAACTGGTGGTTTTTATGAAGCTGAGCACTATGACACTGATGTGTCAAATGTGATAATGGTTACCTATAGTGGACAGTGTTTGGTGGAGCACTCTGATTAAAACAAGCTTCGAAGCAGGAGTGGCATCCACTTCCAAAATAGCTTGCCTCCAGAAACCCTATGAACCTGGATAAAGGATGAAAGCTATGCAAGTGTTCAGGTTTTTCATTCATAGGGTCACTATGAGTTGCCTATGACTCAATGGCAGTCAAGAATAACAACAGATTAAGAAGCAGTTGTCCAAACAGAAGAAGGGGGCACTGCATAGTATAATATCAGGAAAGATGTGCTAGGCTTGTATATTTTCTCCACACCTATTTAATCTGTATTCTGAGAAAATTCTTCTAGAAGCTGGACTATATGAAGAGGAATGTGGTGTCAGGACTAGAGGAAGATTCACCAACAGCCTATCTTATGCAACGAACAAATCTTGCTTGCTGAACATGAAGAATACAAGAAACAATTGCTATAGAAGATAAAAAAAACTACAACCCTAAATATAGATTGCAGCTCAACATAAAAAAACAAAACAAAACAACCAAAAGTCCTTCCTTCTGGACCAGTAATCTATATCATGGTTGGTGGAGAAAAGATTGAAGTTATCATTGATTTAATTTTACTTGAATACACAATCAACACCTATCATAACAGGAGTAAATAAATCAAAAGATGTGTTGCATCTGCTGATGTGAAAATTTGTTGTCAAGGACTTTAGAAAATGCTAAAGAACATGTCCGTTTACAGATGAATATGTGCTTGATTCAAGTCATGGTCTTCTCAATTACTTTCTACACATCTGAAAGTTGAACAATTAATAAGATAATAAAAGAAAAACTAATGTTTCTGAATTGCTGTGACTGAGAAGTGCACTGAATATTCCATGGACTTCAAAAGAACAAAGTAATCAGTCTTGGAGGAAGTGAAACAAGGGCATTTCTTAGAGACATGTGAAACTTAGTCTCACTTACTTTGAGCACATTGTCAGGAAGAGCAAGTTCTTGCAAAAAGACATCATGAAGAGAAAAGTGGCAAGGCAGAGAAAGGAAGGAAGGAAAAGCTTTCCAAGTTGAATTAACACAGTGACTCTAAAAATCAGCTGGAATGTATCAAAGGATGGCACAGCAAAGGACAAGGTTCAGATCTGTTGTTCATAGGGTCACTATTAGTTGTTGACTCAATCGTATCCAACAACTATAGGATTTTCAAACTCAATAGCAGCAAAATCAAACTTTTGGGTGTTTTTTCTATAACGATATTCCTCCCTCTTAACTTCAATTGTGCATTGTGTACTAGCTGACATCAACCTCTACTTGTATTTAAAGCTTATAAGTCATCTTTTACATTCCATGACATCTATTTCCAAGTAATTAGTATGAGTCGGCCATATATATTATTACACTTTAATAAATAAATACTGTCTTCTCCTGTCTTACAATCTCTGTCCCTCATCTCTTACCCTGTTTTTACATGTTATCATTTAGACGTTTTCTAAATGATATATCTAGACACACCCTCATAAAATTCCTTTCTAATTTATCAGAGATCTAATTAAATAAGAAGTCTAAATAAGTCCTTCTGTTCTTTACGTTTTCTCAATGGAAACATAATATAAACAACTAGGACAAAAAGACAGTGGGGAAAAAAATTGATGGAAAATAATCATCAGCCCAGAATTTTATATATGAGTAAAGGATCTATGAAACAAAAAGGAAAATATGTGTTTTCCTGGTAGATATTGGCTGAGTGAGTATAAAATTAGCATTTACACCTTCTAATGAGTTACTAAAAGATTTGTTTCAGCATGAGGAAAACTGGAATAGCAGAAAATTCTACTATATAAAAAATATAAGAAGGCACAGCAATTGATCAAATGTATTAGTAAATAAATTTCCTATTGAGGGTATAAAAGAAAAACTTAAATTTTATGTTTTATAAACATGTGAAACTAAAAAGGATAGAGAAGTATCTAACAGGTTGTTTGAGAAAATACATCTTCTGAAAAATTAGAAAAGAATACTGAAAGAATTTAGATCATTAAAGATTAATATGTAGATAGAAAACAAAATATAAGTAAAATAATTAACAATAACATCTGTGGATTATAAATAGCAGAGTTGTTGTTACGTGCCATCGAATTGCCTGAAACTCATAGCGACTCTGTGCACAACATCTCTGAGGTCCGCCCTGTCCTGAGCCAGTCCCACTGATTCTGACACACCTACCCCCTTTGCCTCAGTTACTGTATAAATCCATCTCACCCAGGGTAATCCTCTAAATAAATAAATACTATAGATAAAACAAAATAGAGACAAGTATTTGTAAATAAGAAAATTCAGAAAAGGTATTTTTAAAAACAAAGCAGTAAAATGACAAATATAAAATAAGTTGTCAATAAAAATGAATAGCGTAATGATGATATTTCTTTTAAAAACAAAGATTTATCTGTTAAAAGACGCATGTTGCTTATTTGTATGATTGTAAAATCCATACTTAGGCTGTTGAGACATACCCCAAAATGCTTGCCAGGCAAATCTAAAGTTTCTTAAATAAAGTATAGAAAATCATACATTGAAATTGCAATTTTTAAAAAGTTCAGATAAATATAGCATGAATATTAGAAAGAAATAGAATGTAAATTCAAACAGTTATTAAGAGAGATCTTATAACATGATTGCAATAAATTTAATATGTTGGGCCAACAAAGTCATTCATGCTTTAGAGGTAAATTGATGTAACTACTTAGAATGACAACATGTTACTATTCTGTAAGTCTACAAAATATAAAAGGAATAATAAATAAAATCTATTATGCAAGGAAATTCTATATGGCAATAAATAAATAAATTGGAAATTAGATCTGTATGGGTGTGATAAAGATTAAAAACCTAGAAGAGATTAAATTAAATATTGCTTATTATTTCATGCACATGTAGAAAAAAATATATAAAAATGTATGGAACTGATAAATATAGGATTTAGGAGAGCTGGTAACAGAGTCAGGGAAGTTCACAGAAGGCTTTCATTACGCATAAAATATTATTTCTTCTGTAAAGCAGCTATGACAAAGTAATAAGCAATGGTGATGCTGAATACGAGTAACTAGTATATGTTATTATTTTCTGTGCAAAAGTCCTGGTGGTTCAGTATGTGAAGTGTTCCACTGCCACCCACTCCCTGGCAGAAAGATGACGTATTCTGCTTTGTAAAGACTTATAGCCTTATAAATCCTATGGGGAGATTTCACTGTCTTAAAAGGTCACCAAGAGCTTCAACGATTTAGACCCTCCCAGAAGAGCTGTGGTTGAGCATTAACATTACTGGTAAGTATATTCATTTTCTCCTGGACACAGAGCCTACTAATTGGTCCTAAAAGCCTTCTGAGATCCTAATTCTTCTTACTATGTCTTAGTTGTTGGAATGCACGGAAAACCTCATAAGTAGTTCCTTACCTTTCCTCTACCTAGCATTCGAACTTCCGAGTTGCAAAACAACCCAGTGGTAGATGGAATTTCCTCCAGGACTTAAGAACCATAAATGACATAGCTGAGCCTCTACATCTTGTGGTTCCTAACCTCTACACTATAATAGACAAAGTGCTAGTCTATAGGCCTTTTATTAAAAGAACCACCTTCCCTCTGTAACTTGATTTGTGCCACTACTAGAAGCTGTACTCGGAATACTATTGCTTGTTAATTTTTGGCTCATGTACTTTTACCTTGTTAGTTAAATTTGTATCTTCTAGGCTGCAACACTTCCATGACACAAATTCAAGGACATGAACATGTACGGCTAAGCACAATTGATAACAGTGAATCTAAATTCCCAATCTCCATAATAGTCTATGTTTCCTACTGTCAAAGGGGCCCTTTAGAGTAGTGAGAGAAGATCTTCACCCTGAAACCTACAGCATCCCTTTTCAGCAGGAAGTAGCTAAGAGAATACCCCATCCCCTTTTCCTTATGAATCAGGCTGAAGTCTTTCTCAGGGAGGAGAGATAGGGAATGGCAAAGGACACACTGACAAAGGAGATTAATCAGAACTGGCTTCGACAAGCACTGTGGCAACTGGACAATTAAAACAGACATTTGGCGGGGGAAGAAGGACGGGGGGAGGAGGGTAGAGAAAACAGTGCAACAATGAATGAATGAAACCCCAAAATCTTTGTAAATGTTCACTAAAACGAATAAAATTTAATAATATTTTTTTAAAAAAAAGATCACCAAGAGTAGGAGAAAATCCAATAATAATGTGTTTTATTTTTTTAACATTTTACAATATTTAAACTCTTATTTCAAATCTAAAGTTCTTTATTCAGTGCCTGGTACATTCAAAATATGTTGTTGTGTTGGTGTTATGTGCCATCGAGTCACTTGTGAATCATAAGGACCCTCTGTAAAAAAGCCATAAACTCTGCTCTGTCAAGTGCCAGTCACACTGTCTCAGATACATCCATCCCAATTACCCCAGTCACTAAACCCATCCACCTCCCAGAGGGCCTTCCCCTTCTGCATTGTCCCTCCACCCTACCAAACATGATGTCCCTCTCAAAGGACTGGTCCCTCCTTACAACATGTCTAAAGTATGTTAGACGAAGCCTCAGAATCTTTGCCTCCAGGAAGCTTCCTGGTTTAACCCTTTCCAGGATGAGTCTGTTTGTGTTCCTAGCAGTCCATGGTACCCTCAATACTCTTCTCCAGCACCACAGCTCAAAGACATCAATTCTCCTTCTATCCTCCTTAGTCAATTTCCAACTCTCTGATGCATAACAAATGATAGCAAAGACCATGGTCTGTGTCGTATGCACCTTAGTCTCCAGAGAGACACCATTGCTCTTCAGTACTTTGGAGAGATCTCTAACAGCAGCCTTTCCCATCACAACATGTTTTTTAATTTCCTGGCTCCTGGTGCCGAGAGGGTTGATTGTGGAGCCAAGCAAACTAAAGCTGTGAACAATATCAATCTCCTCAACATCCATCCTGATGCTACCAATTGGTCCAGTTGTGAGAATCTTTGTCTTCTTGACATTGAGCCTCAATCCATATTGAAGGCTGCAGTCCTTGACCCTGTGCAGCAAGCGCTTCAGGTCCTCCTCAGTTTCAGCAAGCAGGGTTGTGTCATCTGCATAACGCAGATTTCTGATAGATCTTCCTCCAATCCTTATGCCACAATTCTCCTCATAGAGCCCAGCCTCCCGGATGATCTCTTCTGCATGCAGGTTGAAAAGGTATGGAGACAGGACACATCCCCGGCGTACGCCCTTCCCAATATTGAACCATGCAGTGTTTCCTTGCTCTGTTCTGACGACTGCCTCTTGGTCCAAGTATAAGTTTCTCATTAGCACGATCAAGTGTTCTGGGATTCCCATTCTCAGAGTCAGCCACAGTGCAATACAGAAATTATTTTTTCTCTTTTTATAGTAATTATAAATATAATACTCTAGTGTAATACTATACTGATAATAAATGAGTATATATAACTAGTAGCCTGGTGCTAAGAAGTTGAGGGTCAACCAAAAGGCAAATGGTTTGAACACATTAGCTGATCTGCTGGTGAAAAATGGCCCATTTCCTCCCTTGAGATTTCCAGCCTCTAATAATCCACTGGAGAGTCAGCCAAGAATCAGTTGTTACTCAAGGACACATAATACCAACACTGTTGCAACTACTACTATTCCTACTCCATTCACTATAACTATTGCTATTCGCACTAGTAATTAATAAAAATCTTCCTTGTTAAAGAAGCTTGGGGGTGGACTTTTAGGTAAAGAAAATAATTTTGCTATAAAAGAGTTGATTGTCTCTAATATATCTCCTCTATAAAGTTGTAATTTTTATACATTGAATATTTCAAAGAGTTTTATTCACTCTTTGAAAAATAAATAACCTAAAAAATAAATAAACCGTGTTTTTGAGAAACTTCTGAGAATATTTTCTGCTTCATAGACATTTTTTCACTTACCACTTTCTCACACAAGAAAGATTAATATCTAGAATAAAACTAAAAATCAATTGTATTCATAAAGACTGAAAAAATCTTTATAACTATAGTCAAAGAAAAAGAAATATCTGTATTTCAGTGTAATAATGTTATACTCAGTCATGTAATAGATAACATGAAATGAAAACCAATATTCTTATCAATGATTACATTGTTGGTATTGTTAGGTATTGTCTTGAGTAAGACTGATAGCAGCCCTGTGAACAACAGATCTGAACTCTACCCTACCCTGTTCCATCTTCAAAATCTGGTATACTTGAACCCATTGCTGCTGTCACCATGACAATTCATTTCATTGTAGTCTTCCTCTCTTTTTCTGACCCTTCACCTTTCAAATATATTTTTCCAAGAAATAGCCTCCCCTAGCAAAATGCTCAAAGTATGTAAGAAGCTTCACCATTCACCAAGGAGCAGTCTGATTGTACCTTTTTCAGAACATATCTGTTTGTTCCTTTGGTAGTCCATGGAATATTCGGTGTTCTTCTCCAACACCACAGTTCAAAGGGATCAGATCTTCTGTTATCCGTAATCATTGTCCAGCCCTCAGATATATATCAAGTGATTAAAAAGACCATGGCCTAATCAGGTGCTCCTTAGTCTTCAAACTGACATCATTGCTCTTCAGTAATAACAAGGTCCCTGGACAGCATATGCTCTTCCCAATGCATTATGCCTCATGACTCCCCGACTACTACTGTAATTACTTTAGAAAGTGTAATAAAGTGAATTATCAAAGAAAGAAAAATGTGTCTTACCTAGTTTTATCGGGAGTCACTGAGTGATGTAAGTAGTTAGCATAGTTGGCTACAAACTAAAAAGCTCAAGTTTATACCCACTCAAACTTTCTCTGGAAGAAAGCCGGCATCTACTAATGAAAGATCACAATTGGAAGTCCTACGGAGTACAGTTCTATTCGGACATGCCTGGGGTCATCACAAATAGGATTTAATTTGTTGGCAACCAGCAACACAGTTTTACATAAAATAGCACAGTTCAAAATAATAATAACAGAAAACATGGAAAACAAAGTCAATTAACCCTGGACAAGTGTGCAAAGGATCTACCTTGGTCATCCATTGATGCAGAAATATTCTTTGCATCTTTCTCTGAAAGGTCAGCTGTATTTTCCACTTCTGATTCTGCTTTCTCTGCTTTAGTCATGAAACAAACTGGAAACTCAGGGAAATGCTGAATATGACTCTCACGGGAGTTTTGATCATCCAAATGCAAAGGAAATTTAATTACCTGTTAAGAAAGAAGTTTGTTACCTAAGCTTCTGAAAATCTTACAAATGCAGTTGATTTTTATCTAGACCAATAATATAACTTTGAAAACTTATAAGTTAAAATAATTATAAGATAGGCATAAAATAAAAAGTTATAAAGTCCATTAAAGAAAACAAAATTGGGACAATTTGAAGAATTCTAATCTATGGCATAAACAGGCTATCAAAAATAACCCAACATGTATACTGAGTAGAGGATAAACTAGAAGATTGAGACCTCTTAAATGAAATCCTTATGTGTATCAAAAAATTCTCCAAAGATATAAAAAACCATCCTACAGACTGGGATAAAATATTTAGTAATGCCAAGTCTTACAAGGCACTCATCTCTAAAATTTCTAGAAAACTTCAACACCTCAATAATAATTAACAACCTAATTACAAAATGGACAGAAGACATGGAAACATAGTCACTAGCAAAGACATGAAAATGCTCAAGATCATTAGGGTTTTTTTTTTTAAATGAATTCATTTTCACTGTCACAGAGTGAGAATCAACTCATTATGACCATCTACTCGGTTTCTGAGGGGTTTTATAAGATGCATGGAAAGAAGAAGTTCATCTTTCTCCCAAGGAATCACTGAGACAGAAATCAAAACAACAGTGAGACATCATCTCACCTTAGCAACAAGTGCAAAGCTCAATAGGACTGTAGACAAAATTGTTGGGGAGGGTGTCAAGAGATTGTAACTCTCTTGCTTTCACTGGTATTATAAAATGATGCAATCACTATGTAATGCAGTCTAGTGCTTCCTTAGAAGACTGAAAATGGAAATAGCATTTGATCCAGCAGTTCCCATACCAGGTATATATCCTAAGGAAAGAAGAACTTTGATGAGCACCAATGTTTACTGCAACATTATTGACAGTAACAAAGAGATGGAAACAACCTAAGGATCTGTTCTCATACAAATGGTTATAGCAATGGTAACATTCACACAATGGAGTTGTCTTAGACAAGAGGAGAAAACAAGTCAAGGAGGGAATGAGCAAGGAGCATTTCTCTGAAAGGGCCAGAGCGAGTAAAAACAGCACAGCCCTTCACTACACCAGAGCAGAAAGTAGATCTGGAGCCCATAGACATGCCCCATGATGCCTATAAAACCCCACCAACAAGAAGGAGGTGTTTCTTAAACTTAAATTTGTACTAACAATAGGGTTTCTTCCCTAAGGTAGAAAGTTGAAGAGTGAAAGAGGTAAAGAATATCACAGTATCACTCAAAATAAATCCAGGTTTTAGCATAACAGTTCCAAGGCACAACTCCTCAATAAGTCCAAGCTCCAGTTTCAATTCAGCAAGCAGCTTTTCTTTCCATCAATCAAAGGAAAGAACAGAAAACTTCAGCTGTGACTAGTACAAAGACAAGAAGCCTCAGGTCACACCTTGCTACAATTTCTTCATAGCAATACAAGACTCTCCATCAGCACGGTCTCGCTCTCACCAGGGTCTTGCCACCACAAGTCTTTCTTACCTTAAATCTTCCTGCTCCAAATTTTGCTCCGCAGTATGGAAAGCACTCTCTTACCCACAGGAGATACTGATTTGCAAGACCATGTGTCTGCAGTTCAGGTAGCTGGAGACCAGAGGAAACTAACTAATGGCTAAAAAGCCCCAACTTCTAGGCTAACACCACAGGAGTGGTGTGATGCCTTGACTTTATTGTTTAAAATGGCTTTCAGAGTCATGTTTTTGTTGTTATATGTTATTGAGTCACCTGTGACTCATAGTGATCCTATGTACAATAGCTCTGATCTCTGCACTATCCTAAGCAAGTCTCATTGTCTCTGACACAGGTATCCCCACTACCCCAGTTACTATATCAATCCACCTCATCTAGGGTCTTTTTCTACCGTGCTCTCTCCAGCCTTCCAAATACGATGTCCTTTTCCAAGGACAGGTCCCTCCTGACCACATCCCTAAAGTATGTGAGACAGACCTTCAAAATCCTTGCTTCCAAGGAGCAGCCTGATTTTATCCTCTCCAGGACGGACATGTTAAATCTCTTGATGTTCCCATGGACTTTAATTTTCACAACATGAATGGATGGAAAGTTGAAATAGGCTATGTATAAACTAATCTTGATGGAATTGGTCAGTTTTTTTCACCCTACCAAGTTTAAATTATGCCTGTTTAGCAGCAAATTTAGGAATTTCACCATCAACAATAAGAGGAAACAAAAAGGGCAGTGCACACCCTTCAGGGTCAGAGATTCCTATCCAAGTTAGACCTAATCTGCAAAGAACAGAAGCAGCCTAAATAGAGAACTAGAGACTACCATGAGACTGAGCTGACTCGGAACTATTGTCTCACAGCCCAAAAACCAAGAAAGGGGCTTTGGCCCAAGCTTGCTGGAGAACTGAGAGAGACACCAAAATTGACAAGAGATTGGGAACTTTGTGTGGAGTTGAAGGTCAGATAGTCTGTGAGCAAGTTTGAGGAACTGAGGCATTGTGCCCTCTTACATGTTGTTGTTATGTGCCATTGAGTCACTTGTGACTGAGTTTTTGTTGTTGTTAGGTGCCATCAAGTCATAAACAACTCATAGAGACCCTATGAACAGAAGACCTGAATACTTGTATAACTTCCATCGTTTCTCTATGTTCATATAGATTCTGCAGGCAAGCTATTTTGCAAGTGGAGGCCAATCCTTCTTAGTTGAAACCCACTTTATTCTGTGCCAACTTTACTGTCTCTGACACACCTACCCTCATTGTCAGTCACTGAATCAGTCCATCTCATTGAAGTTCTTCCTCTCTTGAGCTGTCCCTCCACCCTCCCAAGCATGATGTCCCTCTCCAAGGACTGGTCCTTCCTTGCAACATGCCCAAAATATGTCAGACAAAGCCTCAGAATTTTTGCCTCCAAGGAGCTGCCTGGTTTCATCCTCTCTAGGATGAACCTGTTTGTTTTCCTGGCAGTCCATTCAACCCTCTACTCCAGCACCACACCTGAAAGGCTTTCTATCATCCCTAATCATTGTCCAGCTCTCTGACACATAGCAAGCATCTGCAAAGACCAGCATGACCTCAGTCTCCAGACTGATATAATTACTCTTCAGTACTCTGGAAAGGACCCTGACAGCCAACTTTCCCAGTGCAATTTTTGAAATCTCTTGCTTTCTTGGCTGCTGGTACAAAAAGTGT
>NW_006399851.1:2880141-2882072 GCF_000299155.1 Elephantulus edwardii
CTTGATGTTGAACTTCAATCCACATTGAAGGCTAAAGTCCTTGACCTTCTGCAGCAAGCCCTTTAGGTCCTTCTCAGTTCCAGCAAGCAGGATTGTGTCATCTGCATAACATAGGTTATTGATGAGTATTCCTCCAATCCTGATGCTACATTCCTACTCATAACTGGTTTACATCCCTGACAAACCTCATAGTCATGAATATGGTTTGTGAGACTTGTGTGACTATTGCAGCAGATTTTAGACCAAGTTATAGAGCAATAATATTTGTGTTGGAATTAGAAGTAAGTGCAGGAGCCTGGGGGACATGTCTGATCTAATAGCAACTGGTTTTATCAGCTGTTGCTGATGAGGATGGTCCCCTTTCTGAAGTAAGTGGAGGCCAGGCTTAGCAATCTCCATGCTGTTTCCAGTTTTTATAAAATGATATTGCACAGGATAGGGCAGGGTTCTTATCTATTGTTCATGGAGTCACCTTCAGTTGTACTTGACTCGATAACATCTAATCATAAAGAATTCACAAAACACTGCATAAAATGGATGAATCTAGAGAAAAAGATGTTGAGAGACATGTCACTCACAAAAGGACAATTGTTGTAGGACAACACAATTACAAGAAGCTAAGACAAAGTTTAGGGAATGCAGTCTGAATCAATGAGATGTTATGTGAGAGAAAGTTGGACCATTTCCCCTCATGTGATTTAGAGTCTCTGAAAACACACTGGAGAGACAGTTGTGAGTCATTTCTGATTTGATGGTACACAACAACAACAACAACAAAGAAAAGGCTCACATGCAGATAGGATCAGTCTTGGAGAGTCGTCAGGAAGGAGAAGGGAAGGAGTTGTTGTTAAGTGTTATCAAATCAAGGGAGATTATAAACAACAGATTTGAACATAGCCCTATCCTGAACCATCCTCGTGGTCTCTGATATGATCCACTACATTGTTAGAGTCACTAGAAATCTATCTTACGGAGAGTCTTCCTCTTTTTTGATCCTCTGTAATTCTCAACATGATGATGAGTCTTTCCCCAAAGACTCATCTCTCCTGACAATCTGCTCAAAATACCTGAGACAAAGTTTCACCGTCTTTTCTTTAAGAAGAATCCTGGTTGCATTTTCCTCAACATATATACTTCTTGTCCTTTTGGCTGCCTATGGACTACTCAGTACTCTTCTCCAGTGGCACAATTCAAAGGCATCCATTCTTCTGTCATCCCAATTTACTGTCCAACTTTCAGAAGCTTTGGTTATAGTCTTTGATCTTCTGCAACAAGTCTTTAATTTCTGATCATTTTTCGAGAGCAAAGTTGTGTCCTCTGCACAATGCAGGTTGTCAATGAGTCTTCTTCAATCCTGATGCCCCTCTCTTCTTCACAGAGTCCATCTTCTAGAATTAAATTGAAGTGAGCATGGCTTGGACCAAGTGAACCTTAGTCTTTAAACTGAGGTCTTTGCTCCTTACCAGTTTGGAAAGGTCCTTCCCAGAAGATTTTCACAGTGCAAAACATGTTTTTATTTCTCTACTGCTGCTTGCTATGTGTGTTGACTGTGGATCAAAGCAAAATGACATCATTGACAACAGCAATCTTTTCTCCATTTATTATGATGTTGCCTGTTGGTACAACAGTGAGGATTATTGTTTCTTGATGTTGATATGTAATTCACGTTGTTTTCGGTTTTGTGTTTTTTTTATGTTGAGATGTATCTGATATTGTGTAGCCCATTAGAAATCATGGACAACATCAAGAAGAATAAGAACCCCACAACACTTAATTTTGATCATGTAAAACATCACATGTAAATAAAGAAGCTGTTGTGAAACAGAACAAGGGAACACTGTTGTTGTTGTTGTTGTTGTTGTTGTTATGTGCCGTCGAGTCATTTGTGACTCATAGCGACCCTATGGACAACAGCCCTAAACTCTGCTCTA
>NW_006399851.1:2883922-2885796 GCF_000299155.1 Elephantulus edwardii
GCCTCAAACCTGTTCCTGAGATGATTCTGAAATTCAGGTGGTATGAAATCAAAGTCATATTTTGGCTCCTGTGGATTTGGTTTAATTGTCCTCAGTTTCTTCTTGAATTTGCATATGAGTAGTTGGTGGTCTGTTCCACAATCAGCTCCTGGCCTAGTTTTCACAGCTTCTCCAGTGATTTTTTCCACAGATGTAATCGATCTGATTCCTATGTATATCATTAGGGGAAATCCATGTCTATAACCTGTGTTTATGTTTCTTATAGGAACAGTACATATTTTAAAAGCAGGAAAGATATGCATCAGGACTATATGCTTTATCCATACCTATTCAATCTGTATGTTCCACAAATAATTCTAGAAGCTGGACTCTGAGTGGCTTCAGGATTGAAGAAGAATCATTGGCAACCTGTATTGAGCAGAGGACTCAACCTTTTTGCAGAAAGTAAACAGGACTTAAAGGACACATGCTGCAGAAGATCAGACTATAGCAAGTATTGAATACATCTCAACATCAAGAAATAAAAAAAATCCTTATCACTAGATGAATAGGAGGAAAAAGAAGGAAATAAAAGTAATAAATAGCTTGTTATTGTTATCGTTGTTGTTGCTAAGGGCTGTTAAGTCAACTACAACTCATAGGGACCCTGTGAAAAGCCAGTTTGAACCCTGTCCTATCCTGTGTGCCATCCTCATCATCTCTGACACTCTATAGAGACCATTGCTGAAGTCATCCTGTCAACTCATCTCTTGAAAGTCTTCCTTTTCTTTGTTGGCCTTCCATCTTTAAAAGTGTGATGTCCCTTTGCAAGGAATAGTCTCACCTAGATGCATGTTCAAAGAATGAAAGACAAAGTTTCACCATCTTTGCCTCTGAGGAGCACGCTGGTTGTACTTCTTTCAAGATATACCTATTTGTTCCTTTGGAAGCCCATGATATAATTCAGTACTCTTCTGGAGAAGTCCCACAACTCAAAGCATCAAATCTTCTTTTGTCATCCTTATTCATTGTCCAGCGTATAGATTCATAGCAGTGATTGAGAAAACTCTGATGTCAATCAGGCACACTTTACCCTTTAAACTGACATCATCACTTTTCAGCATTTTGGAGAGGTCCCTAACAGTGGACTTGCTCAATGCAGTATGTCTCCTAATTTCCTTACTGCTGGAAGCAAGAATACTGATTGTTGATTCAAGCAAGATGCAATCATTTAAAGCTTCATTTCTTTCTCTGTCTATAATAATGCTGGCTGTTGGTCCTGTGGTGAGGACTTTTGTGCTTTTTTTTTTTTTATTTAGATGTATTCTATACCTAAGTCTATAGTCCTTGATCTTCTGCAGCAAACATTTTATATCCTCCTCACTTTCAGCAAGCAAAGCTGTGTATCTGCATAATGCAGGCTATTGATGTGAATTCCACCAGTCTTTATGCAACACCCTTTATAGAGTTGTTTCACGAATTATTTTCTCAGCATACAGAATAGCTATGGAGAAATGGTACAACCTTGACACACACCCTTCCTGATTTTAAAATATGCAGTTTTCCCTGCCTCCATTTGGACAGCTTTTTTTATCTCAGTATAGATTTCATATGAGCACAATTAAGTGTTCTGGGATTCCCATTCTTCTTAGCATTTTCTATATGTTGTGTTGTTGTTATGTGCCTTCGAGTCACTTGTAACTCATAGCAACCCTATGTACAACAGCCCTAAACCCTGCTCTATCCTGTGCCAATCTCACTGCCCCTGACACACCCATCTGGGTTACACCAGTCACTGAATCAATCCGTCTCACAGAGGATCTTGCCCTTCTGTCCCGTCACTCCACCCTCCCAAGCATGATGTCTCTCTCCAATGACCTCTCCCTCCTTACAAC
>NW_006399851.1:2886431-2898740 GCF_000299155.1 Elephantulus edwardii
TTGAAAAGGTATGGAGATAGGACACATCCCTGGTGTACACTCTTCCCAATTTTGAACCATGCAGTGTTTCCTTGCTCTATTCTGACGAATGTCTCTTGGTCCAAGTATAGGTTTCACATTACAACGATCAAGTGTTCTGGGAATCCCATAGTAGACATTAATTAAATTGTTGTTGTTAGGTGCCATTGAGTCATAAGCAATTCATAACCACCCTATGAATGAAAGTCCTGGACACCTGTATAAATTTCATCCTTTCTCCAGGTTCATAAGGTTTCCAGAGGCAAGCTATTACGGAAGTGGATGCTACTCCTGCTACCAAGCTTGTTTTAATTAGGGGGCTCCACCAAACACTGTCCACCATGAGTAACTAACTATTCTCACATTTGATTTATCAGTGTCACAGTGTTCAGCTTCACAGAAACCATGAGTTACCTCTGTACAGCAAGTGGACATACCAGGGTTATACAACCTAGAAGAATGTTTCACCAAAAACAATTAAAGGTAGGCCTGAAGGCCACGGATTAGTTATATACCTTTGGCTTGGGAGCATGTCTTTCTGTCCACTAGGCCAACTGATATCTCTCGTTGTTGTTGTTGTTGTTGTTAAGTGCTGTTGTAGGTGACTCATGGCGACTTTATGAACGAAAGACCTGGACACTTGCATCATTTTTGTTCTTTCTCCAGGTTCATAGGGTTTCCAGAGGCAAGCTATTCTGGAAGTGGATGCCACTCCTGCTTCCAAGCTTGTTTTAATTGCTTAAAATAGGTTAAGGAAAAGGCTAAATCTAATAAGGTATTGATCAGACATGATAATCCATTAATTATATTGATAATAATTATTTGTATAAAACATAACATACATTAACTACTGTATTAAAAACAATATGTTATGTAAACTTATACTTGTATCACAATAAGGGAAAAACAAAAATGTCCATTATCTATTTAGTTTTCCAAGTCTTTTATGTACTTACACTTAGCTGAACTCTAAAGAATGCATTTTGAACAAATACAATTGCATATTTACTTTTGAAATTTGCCATCTGTTTTAAACATTTATTAATTTTTATTGTTTTAATTTAAAATGTTATTACTCCAAATCACACTGTTTATCCTAAAACTCACATTGACATGCAATTAACAAAGACTGAGTATTCCGTCTAATAAGAGAAATTACATGTTTGGGAATCTAGGGGCAACTATATGATGTTCACTAAACAACTGTCTCAGATTTTCTCTGTGCCTACAATGTTAATAATAAAGTACTCATTGTTCTTATGTGCCATTGAGTCACTTGCAACTCATATCAACTCTATGTACTACAGTCCTAAACCATGCTCTATCCTGTGCCAATCTTATTATCTCTGACACACTTACTTCCATTTCCACAATTACTGAATCAATACATCTCATTGCACCTTCCAAGCATGATGTCTTTCTCCAAGGACTGGTACCTCCTTACAACATGTCCAAAATATGTCAAATGAAGCTCCAGACAGAATCCTTGCATCCAAGAAATAGTCTAGTCTCATTTGCTCTAGGACAAACCTCTTTGTTCTCCTAGCAGTCCATGGTATATTGAATTCAATACTCTTCTCCATTACCACAGCTTAAAGGCATCAAACTCTCCTATTGTCCCTAGTCATTGTCCAGCTTTCTGATGCATATCAAGCAATTGAAAAGACTTAGAAGGAATAATTGTTGATCCAGGGAACAAAATATTAAAAAGTGTGAGGAACAGAAAGAAAAAGTCTCCTATGAAAAAAAGCAGATGTATAGGTTATCTTATTTGCAGTATTTACCCTCTTATATCCAGGTGCACATGCTTGTGGGTGTGAAAGGTTTTACTAAGCCAGAGTTGTTCTCAATTTCCCTCCCTAATTCTCTGGACTTTTGACCGGACTCCTGTCCCTCATGAGATCCTGTTGTAACACATGATGTCACAGTAAAACATCTCCGCCTCTCTATGGTCTATGACTATTTCTTCCTCATGACCAGACATAAAACAGAAATTGCCCGGATTTATGTGTCCTTTAGTCTCCTCTGAAGTTGTATCGCAAAGGTACATCTTTGTTTCCATGATTACTTTTTCTGTACTTGCTTCTCAAATCCATGCTGTTTGTTGCTTTTTTGTTTGTTTGAGTGGGTTATGCGTGTGTGTTTGGTTTTTTTCTAAATTTACATCTTTTTGTTGTTATTATGTTGTTTTACCATCAAGTCAGAACCAATTCGTAGCTGACTCTCTGCTATATTTTCAGTGGCCGTAAATTATATGGAAGAGTGTCCATCATTTTCCTGTGGAGCAGCTGATAGATTCAATGCACTTGACTTTGGATTGGCAGCACAACTCCTATCATTAAGCCAACTCAGTGTCTCTAAAAGAGTACTCAAATTTTACACTGGCTTCTTCAGAATAAGGTATTCCTTTGAGAAAGTTCTATTTAAAATACAAAAGCCCATATTTCTTAGAATTTTACATAGAAGTAAAATTGGTTTTAAGATGAAGAGTGTCTCACACATGTCTGATCCACCATTTGAAAGTTGTTACTGCTGTTAAAAGGTGGTGTTGAGTCAAGTACAACTCATCACGACTCTATGAACAAAAGATCAGAATCCTATTCTATCCCATGCCATCATCATAGTTCCTGACACACAAAAACAGTTACCATGTCAATCCACCTGGCTGAACGTCTTACATTTGAAAGAAAATCACCGCATTCCTACTTACATTTCCTTACCATTGGAAAGTCATACATCAGGCCTATATTATTCTCATTAATGACACTCATCTCTGTATGAAATATACTTGGGAAGAAAATTATTACTTTTTATCAGATAATACAACTGAAAATGGGTCCCCACCTTTCGCAGCAATGCCCTTTGTGAGTTCCTCAATGGGAGGCCCTAAACCTCCATGCTGTTCACATCTACTACCAGTTCAACTGTGTGAGCATGTGGAGCATGAACCTCCTGTTTCAACATTTGTTCCTGCTTTGCTTCCACCTGGAAAAAAGAACCTGCCTCATTCAGTACAGAACTTTGTTAAGAACATGTACCACTATATTTCAATGGTTAGTCTGTTGCACCATTAACTAAATTTCTATGGCAAATACTAAAAAGGAAAAAAAAAGCCAAGATGTAAGTTCATAATTATACTTATTATAGTATGTTGTGTTGCTAACCAAAAGATCACATATCCACAACCAGCTTTGAGCAAAACAGTCTTCTATTGAGATTTGCAGCCTCAGAAATCTGTTGGAGGGTCTCTATGAGTTGAAATGAACTTGGTGACAGTGAATTTTGGATTTTATAATGCATGTTGACCAGTGTGCACTACAGACAAAATAACAACCACACTTATTGTCATTGAGCATATTCTTAAAGGACAGAGTAGAAATGCCTAAGAGTATTTCCAAGACTGAAGCAGTTCAGCCATGGTTGGTGAAACAAAACTGAAACGGATTAAAATGTTCTAAATTTGGGGGAATCGGAACTATATAGTCAGAATGTAAACATGTATGAGTCAAAGCCCTGGAGCTCCAGACCCAAAAGAGGTATAGTGAAATATTTTAGGAGACTGATAGGTGAGACTGAACTATTGACAAGACTATGCAGAGCCAAACACTTAAGGAAGTCCAGTTGTCTGCCATCTTAGAGCTGGCCACGTTGTTTCATACCCTTTCTGTAAAGAGATTTGGTTGCCATGCAATATGCATTCTGCCCCAGAGTTCTAAGGTGAAGATTAAGTTTCTAATGGGATATTGACTTTTAATTTTCCCCATTCTGATTTTTGTCCATTGTCCATTTCATTTAAGCTTTTGAAATTCAGGTCCTTTCTGATTTCACTTCATCAGACAGACTTGAACTGAAAAACAAACAAACAAACAACAAACCCCAAACCCACCAAAACCAAAAAAACCTCTAAAGCCCTGCTGTAAACCTTTACAGAAGAAATTTGCTACATCTCTCCCTCTCAAAATTGCTGGTGGTTTGGACCTACCCACCTTTTGGTTAACAGTCAATCAATTAACCACTATATTTAAAAATTACTTTTACTACAGATTTTCATTTTGTTTTCTTAGTAGAAAAAACAGATGACAATTTTATTAATATGCTTAAATGCAAATATATTTTTATGAAATCACATTATGCTAATTTTATTTATGAAAGAGAGCTCTGACTTAGTGTAAGGATGTGCTCTAACTTAGTGTAAGGACAATCTCCCACCATACAATTTACGGCCTCTGAAAACTCAAAGGAGGGTCAGATATGAGTTGGTTTTGTCTAGATGGTACACAACAAAAATTTTACAAAGAATAACTTCTTTCTGACCATGTAGATTTTAGGCATTTTTCTTGTCACTGTATCTAAATTATAAATTCTTCAGGGTTAAATCCAGTACTCTGGAAATAGTTTTTCGTCACAAACATAGTTCTACTTTTTCATCCCATAAATTATAATGTTGAATTACAGTTAAAATCCTAAGCTGTGGGTTGTTGTGTTTTGTGGGTTTTTTTAATAGTGATGCCTTAAAAATAAATTGTCACCTAGTCAGTTCCACCTTACAAATATGCTATGTGTACAGAATAGAACTCTCTTCTTAGCTGTAATCTTTACAGAAAAAAATTATCTGGCTTTTCTTTTTTTTTCTGGCTTTTCTTTTATATCACTTTTCCTGGATTCAGAGTAACAAGCTTTAGGGTAGTAGACAATTTTAATCCATCTGTACCACTAAAGGACTTTAGACATCTATGTTGCCATTATGTACTGTCATTATGTTCATCCAGAGGATCTTAAAAGGCTATAAAGAGAATGGAAGGAGATTCCCCATCTTTCTTCTTGGAACAGTTGGTAGATTTGAACAGTATGTGTTTAGGTGACAGCACAACTCCTTACCACCAGGCCACCGGAGATCCTATACATCTACAAAAATGTATTTTCCTTCTGACAATGAATCTCTTTGTCTAATAGTAAAGCCACCAATTTGTTAACATGGCTATAGTTTTCTCTAAAATTTGGGTACTTAAAAAAAGAAAAAAGAAAAAAACTAAAAAAATTAAAACTAAAAAAAAAATTTAAAAAAATAAAATAAAATTTGGGTACTTTTTGATAGCACCTTATAATTTTCTTTTCAACCTTGTTTGTTTCAGTGTATTTTAATCCTTGCTGTTATCGTTAGGTTTAGATACAGGTTTCTAATGAACACAATTAAGTGTTCTGTGATACCTAATAATCTCAATGTTAGCCATAGTTTATTATGATCCACCCAGTAAAATGTCTCTGCATAGTCAATAAAACAAAAATAGATATTCTTTTGTATTTTCTGCTTTCAGTCAGAATTCATTTGACAGCAGCAAGGCTTTTAATCCTTTGATGCTTAAAAAAAAAAAAATAAAATCTTGTGCTTACCCAAAAACAATTGAATCAAAATCTCTGGGAACAGGGCCCACAAAGTGGCGTTCCTAAAGCTCCTCATGTGGTACAAGTCTTCCCTGGATTTAGCTTCCAGAGGAGATAGAAAAATACATATCCACATCAGAGTCAGTGTCTTAATTCCACACTAAACTCCACCAACAAGATATTTCAGCAAAACATTACAAAGGAACTGGCTAAAAGAGAAAATTCCAGCTAATGAATATGTTAAAAAAATTCACTAGGAAATGGGAAGACTTTTACAGAAAGATAATATTTAGGGTGTTTTTTTTTTAAATTCTTACGCCCAAAATACATTGTTTTCATGGAAATTTCCCCATGTGATAACTTTATCAGTTAAAGAGCTCTGCTGGCCTCTCTGTAGAGAGTTACTATGCTAAACCAAAGGCTATATGTAGCTCTCTGCCAATCTGAACTCACCAGAAACTGAGAGAGAAAGAAGGGTAATCTTTTCCTTGCAATTTACAGATTTAGAAAACCCACTGGAGGGTCAATTATGAGTAAGTTCCAACTTTTAATATTGAAGGAGACAGGTTCCCCAGCAACAACAGAATCAAGGATCAGAGGAGCTGTCAGGCAGACCAGGTTAATTTCACAAATAATGGGTTGAATTGCATTATCTTTGTGATTTCTGCTAAGTCTAAAACGTTATTCCTTATTTCTTGGCAAAAATTTAATCTGTATTAGTAGAAATGAACATTAAGATGTAATTATTTTTTACCATTTTATGAAACTGCTGAGCTTTTCAATAACAGAAAAGAAAGCTAAAGGCTAGAAAGAAACAATTTTGAAAATTTTTCAATTCTTTCATAAGTTTAGAGAATCATATTGCTCACCTGGAAATAGAGATTGCAAAGCCAGTAGTCCAAGTCCAGGCAAATCAAATCTTCAATTGTTCTGAAGTTGTCAATTTTCTGATCATACCGTCCTCGAAGAAGTGGGCACTTGAAGTTTCCTTCCACAACATCAAAGTTGTTATTGCATAAAGGGAAGGCTGCCCAGCCCACAACTTGGTCAAGATATGCACAGGGCCCAGCAAGGAGACAGAGTTCAAACAGGAATGCCA
Organism: Elephantulus edwardii; assembly: GCF_000299155.1. Taxonomy (NCBI): domain Eukaryota; kingdom Metazoa; phylum Chordata; class Mammalia; order Macroscelidea; family Macroscelididae; genus Elephantulus; species Elephantulus edwardii. The sequence continues at coordinate 2,892,931 of NW_006399851.1, forward strand.
TGCCAGGCTTCACATATTCCTCAGGAGGAAGTTTCTAGAAAAGATATTAATAACAGAAAGCTGGAATACTTGAATATCAAGAAACAGATACTATTTCTTGTTGTTGTTGCTGTATGCCATTGAAGCAGAACCAAGTCATAGCTGACTCTCTAGTGGGTTTTCAAAGCCAGTAAATCACATGGGTAGAGATTACTCATTTTCCTTGGCTATGCCGCTCACTAAATTTGAGCTTCATCTCTCTGGGATTGCAGTGCAGCTTTTTACCACCAGGCCAACAAAACTTCCTATACTTTCTTAATAGACTTAGTAATGCTTAAAATTGTGAAATGTAATCTTACTGATGATTAAAGATAGTTCAGAATTCAGTGAAATGCAAGCCTGTATTCCTATTATTTGTCCTTAAAAACTCTCCAGTGTATGTATTTACATAAACAATCCTGACCACCCAAGTAGTTGAGCAACCATGTTCTTGTCAGTTGTCATGATGTCAGCTTCAACTCATGATGATCTCTGTACAACAGAACAGATCCTGTGCCATCCTCACTGCTGTATGTTTGAGTCCAGTTAGACAATACGCTGTTCTAAACCACAGGGTTTCCACTGGATACTTTTCAAGATCAGATTGCTAAGTTTTTGGAGATTTTTTGTATTCCATACCAGTCTAATAGCTTGGCTTCAATTTGTCTACTTTAGGTGACCTGCCTGTATTGAAATAACTGTGGCATATTTTCCCAAGATCCTTTCTTTTTCTCTTTTTCTTTCCTTTTCATCTTTCCCTCCCTCTCTTCAACTCTCTTCCTCTCTCATTGTCTCTAAGTCAAAATTGATTCGTAAAAGACCCACCATAGGGTTTCCAAATCTGTCTCATCAGAGGAAATTGCCCATATTTCTTCTGCAGTGCCAGCCAGTGGTGAATTTGAGCCACAGAGAGGTGAGGCTTTTGGACCAGAAGTGCAACTTCCTAGAAACTATGCCACAAGTCACTAAGTCACCGTGGTATGAAAAATTGACTGATGGGTGGTAATGAGCAATCATTATTAAAATTTAACCCAAAATAAATACAAAATCAACTTTGCCAGCTTAAGAGTTTGCATTTTGTTTTAAAACTTTTGGGAATTATGCATAAAGTATTCCATATGTACATTTCTTTTTTGCTTCAACCAAAACTTTCATTCAATAAGTCTTTCTATCCTTTGTCAAAGTCATGTTTTATGTGCCTGTACCTAGCATAAGTGATTTGCATAGAACATATGCTTTTCAAAATAGTGACTGAGGAAACAAGGAAACTCTTTGAGAAACTAACATTAAGCATAAAGAGAGTTCTAATTACTACTATAAAGTCTACCTCTTCAAGTAATAATAAGATTTTGTGTTTAATTTTGTGACTATTTCATCACTCTGCTAGAATTTTATCAGAGCTCTGGTGACTTGGTGTCTCTGGTGGCAGTAAAGGCAGTTAGCTGGAATCCATCAGCTGTACCACAAGAGGAAGTTGATTGATCTACTCCTGTGCTATTTATAGCCTCTGAAAACCTGCTGGAAGGTCAACCAAGTGTAAGTTCTAACTCGATGGCACATAACAAAAACAAAAACAAATGGTATTAGTCATAAAGATAGATGAAACCATACAATTGAACAACATACTGTTCAAATTTCCAGGTTATAGGATGAAACACACACTTCCAGCATCACAGTAATATATAAACCATCACAGCATTGCAAACTGATGAATGGTAGAATTCATTAAATATTAATAGAAATGTTTCAGGAAGCTAATGAATCCCTGAATGAGTTCAGCAGTCTCTGTCAACAAATATGAAACACAACTATCTAGCCAACTTACTAGAAGGAATCGGTATTTATTTCCATTCCCCCGGCCCCCAAAAAAAAAGATCCAAATGAATATGGACAATATTGAACAACATCACAAGCAAGTAAAACCTAGCTGAAGAATATTCAAAAAGAGCAAAACAATATATTGACTGTTAAATGCCAAAAAATCAAGCTGGATTCAGAAGAGGTTGTGGTACAAGGGATATCACTGCTGATATCAGGTGGATCTTGGCTAAGAGCAGAGAATATCAGAAAGATATTTACTCATGTTCTATTTACTGTGCAAAGCCATTTGAATGTGTGGATCATAATAAATTATGGCTAACATCCAGAAGAATAGGGCTTCAGGACCACTTAATTGTGCTCAAAGAAATCTATACATAGTCAAAGAAGTTGTTTTCAGAACAGAACAAGGAGACACTGCATGGACTAAAATAAGAAAAGGCTTGTCCTGGGGTTCTATCCTTTCTCTATATCTATTCTAATCTATATTCTGATGAAATTTGAGAAGCTGAACTGGAAAAAATGTGGCAGCAGGATTGGAGGAAGACTCATTAATAACTTTCATTCTGCATATTACATAAACTTAACTTTAGAAAATGAAGAAGATTCAAAGTATTTACTGTAGAAGATCAAAACCCACAGCTTTCAATATCAACATCAAGAAAACAAAAAACCTTACAACTGGATCAATAGGCAACAATATGATAGATGGAGAGAAGATTAGAAACGCCAACAACGTCATTTGGTGTAGATCCACAATCAATATCTATGGTAACAGAAATCAGAAAATCAAAAGACATGCTGCATTGATGAAATCATCTTTTAAAGATCACTCCAAAGTGCTAAAGAGCAAAGATATCAGTTTAAACTAAGATGCACCTGACCCAAGCCATGGTTTTTCAATTGTTTCCTATGTGCCTAAAAGTTGGACAATGAATATGGATAACAAGAGAACAGTTGATGCTTTTGAATTGCAATATTAGCAAATACTATTTGATATAACATGGACTGCCAAATCTATATTGAAGGAAGTGCAACCAGAGTGCAACTTATATGGGAAGATGGTGAAACTTTGTCCACTAACTTTAGGTATACTTTCATGAAGAACCAGTCCTCGAAGAGATAAATATTCTGGGAAAGAGCGAGGATCAACAAAAAGAGGAAAATCCTCAATGAGATGGATTGATACGCTGTCAACTACAATGGCCTTGAGCAAGACAAAGTTTATGATAAGGATGGCACAGGATAGGGCAAGGTTCAGATTTATTGAGTAGGTTCTCTATGAGGAACTCTATATATATGGAACTCTGGTTGTTGGCCTAGTGGTAAAAAGCTAAAATACAATCCCAAAGGCATGTGGTTTGAAGCTATAAGGTGCTCCACGGGTGGCTGGCCAATTTCTACCCAGATTATTTACTGCCTCTGAAAACACACTGGAGAATCGGCTGTAAATAGGTTCTGACTCAACAGCACAGAACAACACTACAGAATGAGAAATTATGGTGTTCTTGTCTGTAGGGCATTATACTACCAACCCAGTGGCAGTTCTTTCTACTGATTTTTCAATCTCTAGAACATTAAATCCATTAGGATTTCCACAGGAGAAAGATGAGCAATCTCCTTTCACGCAATTTACAGCCTCAGAAATCTAACACAGGTTCAGCTATGAGTCAGTTCCAATTTAATCACCATAAGTGAAGTATATATAATAGAAAATATTAAAAATTTAAAAATATATAGCCTTAGATTTCTGTCAATAATTGGGCATAGATAAAAGAAAGGATTTGCCCAAGAATTTTACAACAATATATGTATAGCCCAAACTATGTAGGTACATGTTAAATAATTTATGTAAATTTTCCAAGACTTTGTTTAGGTTTAAAGCAAAACAGAAGCATCTGTTGAAAAATGCCATAACCCTGTGGCAGCTGCTCTTAAACCATTAACAAGATCAGGTTTCATTTAAACCAGATTTACCATTTTCTACAACAGCCCATGGGAAAGCTAAAAACATTACACACAAATTACTGACAAAAGAGATCCTTAATCAAGCTGTACTTTTCATTTGGTAAGCTGGTTGTGAGTAACCTCTGTGATAAGAGAATAAAGGCTAAATGGGAAGGAAGAAGATGAGGAAGAATAAAACCCTAGCCCTGTTTTGGCCCATCATTTAAAAATAAAACTGAAATGATCTTATTAGGGTAATTTCATCGATTCTTACTTCTGCATTTAGGAATAAAAGCACCGTCATCCTAATCCTAAACTGGCCTGTCTTGCATTGTTTCAAACTATGTGAAATAAGAACTTGACCAACTCTATCCTAAATTTTTTCCCAATCCTATGCATGTCAACTCCTTTTTTGTCTTAAAGTATGCATGCACTTGAGTTTTCTCATCATTAAAAACAAAATATATTGAATTTATATCAAATGAGTTCTTAGTTAAATTTGAATATTAATGAAGATTGCTTTTATATTGTATGCTTCCACTATTCTAAGAACTCTAAGGGAAAGTCTCCATGCCACAACTGGAATGTGGAATGTGAGAAGCATGAATGTAGGAAAATTGGATATTCTCAAGAGAGAAATGGAACACATAAATATGGACATACTAGGTATTGGCAAAATAGATGGATTTGTATAGGACATTTTGGATCAGATAAAGCATATGATCCACTATGTGAGAGAGATGAAAAGGTAAGTAAAAATAAGGTCACTTTCGTAGGTCAAAAAGGTCATTTCTATATCCACCTTGAAATAAAATGTTGTGAGTGACAGGATTATATCCATATGCATACAAGGAAGATCTGTTAATACCACTATCATTCAAAGACATGCACCAACAACCAGAGCCAAAGATGACAAAATAGATTATTTCTACCAACTTTTGTAGTAAGAAGGTGATCAAGTATGCAACCAAGATGCATTAATAATAACAGGTAACTGGAATGCAAAATTTGGGAACAGGGCAGAAGGATCAGTAGTCAGAATAAATAGACGTGGTAACAAAAATGAGGTTGGAGAATTTTGTACATTCATTTTTTTTCATTGAAAATACCTTTTATAAGGAGCATAAATGGTGACCACACACATAGATTTCATCTAATAGTATGCCCAGGAATCAGACTGATTACATCTATGCAAAGAATCACTGGAGAAGCTCCATATCAGCTGCGAAAACTAGCCCAGGGGCTGATGATGGAGGAGATTATCAACTACTTACACGCAAGTTCAAACTAACGCTAAAGAAGGCTAAATGAAAAAAAAAGAAGACGACTAAATGCACAGGAACCAAAATTTGACCTTGAGTTTATACCACCTGGCTTTAAAAACCATCTTAGGAAGAGGTTTAAGGCCTTCAACACTAATGAGAGAAGACCAGATGAGATGTAGGAGGATATCAAGAACTTCATCTGTGAAGAATGAAAAATATCATTACAAAGTCAGAGGGGGAATAAAAAATCAAGATGGATATCAGAAAAGACTCTGAACATTGCACTAGAACACTGAAAAGTTAGAGCAAAAGGAAGAAGCTGAATGGAAGATTTCAAAGGGTACCAAGGAAAGAGACGGTAAAGTATTGTAAGAAAATGTGTACAGAGCTGGAGTCAGAAAATAACAAAGGGCTAGAGAGGGGACTACTCCCTGCTGTAACCACCTTTTGGTTCCTGCCGGAAGTACTATTGCTACTGAACATAAGGTGTTCTTTCCTCAGTCAATTGCCAACAAAACAAATGGATTGCAATTACCATGGCACTTTATTGTAGATCTAGAAGGACAGTGAGATTCCCCTCAAGAACTACCTCCCATGCTGGGAGTGGTCATTGTTGTTGTTGTTGTTATGTGCCGTCCAGTCGCCTGCGACCTATAGCGACCCTATTTACAACAGCCCTAAACTCCGCTCTGTCCTGTGCCAGTCGCACTGTCCCTGACACTCCCATCCCAATTATCCCAGTCACTGAATCAATCCACCTCA
>NW_006399851.1:2900795-2908849 GCF_000299155.1 Elephantulus edwardii
GTATCATCCAGGAAGAGTGCAAACGGTCATTGCAAAGACAGAAGAGGAAGAAAAGACCAAAATGGAACATACTGAAGGAGTGGTCATTAGGTTTTTATATTTGGGTGGTGTTCATTGCCGTCGAGTCATAGGCAACACATAGCGACCCTATGAATGAAAGTTCTCAACACTTGTGTGACTTTCATCCTTTCTCCACATTCCTAGGGTTTCCAGAGGCAAGCTATTATGGAAGTGGATGCTGCTCCTGCTTCCAAGCTTGTTTTAATCGGGGAGCGCCACCAAACACTGTCCACCATGGGTAACCATTCTCACATTTGGCCTATGAGGCTCACAGTGTTCAGCTTCACTATAACCCCAGAGACCTCTGTACGGGAAGTGGACACATTAGGACTAGACAACCTAGAAGAATGTTTGACCAAAAACAATTACAAACAGGCCCAAGGGCCCTACTATAGTTTACCATTCTGGCACACCTAAATGCTGGCAAACTCTGGGCCAGAGACCCCCAATTCATCTGGCAAGTCCCATCTGCTGACACCTAGTTGGGGCAAAAGAGCCACAAGCGTCCACAACATTCCATACTTTCCTCTCTTCAAGACTCGAGAGGCTGCATCCTGCTGACACTGAGATTCACAAGACATACGCCCTCAGCCTGCAGGCGTGGCCAGACATTTCAGTTTTTTACCATTCTGGCATGCCAAAGTACTGGTGAACTCTGGGCCAGAGACCGCCAATTCATGTGGTAACTCTACACTGCTAAAATCCACTTTGGGCAAAAAGAAAGCTACAAGCAATACTTGGATTAGATACTAATTTACTTGACAAGACACTTTTTTAACAAAGTTACAGAGTTTCTACAGTTGAAAGAACAGTTAATCTACAGTTACTAATAAACAATTTATAAAATAGTTAACATATGACAGAAAAACAGGTTTGAAAAGGTGCCTCCAGGGTCACCCATTTTGTATATTTCATGAGTTCCTTGCTTTTCAGTGCTGTATAATATTCCATTGTGTGTATCCATTTGTTTGTTGATGGACATTTGGGTTGTTCACATCTCTTTGCTATTGTGATCAACAGAGCAATAAATATTGGTGTGCGTATATCTGCCTGGGTGGCAGTTCTGATTTCTTTAGGGTATATTCACAGTAGGATAATTGCTGGATCAAATGGAATTTCTATTTTCAATTTTTTGAGAAAGCACCATACTGCCTTCCATAGTGGTTATACCATTTTACACTCCCACCAACAGTGAATAAGGGTTCCAGTTTCTCCACAACCTTGCCAGAATTTGTTGTTTGCTGCTTTGTTGAATTTTGCTTTTCTTACCGGGATGAGATGATAATCTCATACTTGTTTGGATTTGTATCACTCTTAGATGAAGGGATTTCAAACATTTCTCTGTGTGTTTGTTCACCATCTAAATATAACAGAGGAGGGAAAGAACTGCTTAAAAGGAATATATGATTAGGTATTATTATATGACAACAGTCCAGAAAAAGAGCTGCAGAGTAAAATGGACTGGGATGGGGGTGGGGAATTGTACAAAAATGAAAGGTTGGTTTTTGTTTTGTTTAATTTTGTTTTGTTTTTTTTTTTCAAAGAGAAACTCGAACTGGGGGAGGGGAGCAGAGGGAAAATGTGCAACAATGCATGAATGGAAATCCAAGTTTTCTATAAAGTTTCATTAAAATATCAATTAAAAACAAAAAGAATAAGTGAATGCTAGTCCAGGAAAGGCACATTTCCCTTCCTGGAAAACAGCCAACTTAAGATACAATTTACATATATGACTGAAAAAAACACTTTCAAAGAGGTAAAAACTAATGTAGGAAGGATGCATTTCCTCTTCTGGTAAATGGACAGTTTAAAGTACATGACTAAAGACAGGAAATAAAGAATACAAAGGCAAAGTAACTAGTTTTGCAGGCTCGGGAAAACTGTCATTAGTTTTATAGTTATGTTGTTGTTGTTGTTGTTGTTGTTATGTGCCATCAAGTCCTTTGAGACTCATAACAACCCTATGTACAACATTCCTAAACCCTGCTCTATCCTGTGCCAATCTTATGGTCTCTGACACACCTACTCCCATTATCCCAGTCACTGAATCAAACCATTTCATCAAGGGTCTTCCTCTCCTGCACTGTCCTTCCTCTCAAGCATGAGGTCTCTCTACAAGGACTGGTCCCTCCTTGAAACATGTCCAAAGTATGTCAGATGAAGCCTCAGAATCATTGCCTCCAAGGAACAGCTTGGCTTCACTCTAATTTGAACCTGTTTTTTTCTCTTAGCACTCCATGGTATATTCAGTACTCTTCTCCAGTACCACAGCTCAAAGGCATCAATTCTCCCTCTATCATCCCTAGTCATTGTCTCTGATGCATAGCAAGTGATTGTAAAGACCAAAGCCTAATCAAGGACATCTTTGTCTCCAAATTGACATTATTGCTCTTCAGTACTTTAGAGAGCTCTCTAACGGCAGACTTTCCCATTGCAATACGTCTTTTAATTTCCTGGCTGCTGGTGCCAAGAGGGTTGATTGTGAAGCCAAGCAACCTAAAGCTGTGAACAATCTCAATCTCTTCACCATCCATCATGATGTTACCAATCAGCTCAGTATGAGAATCTTTGTTTTCTTAATATTGAGCTTCAATCCATACTGAAGGTTGCAGTTTCTGACCTTCTGCAGCAAGGGCTTCAAATCCTCCACAGCTTCAGCAAACAGGGTGGTGTCATCTGCATAACGCAGATTGTTGATGAGTCTTCCTCCAATCTGGATGCCACATTTCTCCTCAGAGCCCAGCCTCCAGGATAAACTGTTCTTCATATAGATTAAAAATGTATGTGGAGATCAGACATATCTTTGGTGTACACTCTTCCCAATTTTGAACCATACAGTGTTTCCTTGCTCTGTTCTGACAATTGCCTTCTGGTCCAAGCATAGGTTTCACATTAGCAAGATCAAGTGTTCTGGGATTCCCATTCTTCTCAGAGTCAGTGACAGTTTGTTGTGATCCACACAGTCAAACACCTTTGCATAATCAATGAAACACAGATAGACTTTCCTCTGGTACTCTCTGCTTTCAGCCAAGATCCATCTAACATTAGCTACAATATCCCTAATACCACAACTGACATATATTTAAAGAATTCTGACCTTATTAATATCATCCCATCACTATCACAGTGGAGCAAGTATTATAAAATTTCTTCCCACCAGGTAAAAATTCTAGCCCTTAACATGCATTACCGATTAGAATGGCGTTAAGTGTGTATATAGGGGGAAAATATGGAGGAAAAAAAAGGTTGCAAAAAAGGTCAAGAAGAGTAGTTTATTCTGCACACTGTACAAAAAGATGAAAACAGGTAAAGATATGGAAATTGAGGTTTGCAAACCACACAGTTCCTCTCCAGACCAAAAGACTACATCTCTTCAGGACTTTATACAATTTCAGAAAAAAGTTGTCTTCAATTAACATGATGAAGAAGGGAAGTGCCCATTTATGTGTCTCAGATGTGAGTGACCACTGATAAGAGGAAAAGCCAGTCTAACCAAGATACATAATGGGAAAAATAAGGATGAGAGCACAGGGCTTGTCCTTTTTAAACCTAGATGGGCTGGGAGAGAAAACAATGACTTTTCCTCAGCTCTGGTGGGTGTGGGGCTTTGACTATAACAAGGCTGCTTTTGTTTTGTTGTTATGTGCTGTTGAGTCGCTTGCAACTCATAGCGACCCTATATACAACAGCCCTAAACCCTGCTCTGTCCTGTGCCAATCTCACTGCCTCTGACACGCCCATCCCAATTACCCCAGTCATTGAATCAATCCACCTCATACAGGGTCTTTCCCTTCTGCGCCATCCCTCCACCCTCCCAGGCATGATGTCCCTCTCCAAGAACCTCTCCCTCTTTACAACATGTCCAAAGTATGTCAGACGAAGCCTCTGAATCCTTGCCTCTAACAAGCAGCCTGCTTTAACCCTGTCCAGGATGAATCTGATTGTCTCCTTGCCAGTCCAGGGGACATTCAATACTCTTCTCCAGCACCACAGCTCAAAGGCATCAATTCTGCTTCTATCCTCCTTAGTCATTGTCCAACTCTCTGATGCATAACAAGTAGATTGCAAAGACCATAGCCTGTATCAGACACACCTTAGTCTCCAGAGTGACATCATTACTCTTCAGTCCCCTGGAGAGGACCCTAACAGCACACTTTTCCATCACAATACGTTTTTTGATTTCCTGGCTACTGGTGCCAAGAGTGTTGACCCCGTGGAGCCACGACTGCTTTTAACAGATGCTAAATCAAATGTGAATAATAAGGGCTTTGGGGAGGAGGGAGTGGATGGGTAGGTAAAACTCAGAGGAGTAGTATGAAGATTTTTTTCCCCAAATGCTGAAATTGACTAGATGAACTGGTGATTTGGTTCTTTATCAGAGTGTTTTAAACTTTTCATTGAGTTTTAAGTAAGTTTATAGAGGAAATTGGTTTTCCATTCAATCACCTGTGTGCATTTCGTTTAAAGATATTACTTACAGCCCCTGAAGTGTAACATCACTTATTCCACTTTTTTTTCAATTATAATTTCAAGGAAGTTTACAGAAAGGTTAGGTTTTTCATTCGTTCATTCATTTATCAGTTTGACCCAAAGGAAAAACAGGTCCATTTCTATCAGGTTTAAGAGGCAATGCTTTTATTGTAAAGCATTATTATAGTGTAGATATTAGGCACCGTCCAGTCACCAGCAATTCATAGTGACCCAATGAGCTTTTTCCAAATGAAACATATCTTTTGATATATTGATAATAGAGCTATGAGTGTTGATTTTGAAACAAAGTAACCTGAAATCTTTGACAACCACAATCTTTTCTTTAGCTAGTATGATGTTTCCTGTTGGTACAATACTAAAGAGTTTTGTTTTTCTTGATGTTATTATGTAACCCACAATGAAGACTGAATTCTTAAATCTTTACTCTCCATAATCAAGATTGTGTCATTTGCCTAATGCAGGTTATTGATGAGTCTTCTTCCAATCAAGATGAAACATTCTTCTTCATATAGTCCAGCTTCATCAATTATTTGTTCAGAATACAGCCTGTATAGTTATGAAGAAGGAAAAAAAACAAAAACTGAAGCACACATTTCCTGATTTTAGGCCTTGCAGTGCTCCCTTATTCTGTTTGGATTACTGTTTCTTGTTTTATGCAAAGGTTTCACATGGGCATAAATTTCTGGAGATTTCCATTCCTTTCAGTATTAGCCATATTCTGTTATGATCCATACAGTCAAATGTCTTTACATGTTGTTGTTGTGATGTGCCGTCGAGTCGCCTGTGACTGATAGCGACCCTATGTACAACAGCCCTAAACTCCGCTCTGTCCTGTGCCAATCGCACTGTCTCTGACACTCCCATCCCAATTATCCCAGTCACTGAATCAATCCACCTCACAGAGGGCTTTCCCCTCCTGCGTTGTCCCTCCACCCTCCCAAGCATGATGTCCCTCTCTAAGGACCGGTCTCTCCTCACAACATGCCCAAAGTATGTTAGACGGAGCCTCAGAATCCTTGCCTCCATAGTCAATGAAATTCAAGTAACTCTTTCTAGTATTCTTTACCTTTAGCCAAGATCTAGCTGACATTAGCAAGGATATTTCTCATTTCATTGGTGCTACATGAGAAAAATCCAACCAGTCATTGCTGATTTTGTGACTGCAACAGATAATAAACCAAGGAATAACAGAAACCAGTAGATTCTAGAAAAGGCAAGAAAATGGATTTTCTCCTAGACTCTCGATAAAAGGAGCACATTTCTGACTATTTTGGGCCAAGTTAGATCCATTTCTGAATTATTATTGTAGAAATGTAGAAAAAAAATGCCTTAATTCACTCAATTAATGATAATTTGTTTCAGAAATAGTAGAAACTAATACAGATATTTCCCAGTTTGAGGTGGAGTCTTGTCTCATTTTAAATCAACTAGGAGCTGTCAAGTTGAGTACGATTCATAGAGACCTAAGAACAAAAGATCTGAACTGTTTTCTATTCTGTACCATCCACATACTTACTGACACACAAGAGTCCACTGCAGCAGTCTCCTTGTCAATCCCCCTGATTGAGGTTCTTTCTCTTCTTTAATCACCCTCCACCCTTCCCAGTATCATAGGCCCTCCTAGCAATGTGCCTGAAGTATGTGAGGTGAAGCGTCACCATTCTTTCCTCCAAGGAGAACTCTGGCAGAACTTGTTACAAGAAATGTCTGTTTGTTCTCTTGGCTGTTCATGGGATGTTCAGTGCTCTTCTCCAACACTACAACTCTAAAGCCTAATTTCTTTTTCTGTCATTCTTATTCATTGTCCAGCTCTAAGATGCATAGCAAGTGATCAGAAAGACTACGGCCTGAATCAGAGGCAGAGTCTCAATAATTTTGAGAGGTCCCTAACTTCAGATTTTCCCAGTGCAATGTTTCTCCTTATTTCATGACTGCTGATATTAATTAAGGGTGTTATTAATTATAGATGCAAGCAAGATGAAGATATTGATAGTTTCAATTTCTCCATTCATCATGATGTTACCTATCAGTCCAGTGGTAAGAAACTTTGTTTTCTTAACATTGAGATGCAATCCATACTGAAGACTGCATTCCTTGATCTTCTGCAACAAAGGCTTCAAGTCCTCCTCACTTTTAGCAAAGCAAGGTTCTGTCACCAGCATAACGCAGGATATTGATGAGTCTCTTTCCAATCCTGATGCTACACTACTCACAGAGTCTAGCTTCTTGGATCATTTGCTCAGCATGCAGAATGAATAAATATGAAGAGAAAATACAACCCTGATGCACTCCCTTCTCAACTTTAAACCTTGTAGTGAGTGTTCTTCTGCTTTGTTTGCAAAAAGCATACTGGGTCTTCTCAATGTCAGCCACGACTTGTTATGATCCACACAGTTAAACGCCTTTGCATAGTCAATAAGGCACAAATAGAGATTCTTCTCCAGGATCCATCTGACAGTGATATTATCCCTGGTGCCATGGCCTCTTCTAAATTACGTTTGAACTTCTGGAAGTATCCTATTTTTGTATATTTATAGCGGTTTTTAAATGATATTCAGCAGTATTTTGCTTGCATGTGATATTAATGATATTGTTTAATAGTTTCAAAATTCAGCTGGACCACCTTTGTTGAGAATGGGAACAAGTATGGACCTCTTCCAATACATTGACCTGACAGCTGTCCTCTAAATTTCCTGTCATGGACTGATGAACACTTCCAAGGCTGTATCTGTTAATTTAAACAAGTCACTTGGTATCCCATCAATTCCTGGGACTTGATTTTTTGCCAATGCCTTCAATGTAGCTTCCGTTTCTTCCTTCATTACTATCAGCTCCTGTTCATATGGTACTTTCTAAAATTTTCAGTTTCAATGATTTATGTATTGCAAATACCATTTTTCAAAGATACAAGCGATGACTTTACACATGGATCTCACTTAATTAGAAATCAGACTAACTACAGTTGTGATGAAATCATGGGAGATGCTCAATATTGGCAGTTAAAACTAGGCTCAAGGCAGACTGTGGGTCAGATCATCAATTACTCATTTTGTGGCCGTTAGAGGTCATCAAGTCACCTGTGACTCATAGCAACCCTAAGTACATTAGCTCTGAAAGCTCCCCTATCCTGAGCCAATCTCATCATCTCCAAAAGACCTAATCACATTGCTCCAGTCACTGAGTCAATTCATCTCATCTAAGGTTATTTCCATTCGGGTGGATTTGATTTAAATTCCTTTAGCTTCAGCTTGAAATTGCATGTGAGTAGCTGGTGGTCTGTTCCACAATCAGTACCTGTCCTAGTTTTCACAGTTGCTATTGAACTTCTTAAGCAATTCTTCCCACAGATGGGCTCTATGATGAAGCATGAGGCATTAAGATGGAAGGAAGACTCATCAACTACCTGTTTTATGCATATGACACAACCTTACTTGCTGAAACTGAGAAGGACCTGAAGCACTTGTTGCAGAAGGTCAAGGACTGAAGCCTTCGATATGAATTGA
>NW_006399851.1:2909594-2910110 GCF_000299155.1 Elephantulus edwardii
CTTTTCAATATATATTCAGAACAGATAATTTGGGATGCTGGACATGATGAGGAAAAATGTAGCATTAAGATTGGAGGAAGATTCATCAATTACTCATATACAAGTTCGAATTGAGGCCAAAGAAAATGAAAATAAGTCCATAAGAACCAAGATATGATCTTAAATCAATTCCATCTGAATTTAAAGATCATCGTAGGAATAGATTTATGGAATTGAACACCAATGATCTAGGAGCAGATTTGAGCTATGGGATAATATCAAGGATATCTTTAAGAAAGCAAAGGGTCAATACAAAAACAGTAGAGAAAGAAAAAAAAATATATGTCAGAAGAAATATTAAAAATTGCACTGGAAGTGAGAAATCAAAACAATAGGAAAACATGCCAAAGTAAAAGCGGTGAAGTAAAATATTTCAAAGTGTAGCTTGGGAGACCTTCTGCAGTAAGTGCATGAGGTCCTCCTCAGTTTCAGGGAACAGGGTTGTGTCATCTGCATAATGCAGATTGTTGATAGATC
>NW_006399851.1:2910970-2930864 GCF_000299155.1 Elephantulus edwardii
GCACATAACAACAACAACAGTTTGGGAGAACAAAGCAAAGTATAATAATGGAATGTGCAGAAAGGAGGAATTGGAGAATTAAAAAAGGAAGAATTGACACTGCATTTCTCAAACTGAGAGAACTGAAAAACAAATTTAAGCCTTGTGGTACAATATAGAAAGACACTATGGGCAATATATTGAATGACCCAGAAAGTATCAAAAGAAGATGAAGAGAGTACACAGAATCATTATGCCAGGAAGAATTGATTGACACAGGAAAAAATTTCAAGACGTTAAACACAAATACTTAATATATTTTTAAAATTTTCATTAATATTACCTTTTATTATCGTTATCCTTACAAATCATAACATTGAACACTTGCAAATGAGAATTTGAGAAGGATAACATCAATAAATTCTGTGTTGTAGCATTGCATGTAGTGTTACTATGTTTTTTAAAAACCAAACAAACAAGCCAGATGTTCATAAGGGTGTTTGTCTTAACTTTGGCTAATCACTACTGTTGTCTTCACAATCTTTGACATACTTGAACCTACTGCTGCAATCAGTGTGCCAATATATCTGGTTGCGGGTATTTCTCTCTTTTGCCACTTTCCAAGCATGATGCCCATTTTTAAGGGAGAGCCTCTCCTAGCAACATGCTAAAAATATGTGAGATGAAGTTTTATTGTCTTGACTCAACCTTGCTTGCTGAAGAAACTATAGAAGATCTGAAGTGCTTGCTGCAGAAGATCAAGAAAGCTCAACATCAAGAATATAACGAATCTTAGCACTGAGCTGTTGGCGGCATTATGATGGATGAAGAACAGATTGAGACGGTTAACAGTTACTGCTTGCTCGGCACCTCAATCAACACTTTTGGAACCAGCAGTTAGGATATTAAAAGGCAAATTAATTACCTTAGGTAAATCTGCTGTCAGGGACCTTTCATAAGTACTAAGAAGCAACGATTTCAGTCTAGAGACTAAGATGTGCCTGATACAGTCCGTGGTCTTTGCAATTACTTGCTATGCATCAGAGAGCAGGATAATGAATAAGGAAGATAGAAGCAGAAGAACTGGTGCCTTTGAGTTGTGGTGCTGGAGAAGAGTTTTGAACATAATATAAACTTCCAAGAAAACAAATATGTCTGTCTTGGAGAGCATGAAACCAAGTTTGTCCTTAGAGGCTAGGATTTTGAAGCTCTGTATCACATACTTTGGGCATGTAACCAGGAAGGACCAGTCCTTGGAAAAAAATATCATGATCAGAAGGGTGGAGGGACAACACAGAGGAGGAAGACCCCAGATGAAATAGATTGACACAGTAATTAGGGCTCTGGGGGTAGGTGTACCAGAGGCAGTAAGACTGGCTCAGGACAGAGCCAATTTTAGAGCTATTGTATGCTACTATGAGTCTCAGGTGATTTGACAGCACATAACAACTACAACATGTACTTTGGCTTTACCTTCTCTAAGACATATCTATCTGCTTGTTCAGAAAAACATCACAAGTAGAATCCACCCTAAGTTGAATACTTTTATATTCCTGTGGTGGTAGACTAAAAGGTGGCTTTTTTAAGCCCAATACAGTTAGCCTCCTCTGGTCTCCAGCTATTTTAACTGCAGACACATGGTCTTGCAAATCAGCATAGTCTTGCAAACCATCAACACCTATGGGACTAGGATAAGCAAGTGCTTCCCACACTGGGCAGCAAGACTTGAGGCATTTGTGGTGGCAAGACTTAAGGGAGACCCCGGCAAGACTCTGGTGATGTTGGTGGAAAGACTGGCAACGCTGAGGAGGAACTGTGGCAAGATGTAAGCAGAGGAGCCCTGAGATAAAGGTCACAGTTAAAGGTTTTTACTATTCCTGCCAGATGCTTGAAGGAGAAGCTGACTTTACTGTGACTGCTCTGAGGCAAACATTGCTGGATGGTTTGGATTTGACTGCTGTACTGAAACCAGAGCTTAGACTAACTGAGGAATTGTACCTTGGAACTTGGGCTAAAAGCTGAACTTGTGACTGGGTGACCTTCTTTGCCTCCCCTGCTCTCCAACATACTTCCCTAATAAACCTCATTCTCAGTACCACAACTGTGATCCGATGAGTAAGCAACAATGAGATTATTTTCTTGCTCTTAATGTGGCTTTAGAGCCACTATGAGTCTGGCCAATGGGCTCCTTATTTGCTTTCTGATCTGGGGCAGTGAGGGACTATGCTAGTCTTAGTCCCTCTGGCCCTTTCAGAGTCAATTATGGCCCTGTGCCACCATTTGCCATTTTATCCTCTTTAGATAATTCCTTATAAGATTAATACAAATATTAAACTTGAAAAGTGGTAGATAATTAATTTCTTTCATGCTTCTTGTAATAAGTCTTATGCTAGGAACTGACTATCGATCTTATTTCCAATAAGAACCCGCTTAAAGATAATATTTTCCATTTTGCAACAAAAAAACCACTATAGCTCACAGTCTATAAATATTGTTTGATATAACTTAGGTACTAAAAGATAAGGTGCATCTGATTCAGGCCATGCTCTTTCTGTTCACTTGCTATGCATCTGAGAGATGGACAATGAATAAGGACGACAGAAGAATTGATGCCTTTGAGCTGTGGTGTTGGAGAAGAGCAATGAACATACAGTGATCGCCAAAAGAACAAATACATTTTAGAGAGGGTGAAACCAGATTCTTCTTTTGATTTAATACTAATGAAGCTTCACTTCTCTTACTTCAGGCACGTTGCTAGGAGGGGCTATTCCTTGGAGAGGACAGGATTCTTGGAAGAGTGCAGGATCGATGAAGGAGAAGAAGAACCTTGATCAGGTGGATTGACACAGTGAGTGCGACAATGAGCTCTGTTGTGTCAGCACATACGAGGATGGCGTAGGATATGAGTTGTACTCCATTTGGTGGCACCTAAAAACAACAACTAAATTATATGGAAAAAAGTTTCTGCTAAAACATTAATTAAAATCCATTCTATGTTCTCTAATGAGTTTATGTACACAATTGTGTTTTACTCTTCTACACATACATTCTATAAATATGTATAATTGTCATTATTTGCAAAATAAGAATTGTTGTTAAGTGCCATTGAGCAGACTACAACTCATAGCAATGAACAATGAATAGATCCTCTGAACAACAGATCTGAAGGCTGCCCTATTCTGCACCATCCTGACCATCCCTGATATTTGAGCCTATTGCTACAGTCCCTCTATTGATTTATCTTGTTGAGTATCTTCCTCTCTATTGCTAATGTTCCACTCTTCCAAGCATAATGTCTTTTCCCAAGGACAAATTTAGCAGATGTAGTTCTACTCTTATGCGGTTAATGAAAATGCAATATAAACTCTAAAGAGACCTGAACATTTCCAAACAGGTGTCATAAAAATAAGCAAAATAGGATTTAATGCTAAATAATAAACTATTTTTTTAACCCTATATTGGTTAACTGATTAGAGAGAGGGGAAAAAAGATGAAATTTCGAATAAGGAGTCAGTACTATGAATTGGCAGGGAGGATTTCACAGCATATTTCAGATGAGAGAACAGATTGTGCCAGCTTGTAAATGGGAGAATGTGAAGCAAGGGGCCAGCAACCAATTTTTGTCAATTGAAGCTTAGGGTCTATATAGTAAACATCATGACAAAGTAGAAAATAATCAAAGACTCAACAGAACGATGCTAGACTAAATCTGAAAATAAACAACTGTGTAGCCTTTAAGCCAGTGAGATACTATTCTTGGATCTTGGTTTCATTTTTCTATAGAATGTTGGTGATGACAAACACAGTGACGATGAAGGAAAAGATGGTAGCAAGAGTAGAAAACAAGAAGGATGGTCTTTCTTAGGGCTAGCATTCTCTGAATAATAAGAGTAGTCAAGGAAGTAAATCAATACATTTAATTTGCATGCAGAATACAAAACGTCCCATTTGAGGCAGAAAACTCTGGACAAATGAGAGGGAATTGATACAACAGCACAGGGTAATCTAGGTTATCCAATGAGAGTTTCATGGTCCCATTATTTTCATCTCTATTCCCTCGGCCAAGATAAATAAATAGGCAAATTAGCACTACTCCACAGTCTTTCTGCTGTGGGCCATAAGAAAGTAATTATTCTTGGAAACTTATGTTGGCCTAGAGATCAAGGGCAGAGGATGGCAACAGCCATAACTAACAGCTTCTGAATAGAAGATAGAGACTTTTAATTCCTACACCATTAGAAAAATCAGTGTTTTTATGTGGAATGTGTCAGTTTTTGTTTTTAAAAATTTATTATTCACCTGCCCCCATTCTTTAATTTTAAAAGCAAATGGAATAGCTACAGTGAGCACTTACTGATAACTTACTAAATGAAAGGTACCTTTTTCCATATTTTACCCTTATTAACACAATCACTGTAACAATCTTATGAAACAAATGCTTTTATTGACCTTATAAATTATATCATTGAGACAAAGAGACATGTGCCCCAGCTAGTAGAATTATCTATGCCTAGCTAGATGTAGAGATACAGAGATTATAATTTGGACAGTTTGCTTCAAAGTCATCCACACTATACTGCCTGAGTACTAAGGAAGTCATCGAAAGCATCATTTAAGTCATAGGACAAAAGCCCAAAAGTACTTATTCCTCTGTAGCTAATTCCTATCTGGATTCAGTAGAAGCTGTGGCATGAGGGATTTCATTGCTAAATGTCAAATAGATATCGACTGAAAGTAGAAACTACGAGGAAGATATTTATTTGAGATTGGCTTAGGATAGAGCTATTGTACAAGGCATCGGTATGAGTCACAAGGAACTCAAAGACACATAACAACAACAACGAAGGTATTTGATTGTGTGGAATATAACACATTATGGATTACAGTATTCAGTCCGTATCCACCAGCTATTCCACAGGCAAAGGATGGGCAATCTCCTCCCTTATAATTACTCCTTCTGAAAACCCTCTGGAGGATCTGCTACAAATTGATTCCAACTCAACGGTACACAACAACAACAACAATGACTTGCAAAGGTATTTGATTTTGTGGAACATAGCGAATTAGAGATTACATTGAGAAAAATAGGAATCACAGAACACTTAATTGTGCTTAGGCTAAACCTATGCATAAACCAAGAAGCTGTTTTCTGAATAGAACAAGAGAACATTGAATGGTTTAAAATCAGGAGAGGTGTCTGTCTGGGTTTTATACTTTCTCCGTACCTATTTAATTCATATGCTGAGCAAATCATTCAAGAAGCTGGATTCTAGGGGGGAACAAAATATGGTATCAGGATCAGAGGAAGAGTCATTAGTAACCTGTGTTATGCAGATGTTGCAACCTTATTGCTGAGTGAGAAAAGGACTTGACACACTTGCTACAGATGATTCGAAGGCTACTAAGACTACTATGTTCAATATAAATTACACTTTAACATCAAGAAAACAAAAATTCTCATCAAAGGCAGCATCATTTTGCATGGAGAAAAAAATTGAAGCTGTCAACAATTTCATTTTACTTGAATCTACAATCAACACCTGTGATAGCAGCGGTCAAGAAATCCACAGATATGTTGTCTTGGGAAAATCAGCTGTGAAGGACCTCTCCAATGTGCTGAAGAGCAACAGTGTCAATTTAAAAACTATGGTATGCCTGTCCAAACCACGGATGTGGAAGTAACATTTTCAATTACTTTCTATGCTCTGGAATTTGGACAACGAATAAGGATACAGAAGCAGCAGCAGCAATGCTTTTTAATTGCTTTGTTGGAGAAGAATATTGACTATTCATGGACTAACAAAAGAACAAACAAACGTGTCATGGAGGAAGTGAAACCAGAGTTCCTAGAGGCAAGGATGATAAAACTTGGCTTCATTATATTTTGGACATGTTGACAGGAGGTGCTAGTCTTTGGAAAAAAAGATATCATGTTGGGAAAGGTGAAGGGGCAGTGAAAGAGAGGAGGCCCCTCAACAAGACAAATTGACACAGTGACTATAATATAGGGATGAAGCATATCAGAGTTTGAGACTATGGTACAGGATAAGGCAAGGTTCGGTTATGTTACCCATAGAGTTGTCATGAGTAGAAGTTGACTCAGTGGCACCTAACAACAATAACCTAATTCCTGCTTTCCATTATTTCTACAAACTGATATGTTAGAGATCTCCTCCAAGATATCTCTGTTTTATCTGATCTTTTCTCTTAAATTGTTCACCTGTATGTATACTTCATTGAAACAGATGAGAGAGAGAGAGAACAGTTTAAAAGCGATTTATGATAGGGTATTATGATTATCACAGGAATCCAGAATTAAGATTGCATAGTGGAGTACATTTGGGGTGGAGAGATTGTATACCAACACGATGAAGGAGCCACCTAGGGGGAGGGAGGGATAGAGAAAAAAGTGCAACAATGAATGAATGGAAATCCAAAATTTTGTAGATGTTCATTAAAATTAATAAAATAAAAAGAAAAAATTGTTCACCTAGGCTCAGTGTCCAAACAAACTGAGACAACCAAGAAAAGAGTATAAAACCCCAACTAACCAAGAATTCTTTTGAAGAGTTAAACTTACTAGACAATGCACAGATTAATAAAATTGAATAACAAGGTTTCTTACCAAAAGCTCCTAGTAAGTTGATTACAACTTAGAACAGCTCTGTAGAACATAGCATATCAACAATCTCTACATTTTCAAAAGGTGTAAATCTTTACCAAAGACTGCCATATCTTTTTTCCTGTAAATATTCATTAAAATGGCACAATTTTATTTTCTTTACTTTCTTACAGCTAGCTTTGTCATTTGAAAACATCAATCATCATATGGCGTTACAGCGTAATGCGGTCTTCAGGTTTTGAGATAAACAGTCATGAAAATTGAGTTTCTCTCAGAATTATTTAAAGGTACGTTTGAAAACCAGCTTCCCAGGGTCAATTCTCAATCTTGTATCGGGAAATATGTAGTAAATCTTGGGATCTACATGTACAATGAGTCTCCACGGTGATTAGAAAATTGCAAAATAATAAGGAAACAGACATAGACAGAGAAGATATGTTTGTACTTCCTTGGTCAGATGTCTAATTGACTTCCACAGTGGAGGCCATTACAGGTCTTAAAAAAAAAACCCCATAAGTTATACTTAAATAATTTCTTAATAAAAACCAAATACAAGTTTTCCACCCTTTTCTATCAGATGTAACCAAAAAGAGCAAAATATATATGGTATGTCACCTCTTCACATCACACTTCCACTTCCTGACCTCAACCTCATTATGTCATGGCTCATCTCTCCACATGCTTCTCAAATTTTTGACTAAAAATATTTTACTCTAGAGATACAGCAAAATCTAATTGAATATTTTAATTTAGAAAATTCAGTTCTGGGATTTCTTTTTCTATTACCCCCTTACCCATTTTTTGAGTGTGAAAACAATAGTTGAGTTTTCTTTTCCGTTTCTTCTTGTTAGGCAAAAGATAGATCTTTTCTTTCATTGTCCCTGAGAGTTGAACACATTGGGGAAAAATTGGGCACAGCCCATTACTTTTACAAGCCCCAGTGACTGAACCTCAATGCACAGAAAGATGGCATTTCTGAACATCTGCAGCCTGATTAGATCAAAGACCAGCACATTAACCACAAATGGTTTTACAAGAAACATGCAAATATATCATTTGGAAAGGAGAAAACTTTTGGCAATAATTTCTAATCCGTATTTCCCTCTGGGCGACTCACATTGCTCCGAGATATCAAGCAATAGTAAGAATGCCAGCAGAGCATTTTACATTTGACAGTGCTCTATAATCATGCACATCCTCTCATTTGATCTTCACATCAATCCTGTGAAGTGGTTGGCATCAGCCCATTTCACAGGTGCTTGAAAAAAGAGTTAGGTAAGCTAATGACTGGAAGCTATAATAATCACACACAGGGCTCTGGTGGCCCATTCCATAGCTTGTTGGGCTGCCAAAAAACTTTATCTCTGGAAGTTTGAATTCATTGATACCACCTTGAGGGAAAGATAAGCGGTGTCCTCTTGTTAAAATTGCCAGCCTCAGAAATTAGATGGAGTCTAGAACCAGTGAGTGGGTTTATAAATAATGACTTGTTCACTCTGTTAACTGAATTATTAAGCTGGTATTCAAATTTAGGTTTCATCATCAAAAAGGTAATATTTTATTTTATTGCCTTATTATATTCCTTCCTCTCCTTATTCATTCACATATATTTATAAAACTTCTATTTTGTATTTAAGCACTACTTTTTTTGGCTCTATAGATTTTTAAAAATTTAATAAGAGAAATAAACTTGAAGTGTACTTTGGTCCTGGCTGCTGTTGCTAGGTGCTGTCACGTCAAGTAGAAACCATAGTGACCTTATGAACAACAGATCTGAACCCTGTCCTATCCTGTGCCATCCTCATGCTTCCTGACACACTAGAGCTCATTCAGCCACAGTCACTGTGTCAAATCATCTGTTTGAGGTTCTTCCTCATCTTGCAGACCCTCCACCTTTCCAAACATGATGTCCCTGTCTGAAGAATAGCCTCTCTTAGTGACATACCCTAAGTATGTGAGATGGAGCTATATTATCTTTGCCTTCAAGGAGCACTCTGGCTGTACTTTCTCCAAGAGATGTTTATTTGTTTATTCTTTTAGGTGGTCCATGGGATGTCAAGAATTCTTCTGCAACACCACAGCTTGAAGGCATCAATTATTTTGTCGTCCTTATACATTGCCCAGCTCTCAGGCGCATAGCATGTCATGGAGGCGATAAGCAATACATACATACATACATACATCTATATAAATAATTCCATGAAAGAAAAGTACATTCTAGTCTAGAAAACTGTTAATGGAGGAAGACAGTTATGTTAGAAAAATAAAGAACAAAAACAGAAAACTCTTTGGCTATGAAGTTGTCACTCATCTGAGACCTGCTGTTTCAAGTTCTGAGGAAATAGCCTTACTAGTCAGGAAGTGACAATTTACCAATTCTGTGACAAGAGTGAGCTTGGTCGGTTCTGAGAAAAGAAAGTGGGGCCTGCATGAAATAAGCAAGCTGAAACTAGTGGGAAATAAAATCAGAGAGGTGAATAGATGTCTAATCAAGATGGAGGCTCAGATAGAACAATTAAATTTTAAATGAAATACAGTGAAGGACCCCTGGGAAAACAAAGTCATTGTGTTGGTATTACTGAGTAGCCCCCAACTCAGAACAATTCCATGTTCATCACATTGAAACCTTATACAATCTTGTGCCATTCTTACAATCTCTGCTATGCATAAGATCATTGTTGCAGTCATTTATTCATCATCTTCTTTTTCTTTATTTATCTGCTACTTTTCCAAGGATGATTTCTTCTCCGAAGGTCTGATTTCTTGTGATAACATTGAACTCAACTGATATGAACTCATTCAACTCAGTTTCAAAGACTGAAAATCACAATGAGAACATACTGCTTATATTTCTCTCAGAAAGTGGGTGGTGGATAGCCTTTGGATAAGCAGTGTAATTTCCTTGCGACTTTGCCACAAGAGCCTAATGCAATCTGATTTGTGATTTACTAAATTCATCTCAATGGTCTTTGAGTTTAGGGACGATTTTTTTTTTAACAGAAACCCTTCTCCTGCCATCATGACGACTCCATAAATTAAGTTTTTGACCATAACTCCATATTACTATAGATGGGAAAGCTAGCCAGGCCTGTTATTGGCAAGTAAGCAGCATGACCTTGGCAAAATATTTGCCATACTCCTTGGTGATTTCTCTCAGTGTTCGTATGAGGATTAATGTTTAAAAAGCAATTGTAAAAAGTTTTGTATAGACGTTAAAATATTAAAACATATTCCCTCTGAATGCAAGTGAGTTCAAATATAGAAGCAAGTTTTTCCTCTTTAGAAAATTCAACATGATTTGATTATTGAATTGCATGCAAAGTGAACAAGAACTACTATTTTGTAACTAGGGCATATTTAATTGTGAGTTACCTTGGATGTAGTACACAGAAAGCAACAAAAGTAGGCAAAGAAAGCAGACAAAGAATGAAAGTGGTTATCACAGTATTTTAAAACCATTCCTAATAAAATAAACAACATAAATCCATATAGAAAAATACAAAATTTAAGGGGGGAAATTCAGCTAAAGGGACTTCCCTTTAGCTGAAGGTGATCATATACATAACACAAATCTTTACATGGCCTGACTTTCAGAATATATTAATTCTTATATATGGTCATTCATAAAAAAAAAAAAAAAACACCATTTATTGAGACAGCCACATTTCTAGGTACTTAGTATACCATAGCAAACAAAGCAGACCAAGTTACTTCTCTGTACATGCTTTGTTGTTGTTACGTGCTATCGCATCAACTATAATGCATAGTGACATTATAAACAACATATTGAAGCCTTCCCTTTTCTGTACCACCTTCCTAATACCTGCCGTGCTCAAACCCATTGTTGCAATCACTGTGCCAAATCCATCTTATTTGGAGTAGTACTTTCTTTCATTGAGCCTCCACTTTTCCAAGCATGAACATCTTTTTCTAATGAATGGCACCTTCTGACAACATTCTCAAAATTTATTTAAGATGAGGATTCACTCTAAGGAGCACTATAACTGCATTTCCTCCAGGAGAGTTTGTTTGTTTGGTTTTATATGTCATAGTATATTCAATACTCTTCACCAACACCACAATTAAACCCAACAATCCTTTGTCCACCCTTATTCATTGTCCATGTTTCAGTTGCATAGGAAGCAATTGAAAAATACCACGGGTTGGGTGCACTTTAGTCTTTAAACTGACATCCTTATTCTTTAGCACTTTAAAGATAAATTGTTGACAGTAGAGTTTCCCAATGCAGCATGAGTCATGATTTTTTTTGAGTATTGCTTTCACGGGTATTGATTGTGAACTTTAGTAAAATTAAATACTTGACAACTTCATTCTCTCTGCATTTATTTTGATACTGATAATATTGCCTGGTGGTTGACTTGTGAGGATTATTTTATTGATGTTAATTTAAGGTGTAATCCATACTGAAGGCTGTTGTCTTTGACCTTTCACAGTAAGCACTTCAAGTCCTCTTTATTTTCAGCAAGCAAGGTTGTTTTATCTGCATATCACAGGTTGATGAGCCCTCCTTTAATCGTCATGCCTCATTCTTCTTCATATACTCCAGTTTCTCATGTACATGCATATAAAGCAGAAAAATGTATATGTGTCTGCACATATATACACACACTTATATTTAAATCTTCACACCCCCTGTTCTGTGCCTTGATGTAATCATCTGGCAAAGAGGTAGAAAGTTGATCCCACCCTCCCAACTTTGACCTTAAACCTTGAGACCTTCAGCTCTTGTGCCAAACACCCATAACAAGGATCCAGCTGAACCACTATCTATGTCATAATACCTCCATACAGGATCCCACCCTGCTATGCTGCTATAGGCCTCAGCTAGGGCTAGAGAACTGTCCTGCACCAGGTTATCCATATACCTGATTATGGTTTATTGTTACAGATATAACATTTATCTGTCATTTCATGGTGTTGGTGCAATTATTTGTGTGCTGTGCCTTCTTATTGACTCTCCCAAAGAATTTGACTGTGTGGATAATAACAAACTATGGCTAACATTGTGAAGAAAGAGAATCCCAAACACTTAATTGTGCTCATGCAAAATCTATACCTGGATCAAGAAGTGTTGTCCAAATGGAACAGGAAATTCTGCATGATTTAAAATAAAAAACAGTGTGTGCCATGGATGTATCATTTCTTCATTCCTTTTAAGTTGAACAATTAATTTATGAAGATGAACTCCATGAAGAGGAATATGGCATCGGGATCAAGAAGACTCACCAATGTCCTGCATTATGCAGATGAGACAGTATTGCTTGAAATGCTTGTTGCAGAAAATTAAAAGCTACAACAACCTCACTATAGATTACATATTGACATCAAAATAGCAGAGGTCTTCACGATAGAGGCAACACACAACATCATGATAAATGTATAAAGGATTGAAGTTTTCAATACTTTAATCCTCGTTAGATAAACAAACAACACCTTAGCACTAACAGCTAGGAGATGAAGAGATGTACTGAATTGAGCAAGTCCACTGTTGGGACCTCTCCCAAATACCAAGAATCAGTGATGAAAGTTTGATGAGTAAGGTGCACTTGATTCAGGCCATGGTCTTTTCAACCATCTACAACATATCTGAGAGCTGGAAAATTAATATGGTGACATAAGAAAAACTGATGTCTTTGGGTTGCAGTGTTGAAGAAGAGTACTGACTATCCTGCCAAAAGAACAAATAGATATATCTTGGGAAAAGTGCAGCCGGAATGATCCTTCAAGGCAAAGATGATAAAGCTTCATCCCTTACACTTCAGACATGTTTCTAGGAGAGGCTATTTCTTAGAAAATACCATCATGCTTGGAAAAGTGGAAGGCCAGCAAAAAAGAGGAAGACCTCCAATGACATGGGTTGACACAGTAACAGTAGCAATTTGCTCTCATGTGTTAGAGACAATGAGGATAGGCCAAGATAGAACAGGGTTCAGGTCTGTTGTTCATAGGATCACTATGAGTCATACTAAATGATATCTAACAACAAAAATTATTTTCTAGTTTAAGTGTATGTATGTTTGCATTTTTATTGTTTATTCTTACTAGTACAACACTTGTCTGCCAGTTAGCTGTACTTGGTTTGAAACTTTCGGTTCCCAATAATACTAGAAAGCTTTTCCATTAGTGTTTAAAATGCCAGAAAGGTCATCCATGGTGGACAGGTTTCAGCAGAGCTCTCAAAGACAAACTAGGAAGCAGGATTGGGCATCCACTTCTGAAATATCAGGCCTCTAAAAACGCTGGGGAAAACAGAGAAATATTGTATTAGAAGTAGAGCCCAGGCTGAAGTCATTCCAAATGAGGAGAAATAGCTTCAAGCATCCTTTAATAATTACAATATGGAATGCATGAATATGAATGTAGGAAAATTGGAAGTTATTAGAAATGAAATGGACTGTGTGAAGATCAACATTCGTAGCACTACTGAGATGGACTGGCATGGGCCACTTTGAATCAGACAGTCATAAAATCTGTTATGCCAGTAATGAAAAACTGGGGAAGAATAATATAACATTCATTGTGAAAAAGACAATTTCTAAAGAATGGCACAGAATAAGGTAAGGTTCAGATCTGTTGTTCATATGGCTGCTAGTCACAGTCTAAAATGTCATCCAACAATAAAATATATCTCTATTATCTATATTGTTGTTGTTTTCTCGGGTCAAGTCAGAACTGTCTTTAACCTGACTCTCAGAAGGTTTCCAGAGATTATAAATTATACAGGAAGAGACTGCCCATCTTTTTCTTGTGGTACAATTAGTGGATTTGAACTATCTGTCTTTGGGTTGGCACTAAGTCACCAATCTCCCTGGTGGTTCACTCTGTAAGTCTAGGACCACTAGTCAAAGGTCATCTGTCATTGGCATCCACCACCTTCTCTTTGGGAGAAGACAGGCAGTCTCACCTTTCTTCCCCTGTAAATATTCATAGCCTCTGAAACCCAAAGTCAGAAGCCTGCTATTAATTCAGAGTTGACTTGATAGCAGTGGAGATATATATTGTTGTTGAGTACCATCAAGTTAAAACTGACTCCTAGCTGACATTCCATCACATTTTTAGATGCAGCAAATCACAGAGGAGATTGCCAATCTTTCTCTCAGGGAGCAGTGGTAGATTCACACCTCTTACCTTTGGGTTGGTAATATAATTCCTCATGACTAAGTCATCATAGCTCCATATATAAACACACACACACACACACACACACTTCCTTTTAAAACAATTCCTCCATGTAAAATTTAATGTCATTCATTCTAATTATCATATATGTCGACTATCACTCTATTTCCAAAACTCCCCATTACCCTTAGCAGAAACTCAATATATATTACATGTATAATAGTGTTAATTGGAAATCTTCAGGCACTGAATAAGTGCTATTTTAGCTTTCTTCCCAGACAGTAACTTACACTGTGACAAAGTGTTCATTTAACCTTAAAGTCTGGCAATCTATGACAACATCTAGCAGAAAGAAATGAATGCAAAATAGCATTAAATAAATTTAGTACCATTTTATCAAAAAGTAGAATACAGAATGGATCAGTCTTTAGAATTCCTTGGAGTAATATCCTTAATCAATAAATAAGGAATACAAAGAACATTATATATTGAATATTAATATTTGAAAGATAAAAATAACTATGTATTTTACTTTCCATACCATATTATCTATGAACAGTGCTCAGGTCTTTCGTTCATAGTCACTATGAGTACTCAACAACTCAACAGCACCTAATAACAACAACAAACAACCATATTCTCATTTAACACCAAAAATAAAAATTAAGTAATATGCTTCCATTTTGCAGATGAGAGAATAAGGGCATAGAAGAAAAGAGTTTTGCAAAAATCTTGAAAGCCAGTAAGTAAATAGCAAAACCAGGATTCTAACTCTGATCATCCTCCCTCTAACCATTTGCCCTTAACTTGTACATGACAGGCCAAATTTCTTTTTGTTTATTTCAAATCATGAAGAAAAGCCTTTAAGTGATCATAGTAGTCCGTATGTAGGTGGAGTGGGAAGTAAGTTAGGGGTTAAGTTAACAGAGGATGTGGCAGAAGTGCAACAGTCACCTTGCCATCTTAAGATCATTGTCAAGGCTCTCACAAATCTAGGATTCCTTCAATCAGCAAAGTAACATTTAGGAGAAATAACAAAAGGGACTTTATCATATTGTTATAACAAAAAACCTTTCTAAAGCTAAATCATGTGAAACATGCCAGGACTACTAATTATTAATGACAATAATCAATAAAAGGTAACAATCAATCATTCCTGGAATGCTCACACTCTTATTTTCCCAAGACTACTCCTGACTTCCTATGAACTAGTAAAAGCATTTCCGTTTTCAAATATAAAATGTCACACAGAAAGTAACCTCCTAAAAAATACTGGGGCCATCATATTTAAAAAATTAATCCTTTAGGTCATTTTAATCAGTTTCTGATATATGCAGTTTTCTGAAAGCACTTCAGGGAAAACCATGGTGGCCAAGACTATAATGACAAGGATATGAACTATATTTTTCACTTGCATATTGGAATGAGAACATTACCAAAGTACTTTGCTATGGCTGGTTTTTGGGAAGTTTTAAGTCAAGAGTAATTTTACTGTTTTGCTGAAATTAAGCATCCTCTTCTCAAGCACAGAATTTCAAACTTACTCATTTCCTAGCCATATTTTAAAGAAGTGCCAGTCCCAGCTAGATGACTGTATGATAAGTGTCTTGGAATTTCCACAAAAGGCACTAAATTTTTCACAGTATTTATGTTTCATTCTCAATATAATAAAAATATGCCACCCTCTTAATAATGAATAATAGATTCTCAGTTTGATTTACATGCATGGATTAAACGTCATGTTTGAAAAGTTGCTATTTATTCATATTGGATTTCCCTCCAGTAAAACAAATATAGTTCCCATTTTTATAGTAATAATGATACCTTGCCACATGAAAATATAAACATTAACTGGTTGATACATTCTTTAAAATTCTTTAGATCTAGAAAACAGTTTGAAAGTACAGTAAGTTTAAGAGAAATTTTCTTTAAAGCTTCCAAGTAGTGTGTCTTGCCATTAGATAAAACTTTCTGATCATAGTATGGATACTTCCAAAGTATAAGGGGACCCAGGCATTCCTGCCATCACAAATTAAGCTTACTTTAATGGTACCAGATTTATACAGTAATCAGTAAAACTGGTATGTTTTGGTGTTCTTTCCCACTGGGTAAAAATGACAATTTATTGTCATGAGTTCTTTATGAACCTCATTTCAACCCACTTCCATCCCCTTCATGGACCTTTTTACTCAAATGCCATTAAAACTCGCAACTCAAACTCACTGCCATCAAACTGACCCTGACTCCCAGTGATCCTTCATTTAATTTCTGAGGCTATAAATCTTGCCAGAAGACAGAGAATATCATTCTCTTGCAGAATTGCAGGTGGATTCAAAGCACTAGAGATGCTCAGCATTTTGGTTTCCAGCACATGTTACTGGTTATGCCAACAGAGGTTTTTTGAAAGATGAGCCAAAATAGAATCTGTACATAAGATCACCCTTTTCTTTAAGCATACAAGTTTTAATTGTTTGTTTTAGTTTACATAACGACCCAGGTGAACTCTGATGGGACAGACAGTTCACAAGGGTTTGGATTATTAACCTAAAAGGGTATGCCTTTTTGATGGTTCAAATCTACCAGCGGCTCTTCAAGAGAAAGATGGCGATTTCTTCCCAGGCAATTTACTGCCTTGGATGCCCAATGGTATAAGTCCATTACAACAACAATTGTTGCTGTTAGTCCAGGTGAAATGCCATGGACTGCCAAATCCGTTTTAGAAGAAGTATGGGTTAGTGAATCTACAGGTTTAATTCCAGAGAAGCCAAATAAAGCAAATCAAGCTGTTCATATGAAATTTTTGGCTTTCCAATGCATATAAAATTATATTTACATTAGTATTGTTTTCGTTGTTAGGTGTTATTGAATAAGCTCCAACTCATACTGAAGTTATGCACATCAGAACAAAACTCTGCCTGCTCTTGTACCATCCTTATAATCTTTGCTGTGAGCATACTGTTGTCACTCAGTGTCAATTAACTCTCCTTGAAGGTCTTCCTCTTTTTACTGACTTCCAAAAGAAGAGACAAATCAGTCTTGGAGGAAGTGCAACCAGGGTGCTCCGTAGAGGTGAGGATGACAAAACTCCAATTCACATACTTGGGACATGGAGGATTCAGAATGAGAAAATGATCCTTGATCAGTTGGGTTAACACAGTGACTGTTGTAATGAGCTCAAACATGACAAGGTTGTTTTTTTTATTATAGGGTCACAATAAGTTTTAATAGCACATAACAATAATAACAACTGTGTCAAAAAGCAGTGACTGACTGGGTCTTGTTACAGTGTCCAAAGTATGTGTGTTATCTTTGCCTCTAAGGAGAATCCTGGCTATAAAGCACCTCTTTTAGATGATGTGCAGTCAAGGTTCTCTGTTTCTTCTCTAGAAAGTCCATGGTATGCTAGCATTTCTTTTTTCATTCATTCATTATTTCATTCATTATTCGTTACGAGATGAGCTCCTCACATTAAAGTGACGTTAAAATAACAACTCTATTGATTTACTTCTTCTCTATGTATTTCTATTTTAAAAGCTACCTAAAGATATGGTTTTTTAAAATAAGCTTAACATTTTCTTCATTTCTTTTCTGTTTTCAGGAAGCAATACCACTTTTGGTAAGCTGGAGTTAGGAGTCTCATTGTTGTTTTTGTTTTGGATAATTTGAGTTGTGGTGCTAGAGTATTGAGCATAATACCATGGACCGCCAAGAAAACAATCAGGTCTATCTTTAGAGAGTAAAACCAAGTTTCTCCTTAAAGTTCCATCTCACATACATTGGGAACACAGCCAGAAGAGACCAGTTCTTGGAGAAGGAAATCATGCTTGAAGGGTGGAGGAACAGTATAGGGGAGAAAGACTCAGAATAAAATGAATTGGCATATTATCTACGGTAATGGGAGTAGGTGTGTCAGAGTCAGGGAGATTGGATCAGGATAGGGCAGGCTTCAGAGGTCATAGGTTCACCGTGAGTGACCACAGGTCACTTGATGGCACATAACAACAATAACAATTTTGGAAGTAAAGAATATTAAATATACCATGGGCTAATAAAGACCAAACCAGTCTTATAAGATGTGTACTCAGAGTGTCCTTTTAAAAACAAGGATGGTGCGTCTCTCTTCTGTATACATTGGGCATGTTATTAGGAAGAATCAGTCCCCAGAGCAAGCCATCATGCTTTATAAAATGGAGAGTCACCAACGAAAGAGGAAGACCCTTAAAGAGGAGGACTGACACAAAAGTTGCAACATTTAAGCACACAAGAGATTGTGGAGATGGGCACTATCAGGTAGGATTTCCTTCTGCTATTATAAGGTCACTATGAGTCAAATTTAACTTGATGGCTGCACTGCAATCCTGAAAGCACACATTTTGAGGCCATGAGCTGCTCCGTGGGAGAAAGATGGGCAATCTCCTCCTGTAAGATTAATTCTCTATGAAAACCTGCCAGAGGGTTAGCTATGGGTCAGTTCCAACTCGACAGTACACAAAAACAACAACAACAAAGTTAAAATAGTAGTTATACAGTATAACTACTCAATGCACTGAAAAGATGAGCATGACGCAGTCTCTGTCCTCAAGCGCCTAAAGTCTCATGGGGGTTTAATGAGTAATAGGAACAGTAACAAATGAGTAATAGGAACAGTTACAAAATGACAGTGAAATTGCGATCTAAAGTTGTCATTCAGATACATGGATTAACATCAGGAGAAAACACCTGGTGGCATGGCAGAACTTAGCTATCTGACCACAGGAAGAGAGAGTAGGATGATATGAGCAGGAGGTGGTTGTTGAGAAGATTTTTGACTGGAGAAGGAGATGAAGCCTACACCACTGGGGAATTTTAGCCCTGGGAAGAAATCTAAATTTTGTCTAGGAGCAATGAGAAGAGACCAAGTGGTTTCAAAAGAGAAGAAATGAAATGAGGGCTGGATAGTTCAATTCTGAGCTCATTTGTTAAAGATGAAATCAGCAAATTCTGGTTTGGACTCCAAGAACTTTGCTGCTTTTTAGAAACTCAAGTCAAAAATACAAACTTATTGCCATATAGTTGGAAGTGAATCATAGCTGATGCTCCAGTGGATTCCCAAGACTATAAATTACATTGGAATCTTTCTCCCAAGGTAGCTAGTTCCCAAGATCCACTGCCAAAGAGGTGCAGCTTTGGAGTTAGCAGTGGAACCCCCTACGGACTATGCCTGCAGAGCTCCGTTTTTAGAAAGGAAGTATTTGAAATATTTTCTTTTTCAGAAACAAATACTATTCACAGTAAATCATTATTCTTTCAAGCAATGTAATTGTGGAAATGATACAAGGGAAATAATAAAGGTATGCTTAAATTAAGATTTCATTTAATTTTTTTGTTTATTTATTATATATGTTTGTTTCTTGTAGCATATTTAGCACTGAGATGCACTATTTCTTAACTCTGAACAACTGTCATTAGATGATAATACAATAAGACCAATGAGGTGGGTCTTTGGGGGACAATGAGTTTTCAATTGAGATATCTGAGGCATATAGAGGTTGAATAATATCTTATAAATTAACTAGCAGATATGTCTGTCTTGGAGAGGGTAAAACCAGGTCTCTGCTTGGAAACCAGGATTTTGAAACTCCGTCTCACATACTTTGGACATGTGGCCAGAAAGGACCAGTCATTGGAGAAGAACATCGTGCTTGGAAAGGTGGAGGGACAACACAGGAAAGGAAGACCCAGGATGAGATGGATTGATACCGTAACTGGGGCAATGGGAGTTAGTGTGTTGAAATTAATGAGACTAGCTCAGGACAGGGAAAGGTTTGGAGCTGCTGCTTCTGTACATAGGGTCACTGTAAGTCGTAGGCAACTTCATAGTACATAACAACAATGTATTATATTGGTTGGTTTTTGCGTTTTGTTTTTCTTTAAAAAAAAACAAAAACAAACAACAAACCTTAAGCCTCTTGTTTAGAGTCAACAAGACTTAGTGGAGAGTATTTGTACTTAAAAGTCAGTTGATATTATATTTTGGAGGAACATACTTCTAAGTGGTACAGCACTCTCCTGTCAATTTGCTGTACTGAAGTAACCTGGGGTTGCTGTGATGCTGATCCTTGTGTCATCTGGATGTCAAATGCCATAATGGTTACCCATTGGTGGGCAGTGTTT
>NW_006399851.1:2932669-2952612 GCF_000299155.1 Elephantulus edwardii
TAATGAATAATAAAAATTTTAAAGGTGCAAAAGTGAAAAAAAAAAGTAAGGCTGGAGAAGTTTCAGTTCACATAGTTTGGTATGTTGTCAGGAAGGGTCAGTCCCTGGAAAAAGGCATTGTGCTTGGAAAGGAGGGGGTTCAAGAAAAGAGAAAGAGACTCTCAACACGGATGGATTGACACAGTGACTGCAACAATGAAATCGAGTATATTAGACATGATGAGCATGGTGCAGGGTAGGACAGGTCAGATGTTATTCATAAGATTGCTAAGAGACATAGTCAACTCAAGAGCACCTAACAACAAAAATATGCTTAGATGGGAATTGATATTTCTTCGTACGATTCATCTTTTATAATTCCTGAACCTGAGAGCATATATATTCCAAAATGCTACAGAAATTAGCATTTACTGTTGTTGGTGGGTTTTTTATTAATTAGATTTAAATAATGGCAACAATAATGGCCTCAAACAAGTAAAGGTCATGAAAATGATAACAGATGGGGCAGAATTTTGTTCTGTGTGCATGGAGTTGTCATGAATCAGAGGGGAAAACATCTCTTAATGTCATGTCTTTCCCTTGTTCCCTCTATTATTTCCTTTTATGTATTTTATGAAATATATTTTAAACCTTTTTTGCATCTTTTCAAAACACTCTCATATATTTTATCTCATTATTACTGTAAGATATTTCTTCTGATCTGGCCTCTAGGCCATTAACTCCCTGTTTAGAAAATCCAACCTGTGTAATAGATATTTTGTATTTTTTAAAATGATGCCATTTTTGCTATGTGAAGGATTCCATTGAAGATTACTAAGAGACATAGATTGTTAAATAAAAACTCCATAGAAATATTGCCACCCAATTGACAAGTTCATCCTAATACCACCGTGGTCCACATGTTGCTGTGATATCGGAAGATCTGTCTCTGTTTTATTTGAATACCAACAAGGAAACCAATGGTACTCGGGTTTCACTGGGATTTACAGACTAAGACTACATAAAGAGAGCATCGTGGTCCACTTCTAAAAACTAAAGAAAACTTTATGGATTTCTGCAGATACGTGTGATATGTTGCTGGAAAATGATTATCCCAGGTTGGAAGGCACTGAAAACACAGTGATCACAACAAGGAACTGGAGTATACCAACAGTCATTAAAATAATAAAAGACCCAACAATGCTTCTTTCTGTCGCAAATGATTCATCATGTTTCAGAGACAACTCCACATAGAGGCAAGTTTCTTGTTATTTCTCTCTTTGGGCAAATGTTTCTTGTCTAATATAAGCCCCTCAGACTATTTTTGAAGATCTTAGATTGATGCAGGAGACACTTTCAACACTCCACGGTCTCATCTCCTGAACAGTTATTAAAACCAAACCTTTAAGTCAAGAAGACTGATAATATGTTTTCTCCTCCTGAAGGCATTTACAGCCTCTCCTTCCTAGCCACCATTTACCTACTTTCCTCTCTGGCTTCCAATCACTGCTACACTTCTGATAACCAAAGAGATCTTTCTTGAGTGCTTATTTATGCATTAATAAAAGTCTTTTGCTGTTTCTAATCTAGAATTTCCAGATGTTTATGGAATATAACTTGAAAACAAATAGATCTTTGATTCTCACTTCTAAATAGGGAATTAAGAGAACCTGAATATTTAACTGAGCTCATCATCTTGCCAGAACTTGAAGTAAAAAAGCATATTGCTTAACATATAACTTCTCATAGATCAAAGCCTGTTTGTTCCTAATGAGTACTATCAAGAAAGAAGACAACACTTTTATTTGAAGTATTTCCAGGCAATTGTTGACACCAAATAATAATGCTTCTTTATGAACTTAACCTTAGAGTACAGTGACAGAATTCTTGCCTTCCATGCAGAAGACCTATCAATGGAATGTCCTGCCAATGCAACTCATATGCACTTACCACCTGTCAACTGAAACTTGTTTGTTGCTATGGTTCAGAGACGGTTTTAGCAAAAATTAATTTTCAGCCCAAGCTGAAGTAGGATAAAAGGCATGGGAATCTACTTCAAATATGACCCAGTGAAAGTCTTACGGACCTCAATGATCCAGATAATGAGGGTGGCACAGGACTGCTGAGCGCTTTGTTCTCTCTCTCTCTCTCTCTCTTTCTCTCTCTCTCTCTCTCTCTCTTTCTCTCTCTCTCTCTCTCTCTCTCTTTCTCTCTCTCTGTGTGTGTGTTGAGTCAGGGATTGAATCAATGGCAGCTTAAATCTAACAACCACCATAAAATAAAAAATTGTAATTTTTGGTAACCTAAATAAGGAAAGGTTATTAACTCATTTAACATTAAAGTACCAGAGTATATTTACCAGAAATAACACCCAATCTTTTTTTTTGTCCACCTGCACCTAATAAAACAGAAAGATTGATGTGAAGATTTGGAATTTCCTGGGAAAATATCCAAACAATAGTACCCAGAGGTGATACTATCAATATCTGGGGTAACAGGCTTTTGGCTTTACACATATATGTGCTCCTTTTGCAACACCTGTAAGCAACCTTTCTCCCTAATCTTTGGCACCAGAGAGTTCCCATTGTTTAATCCATCGGAAGTTTTGCTGCAAACCCAAAGGACACAGCTCTCTGGTGAATGGAAATAACTAGTGTCTCTGAAGAAGAAAGAGGAGTGTTCTCCTTTGACATTTACCACCTCAGAAACCTAGTGCAGTCAGTTAGTTCTCGAGAGCAATGACTTTTCTGGGTCCTGGGAGGTTTTGGGGGATAAGATCCTCTTGACCCAGATTGGTGCCAAAGAAACCAGTCTAGATGCTATAAAGATATATCTTCAAGTTCAAGATTCATTCGCAATGTAACTCTCTTATTGTTGTTAGTTGCTATCTAGTTGACTCTGATTCCTGATGACCCATGTACCACAAAATAAAACATTGCTTAGTGTTGTGTCATCTTTACAAAAATGTGTATGTGGAGTCTGTCATTAAGGACACCGTGTATTTTGAGTGTGTTCTAATCTAGAGGACTTAAATTCAAGGCATGATTTTATTGCAATACATGAGGCTTTCATTGGCAATCACCAAGCCTTTCTTCTTGTTCTTAGTCAGGAAGCTCCTCCCAAACCGTGGGTGACCCTAGTGATATTTGAAAAACTGGCAGCATAGCTTCTGGTATCACCACAGCGTCCAAGCCATCATAGTATAGCAAACTTACAGAAGAGCAGTGAAATTAACCATACAAATGCAGAAACAGGACTTTTCTCAATTGATTCATTGTTTCTCCTATAATTAAGACTTGTCATTGCAATGGGGCAGCTTCTGCTTAGTCTCTTCTTTCTATCAGTCAGCTCTCTGCAGCCAACATTTATAAGATATCCTGCATTCTGACAATCTCTAATAGAAGTCAATTTCTTTCATTTAAGTAGAAGAAATGGACATGAACCTGTTCTAGACTTGTATTTCAGATATCATAAAATAAGCATCTTAAATGTCACTCTATCAATTACATACCCTATGCACATTTATGTGTCTGTGGGAGTGTTTCTCTATTATTAAAGCATTGCATTGCCTCAAAACTTATTGTTTTAACTGTCAAGCTCCCACATGCTACTCACAGAGTGACTGGCAGTCAGAATTGTGTGGTGAGTGAAGAATTTTGATGTTATTGGGTAGAGCCCAGTGGAATGAACAGGACTTTGAGCAACAGCATTTTTATTCTGAAAGTAAAAAGCCTCCAATGACTTCTCTTTCCTGTCAAATTCTAGATGTTTGTGGCACTTTCTTTGTTTTTTTGCTTTGGTTTTTGTCCTGAATTTTGTATTTTTCTGATATCCACTGAATGTGAAATAGCCTGGTATATTTCTTTGGGGATCCAGGATTTTTCTAGGTGATACCAAGGGATGGTTGTAATTCAGTGACATTTTGTCAGGCTGTTAAAGAGTAAATTTCTCTTGACTGTGGCAGGAGGTAATTATTTTTTTGTTTGTTTGTTTCTGACACAGGGGAAGAAAATTTGGGGTTGTTATTTCAAGAGACTTTTTGTTCTGTTTGGCAGGAAGGGAAAACACATTTTATTGTTGGAGGAATTGCCAGTCTCTGCTTATCCCTATAGGCTGGCTGCCAGTCTTAACACTTTGAACATTTCTACAACCTCAGTCTTTTAGTGGTTCTGCTTACTTCTCCCTGAAGAATTCACCAGATAGATGTGCTCCTCCTCTGATCTCACCTGTCATTTCATCTGTAGTATACTGTCACCATCAATCATAACCCTATGAACTATCTCCTATAAAACAAATCGAGCAATAGGTACAGTCACCATGCTCAGCGTTCACAGTCTAATGGGATGAAGGAGGTGGAGTGGACATATGAAACAATGACACAAAAGAATTTGTATTTTCTTTAAACACACGATAGGTTAGCTGTGCAGAGGTCTCAAAAAAAATTGAGTGACTTTTTGTTCTTTTGCTCTAGCTCCACACCAGAGAGCTCTGTTGGTTTAGAGGTAATCCTGCTACCCAAAAACAAGTGGTTTGAATCCACCAGCTGCTCCAGGGGTGGAAGATGGACCTGAGTTGGTAGTGCGTAACACCACCACTACGATACCCTGCCATTCTAGGTAAATCAGTTGTCTTCTAGTCAATTCCAATTCAGGGTGGCACTCCTAACACAAAGATTCTGTATCAGGATGTCTGTATCAGTTCGAATTCACTAGCAGCTCCAATGGGAGAACAATGGACAATCTCCTCTCATGTGGTTTACAGCCTCAGAAATGTACTAGAGGGTCAGTTTTATTTGGCGCTGACTCCACAGTGAGGTTTTGATAACTTCATAATGTCAGCAGAACGGTGTTCCACAGAGTTTTCAATGGCAGACTTTTCAAAAGTGCATCTTGCTCATTCTCCCAACGTGCTTCTGGGGGATGTAATTTTCCAACATTTTATTCTAGGTGTTGACCTGAAGGCTACTGGGTTCCTGTGACTCAAAGCCACATATTACTCCTTGAGAGAAATACAAATGATGAGTCTTCTTGTATGCTTCATAGCTTGGAAAACCAAGGGAGGTTTGTTATGTGTTGGTACAAACTCAACAGCAGCAAGTAAGTGATGAAGCAGCAACAATAATTTTACTAAACATATTTGATTGTTCATAAGGTGTTGGCCTGGATATTTTTTTAACTTTTAACTAAAATCTTAGATATCATTTCATTTCTGAAATTTCTCTGAAGTAGTGAGAATAGAGACCTGCCCTGATAGTCTCTTAGTGTTGTTGTTGTTTGGTGCCATCGAGTCATAGATGACTCATAGCGACCCTATGAATGAACAGCCTGAGCACTGTTCATACATAGAGTTTCCAGAGGCAAATAGGTACTTAATATGAAAGATTAAGAGTGAGTGAACTCTTCAAGAGAAAAAAAAAGAAACTCTGTAATCACCCTGGGCTAATCTCATGATTCTTTACAAGAGCTTTAGGATCACTTAGAAAGGAAAATTTAAAAAAATGAAATATTAGCTTACATTGTTTTTAGCCAGTGCTTACTTCAAAGGTTATCTAAAAGGTCAATATTCATCAATGGTGATGAAGAATTTTTAGGAATTCCATTAAATAAAGGGAATAATTTTAACAATTGCAACATAAGTGTTAAGTTCTTATTATGTGTCAGACACTACATACCTGCAAGCATCACTGTGATTTCTCATAAAATTCTGGTTGTTGTTGAAGTTAGGTGCCGTCATGTCAAGTATGATCCATAGTGATCCTGTAAACAACTGATCAGAACCCTTTCCTATCCTGTGCCATCCTCAACCTCCTGGCACATTAGAGCCCATTGCAGCAGTCACCATGTCAATCCACCTGGTCAAGGGTCTTCCTTTCCTTCACTGACCTTCCATCCTTCTAAACACCATGTCCTTCTACAAGGAATAGACTCTCCAAACAAGATGCTTGAAGTATGTGAGGTGAAACCTCATCATCCTAGCCTCCAAAAAGCACTCTGTTGACACACTCTTCAAGATATATTTATGTGGTTTTTGGCAGTCCATGGGATGTTCAGTGTTCTTCTTCAATATCGCAACTCAGAGGCATCAATTCTTCTTCTGTCTTCCCTATTCATTATCCAGTTCTCACTCAGATGCATAGTAAGTAATCAGAAAGAGCATGGCCTTAATCAGATGCACCTTAGTCTTCAAACTGACATTATCAATCCTCAATAATTTGGAGAGGTCCTTAGCTGAAGACTTTCCTAGTGCAATGTGTCTTCTGAATTTCTGACTTCTGGTACCAAGGATGTTAATTGTGGATCCAAGTAAGATGAAGCTGTTGATAGCATCTAATTTTTTTCTCCATCTACCACAATGTTGCCTACCATCCAGTAGTAAGAATCTTGTTTTCTTGACAATGAGATGTAATTCATATTGCTATATTCTCTGATCTTCTGCAAGTAGTGCTTCAAGTCCTCCTCACCTGGTAGAGAGGTATTATTAATCTAATTTCATAGGCGAGCAAACTGAGGCTTGGTTCCACAGTCCAGTTTTCTAGCCCAAGATTTCTATTTCTTTACAAAAAGAAGTATTTCAAGAGAAGTGTTGCAAATCCTGTTTCTGGCATTCTCTCCGTCACCATTTCTAACACTTCTCCAAACTTTATCTGTATTTGGTAGTGGTGGATGTACCATTATGTAGTGTTTCCACTCAGTGATGAAAGTAGTCAAGCCCCTGCATACACTAAATGTCTACTTAGTGCATGGTTCTCAATAATGAGCTGAGGATTTTGTCATTTTTTTAATCTAACCCCAGTTAAATTCTAAATAACAAAGAGGTCATCTGAGACTTAATGATTTTGCTTTTATTAACACTTTGTTCTTCTGCTTCTTAAAATCCACGTTAGCGATGCTGTACAGAAATTATACACTGGAAGTGTAGCTAAAGTCTTCCTAAGATATTTAAGAATTTTTTGTTGTTGTTGTTGTTGACTGCCTCTGAAGCCCCTCAACAATTATAAACATTTATCAAAGTTCATAGATTTTCTACAGGCAAGTTAAGATAGTTAAAAATTAAGGTTG
This sequence comes from Elephantulus edwardii, assembly GCF_000299155.1. Taxonomy (NCBI): domain Eukaryota; kingdom Metazoa; phylum Chordata; class Mammalia; order Macroscelidea; family Macroscelididae; genus Elephantulus; species Elephantulus edwardii. Next base: position 2,939,707 of record NW_006399851.1, read on the forward strand.
AAGTCTGTATTCTATTCAGATACTAGAAGAAAGGAATGGAGCTATAAGTTTGCTGTTTACAGTTTGACTTTTCAAAATTATTCACATTTGTAATTACACTTCCATTCTAATTTATTAAGCTAGTCATTTGATGGTCAAAATAATATATTTATTGAAATTATGTTATGATCATTAATGAAATAGTATGTACCAAAATTAATCAAAGTGATACAATTTAACACAAGACCTAAGGGGGAGTGGGAAGAGAAGGCACACTTCTCTTTTGGAAACAAATTATTTTCTTCATAAATGTCATTCCTTGATCAATTTTTATGTTTCAGTAATTCAAAGTCATAGTGCATTGTTTCTGTGAATAGTTTAGACTAATTCCAATATCCCAAGGAACAGTTAGTGGATTCAAACTGCTAAACTTTTAGTTAGCAGTTAGGTACATAACCACAATGCTGCCCAAGATCCTGCTCGATACATAATTGTTGTTATGTGCTGTGGAGGCAACTGTGACTCTTAGAAATCCTATACACAACAGTTCTGAACCTTGCCTCTTCTGAGCCAACCTTACTTCCTCCAACACACCTAACCCCATTACCCCAGTTACTGTGTCAATCCTCCCCATTCAGGGTTTCCTTTTCCTACTCTGTCTCTCCACCCTTCCAAGCATAATGTTCTTCTGCAAGGACTGGTCCCTCTTGGCAACATGTCCAAAGTATGTGATATGGATCTTTAAAACTCTTGCTTCCAAAGAGCAACTTGGTTTCACCCTTTCTAAGACAGACTTGTTTATTCTCTTGTCAGCCCATGGTTTATCCAATACTCTTCTCTAGTACCACAACTCAAAAGGCTTCAGCTCTTCTTCTGTCATCCTAAGTCCTTGTCCAGCCCTCTGAAAAATAATTTCAAAGACCATAGTCTGGATCAGGCTTATCTTAGTCTCTAAGCTGACATAATTTCTCTTTAGTGCTCTGGAGAGGTCACTGACATCAGCTTTTCCTAATGTAATTGTCTTTTAATTTCCTGACTGCTGGTGCCAAGAGAGTTGATTGTGGACCTGAGTAAACTGAAATTGTTAACTAATTCAGTCTCTTCTACAACTATCACAGTGCTGTCAATTGTCTCAGTGGTATCTGTTTTCTTCATGTTGAGCTTCAATTTATACTGAAGACTGCAGTCACTGACCTTCTATAGCAATCACTTCAGGTCCTCTTCAGTTTCAGTGAGTAAGGCATTATTATCTGCATAACACAGATTGTTGATTAGTCTTCCTCCAGTCCTGATGCCACATTTCTCCTTATGAGGTCCAGCCTCCTGAATGATATGTTCCACATACAAATTGAAAAATATGGAGACAGGACACATCTCTGACACACTCCTTTGCTACTTTTGTTTCTTTGCTCTGTTCTAACGACAGCTTCCTGGTCCAAGTACAGGTTTCCCGTGAGTAAAATCAGGTGTTCTGGGATTCCCATTCTTCTAAAGGTAAGCCACAATTTGTGATGCACACAGTCTAGTGCCTTTGCCTAGTCAATGAAACACAGGTAGCCATGCCTCTGGCACTCCCTGCTTTCAGCCAAGAACCATCTGACATTGACTATGATGTCCCATCTCTGACCAACCAGTGCTCAGACCTCCTCCCCACGTACCAACATTGCTGGGAAGTAGAGAGAGAATGAGAGTGCAAAAGTGGCTGGAGACAAGAGTTATCATATCAGGGTTATTTGCTATGATATCATATCAGATTTGGGGGCAGGGAAGAGAAAGGTACTGACAGCATGGTGGTACAATGTGAGTAAACAGAGGAGAATGCTGGAAGAATGGGGCCCAAAGGGTGAGGTGTTGCCAATACCAAATCTGTTAGCAATGTAATAGGGAGGAGTCTTTCATTTGCTGTTTTGAGCAAAATACTTGTCTGTTAAATACTGCTCCAGAACTGAGCATCCAAATTAAGGCAGATGAGGAAGAAGGATTGGCCATCCACTTCAGAAATAGCAGACCTTGAAAACCATATGTACAGTTGAGCACACTTAGATTAAACCGGTAGATATGGCACCAGACGCTGAGCTCTCACATTGAGAAACCCAAAGGAGGAACAACTGTAAGTAGACACAAGTGACTGGAATGTGAAAAGTATAGATGTAGGAAAATTGGATGTTAAAGAAGAAATGGAACCCATAAATATTGACCTCCTAGGCATCTGCCAAATGAGGTAGATTGGAGGGGGACAGTTTGGAGCAGACTACCACATGATCTACTATGTCTGAAGTGAAAAGATGAGAACAAATGGGGTCACATTCATAGTGAAATAGATTATTTGTAATTATTTGTAGATCCGTCTTGAAATACAATGTTGTGAGTGAACCAAGAGGAGGAAACAGAAGTTTGGTGTTTTTTTCACTGACTTTTGCAGTCAGAAATTGATCAAACATGCAACTAAGATGATACATTTGTTATTGGTTTTTGTTTGCTGTGTGTACTGTAGAGTCAGAACCGACCCATAGCTGACCCTCTGGTAGGTTATCAGAGGCAGTTAATGCATGGGAGGAGATTGCCCAGCCTTCTCCCACAGCTCATGGCCTCAAACTATGTGCCTTTGGGATTGCAGCGCAGCTTCTTTCCACTAGGCCACCAGAGCTTATTAGTTGTTAGCCAAATAAATCAATAGATCAAATATATAGACTTGTATCTAAAGATATATGGACAGAAATAAGTGGAAATGAAAGGGAAAGCAGAGAAGTCAAATGGGTTTTATGCACCCACAATTGGCTTACCATGTGTAGGATTTCGTTGAAATATAGCCCAGCATCATAGAAATTTCCATTGTGTCTGACTGGGTGTGTTCTAGCCTTCAATTCCTCGGTCCATCCTTGCATGACACAGCCTCCCATTCCAGTGAGGAGGGAAACTTTAAGGATGTAAGAGCCTTGGGACATCTTGTCCTTGCTGCCCCTTAAACATTTTATCTGAATTTGAAGAGGCTGCAGTGACTGAGGTTGTTCAACCTAAGTGAAAGACCAAGTTATTGGCGTTATTGAAATACACAGGAACTGAATAAAGCCACAACAATGTCTGTCTAAGGGAGGTTGCTGTTGTTGTTGTTATGAGCTGTTGAGGCACACATAGCGACCCTGTGTAGAACAGCCCTAAACTCTGCTCTGTCCTGTGCCAATGACACTGTCTCTGACACACCCATGTGGTTTACCCCATTCACTGGATCAATCCACCTCATAGAGGGTCTTCCCCTCCTGTGCCGTCCCTCCACCCTACCAAGCATGATGTCCCTCTCCAAGGATCTGTTCCTCCTTACAACATGTCCAAAGTATGTCAAATGAAGCCCCAGAATCCTTGCCTCCAAAGAGCTGTCTGGTTTAACCCTTTCCATGATGAATCTGTTTGTTTTACTAGCAGTCCATGGTACATTCTGCACTCTTCTCCAGCACCACAGCTCAAAGGCATCAATTCTGCTTCTATCCTCCCTGGTCATTGTCCAACTCTCTGATGCATAACAAGTGATTGCGAAGACCATGGCCTGTATCAGATGCACCTTAGTCTCCAGAGAGACACCATTGCTCTTCAGTACTTTGGAGAGGTCCCTAACAGCAGACATTTTCATGGCAATACATCTTTTAATTTCCTGCCTACTGGTGCCAAGAATGTTGACTGTGGAGCCAAGCAGACTAAAGTTGTTAACAATCTCAATCTCTTCACCATCCATCCTGATGCTGCCAATTGGTCCAGTGGTGGAAATCTTTGTCTTAAGAAAAATTATTTTGACTCAATTTTTAATTGCCAGGCATTACCAACGGTAAAGGATGAACACATAGAATATTTAATTAGGGGGTCAAAAGGCAAACCGGCTGATTATGCTAGGGAAGGTTTAACAAATTCTGATTTAATAATCGGTGACGTCAGAAACTACTCATCTATTATAATGAGATAGAGTTAACAGGAAAGCAACACATTTGCAGCCATATAGCATGATTTTTAAGATATTCATGATAGCTAAACAAAAGCAGGAAGCTGCAAACATAAAGTTCAAAAGATGATTACCATTATCCACCATACTAACTACAGAACACAGTCAATTGATTGGTGAAGAGCAAAACAGTCAGATCAACACATTACATTATCTCACACATAGTTTAACATAGATGGTGAATTTCCCTAGACTTCAAAGGTGAATACAAAGATAAAGTAGATAAGAGAAAAAGGAGCCCCGGTAGTCTTAGGGATTTTGTTACAAAAGGAAAATGTAACAGTTCCAATCCACTTGCTCTTCAGCAGGTGAAAGACAGGCAGACTGTTCCTGTTAAAATTTTGCAGCCTTGGAAACATAATAGAGGGTCACTACGAAGGGGACTAGACAAACTCCCAGGCAATGAGTCTGAGGTTTATTCTGACACTCAGCACTAATTTCTTGTGTCAAGAATATTGATGCAAATACTTTTCATAAGACATTTTAAATTCATTGGTCACCTATAAGTAAAAGAAGTTGGATATTTTTTACAAGTGGTTTTTGTATAAGCTTATGCAAATTACTAAGAGTCCTAGCGGACTAAAATTTCAACTGAAATCTACATAGAGCTGGCACGCTTTGGGCATATTGCTGGGTCTAACCCTCTGAGACTTCGAAATAATTTTATGTAAAGGGAAGAGCATAGTAAAGAATGGTGTCAGTTAGTAAGGGGGGGGAGGTGTTTGTGTGCCAAAGCGAGGCTTGAAGCCACAACCCTGAGTCTAAGAGTCTCATGCTCTACTGACTGAGCTAACTGGGCAACTAGCTGGGCATGTTGCTAGGAGAGGTTATTCTTTGGAGAGGGACATCATACTTGGGAAAGTGGAGGGACAGCAAAGGAGAAGACCTTCAACCAGGTGGATTAACACAGTGACTACAGCAATGGGCTCAATTGTGTGTCAGAGACTGTGAGGTGGGTAGTCATATTCTACTGGATGGCACCTAACAACAACAACAACAATAAAAATATCATTAAGCCATGCTGTCTGTACTTACCCACTGGTTTTCAGAATGACTGAACTTTAGTGAATCATCTCTAATATTAAACTTTAAGTAAAATGAAAGGAGCCTAGGTGAGGCACTGGTTTAAGCACTGAGTCATCTGGTGGTTAGACTATGCCAATAGCTTCTTGTGAGAAAGACAAGGCAGTGTGTTCTCATTAAGATTTTTCAGCCTCAAAAATCTAGTGAAATAATTCTACTCTATCTTATTGAATCTCTGTGAGTCAGAAATAACTGGGTATCTGTGAGATTTTAAAGGGGGGGAAAAAACACAACCCACAGTCTTGGGAGGGAGAGATGCTTGATATTTTGGCTACTAGGGTTAAAAGCACCATTAGTTAATCTTCATCCACCAGTAATAACTTTGTAATCCTGCCTCAACTTTATTTCCTGAGAGATAATATATTTTTCCATATGGACAGAATACTTCTCAAACAAAATCCTACTTAAATAAACAGTGAAATTTGTTAAACTTCATTTCTTTCTTTATATGAGACACACTTAAAACTAATCAGAATAACAATTATTTTCAGTTTAATTGGAAAATTCTTAATTAACAATAAAGACTTAACCTTAATATCCAGCTCCCAAAAATATTTTAAAAAATTAACACCATGTGAATAAATAGACAAGTCTTTTTAAACCTCAAGGCAGGATTACTGATGTGGGCAGACCAAGTTATTAAACACATTCTAAATTAAATGCCTCCATGAATTTTATACTGAAATATATTGTGATAGTTTTGCATGCCAAATGTGACATTTTGTATTTTAGATTTAGCTTCTGTAGTAATTTTAAAAATGTCAAACAAACAAAGATTTTGTCATTTACCAATGGAATTATCATGCACGGCCGCTTAGCCATCCCTTCGCTGGTTCTTGTGGTTGCTTCAAGTCAGCAAGCCATAAAAAATCTTTATCTCTCTGAAACACAGCAATTTGGAAGATAATCAAATGGTGACTGGGGGGCAGAAATGCCAGTCTGAGGAATTACACCACAATCTCACTCACATTTACAATCTCCCTCAAAGCGAGATCTGACGAGTAGGAAGAAGAGATAGAAGACCCCACACGTCTGAAGCCTGGTCTCGTGTGCACCGTGGCTGGTTTGCCTCATTGTCTAGCAAGGACCCTGCCTGGCACAGTAGGCACAGACTTTTGAGGAATTCTAAATTCATAACAGTCAAGGGTTCAAACAATTCTTTAGAATTCACCTTAAAAATATATTTTAAGATTTGCTGGAAGTCTGTTTCTCTAAAGTGTTCTACAGGAGGAAAAGGACAACAGGCAGCAGTCAATGCACTTGATCTCTGTTGATTATAGTCTGCATCAGACAAAAAGTCAGTCCAGGGGCGTCTCACCTCCCAGCAAGGGCCTCCTGTTCTCTTTGATTGCTTAGTTGCTTCAGTGAGGTTACTAAGCCTGCTTTCCTTGACTTCTTCACAAACATTGGAATCTGCATTTAATGGGTGGCTTTGAATGCTGCAGTCAGAGACAAGAAAGAGAGAAGAAAAAAAGAAAGATAAATCAACCGTGAAAAAGGTTTGCCTCTAGAGCTACAACATAATTTGATATTTTCCTTAACCATTTTGTCAGATTCACTGAGAATTGAATAGGCAGCATCTTACAGGTGAAGAAGGTTATTATAAATGGGGGAGATGATTAGCCTTTTTAAATTTTTTTAGATAAGTAGCATTTGACATAAACCCCAAAACAATATACTGCCACTAGGTCCATCAGATTTCTGAGACTATAAATCTTTATGGGAGGAGACTGCATCTGTCTCTTGAACAGCATCTGAACCACTGACCTTTCTATCCAAAACCTGATCCAGTATATATTAAACCACCAAGGCTTCTTAGCTTTTGAATTAAAGTCCTACAAAGCATGGTGTTATTATTGTCAATTCATAGAGACTTATGTACCACAGAACAAAACACTGCCTAACCATGACAATGTGAGCTTGAACCTGCTATTCTGATATTATTTTTTTACACCTTTTAACATATGGTGCTCAGTTTCCAGCACTCTATCAGACTATGTGGTGTTGTAATCCATGGGAATTTCATTGATTAATTTTCATAATCAACTCATAATCTTGAAGCTTTACCCAAACCTGTCTTACTCCTATTTATGATATTGATAGCATAACTCGCAGAGAAACATGCAGACTGCTACAATACAACTGACAGACAAGTTGTTGTTGCACACCTGTTATATACCATCAAGTCAGTACTTACTCACAGCTGACCCTCCAGGAAGTTTTCAGAGGCAGTAAATTGATTGGGATGAGATTTTCCCTTGGAATAGCTGGGGAATTTGAAACGTGTGCCTTTCAATTGGCAGTGTAGCTTTTTATCACTTGTTGCTGTTAGCTTCCTTTGAGTCAAGTATATAAGGTAGCAACCTTATGAACAGCCAACCTGAAACTTGCTCTATACTGTGCCATTCGCATCATCTGTAAGATACTAGAGACCAATGCTGAAGTCAAAGTATCAATCCATCTCATTGGCGGTCTTCCTCTCTTTTGCTTACCCTCCATCTTTCCAAGCATGATGTCCTTTTTCAAGGAATAGCCTTACCTAGCTTCATGTCCAAAATGTGAAGACGAAGCTTCATCATCCTTGCCTATAAGAAGCACATCTGTTTGTTCTTTTGGCAGCCCACTGTATATTCAGTACTCTTCTCCGGCACCACAACTCAAAGATATCAGTTCTTCTTTTATCATTCTTAGTCATTGTCCAGCTCTCTGCTATGTAGCAGGTGATTGAGAAGATCATGGCCTGAATCAGGCATAACTTAGTCTTCAGACTGACATCATTGTTCTACCACAAAATATTGTTTTGTTAGTTTCCATTGAATCAACTCATTACTATACAATGATCTCTACAATTAAAAAAGACACTTGTTTCAGAAATTATGAGAAGATAAATTATCTGATAAAATTTTTGTCACCACTTAATTTTTTGCATTCCTGTAAATTTGATGGTTAGAAAATTTTAAGAGAAAGATATTTAAATGGACAAGCAGCTGATACAGCAAAAATTCCTTCCTTTCTTTTTCTTTCTGCTGTTATTATATTTTTAATGTAAGACTAGAATGGATATATATTCCTACCATCAATGTGTTCTGTAGGCACAGTCTCTCATATCAACAGTGAATGATGTTACTGAAGGTTCTTCTTTATTGACTTTCATTCTTTTAAACATTTTAACTGTGACGTGTGTGAAAGTTTATAAAGCTTATTGTGTTCATTGCTTTTCAGTCAAGCATATATATTTTGTTTCGAATATGAATTATAATGTACACAATGTCTCATTGTCTATGCATTAAACATTGTCTTTCCCTATACCTATTACAATAAAATTTCCATTTTACATCCAATAACTTGTCTACTCCCCTGTTTCCTGGTAACCATATGAGATTAATTCTATCCACATGAAGTCCTTTGTCTATTTTACAGCAATTCTCTTGTACAGTACTCATCTTTTAGTGACTGATTTATTTCACTTAGCAAAATGATCTCTAGACTCACACATGTTATGTAGTGTTTTACTAATTTCTCACTATTTTTCAATGCTGCATAGTACTCCATTGTGTAAGTATACCATAGTTTCTCTATCCATTCATTTGTTTGATGGGCACTTGGTTGTGTTTATTTCTTTATTATAAATAACATTGCAATAATTATTATTGTTAGGTTATGTTGAAGATTTCAAACTTTTCTTCAGCTCTCAGGATGTTGCCTAAAAATTCAGTGGTGATGATTTTTGTTTTCTTAATGTTGAGAAGTAATCTATATTGAAGGCTGTAGTCTTTGTTCTTCTACAACAAATATTTCAAGTCCTCTACACTTTCAGCAAACAAGGTTGTTGTGGCATCTTCATTACACAGGTTGCTGATGACTCTCCAGTTGTGATTCCATATTCATAAAATCCACTTCTCAAATCACATAGTTATTATATAGATCAAATATATATGGGGAAAGGATACAAGTCCCATGAATACTTTTCCTGATTTTCAACCATGCAATGTTCCCTTATTCTCTTTGGACAAGAGCTTTATGGTCAAACTACAGGTTTTTCACGGGCATGTATAAGTGTTCTGGGATTCCCATTCTTCTTTATATTATCCATAATATGTTATGATCCATGCAATCAAATCCCTTTGAGTAGCAAATAAAACAACAAAAAAAATAAGCATCTTTCCGGTATTCTCTGATTTCATCCAAGATCTACCTGACATTAGCCATGATATCACTCATTCCTTGGTCTCTTCTGAATCCAACTTGTATTTCTGGCAGTTCCCTATTAAGATACTGTTTCAGAAATAAACATGAGTGTACATATAACTCTTACTTTTTAAGGTGTATTTTCAGCAGTTAGATAGCTCAATGAAATGCTATCTCTATTTTCAAAGTTTTAAACAATTGCTAACCTGTTTTCATGTTGTGGCTGTTATGTACTGTTGAGTCAACCATAACTCATAGCAATCCTATGAACTGTATCTCTGAACCCTGCTCTACCCTGAGCCAATCTCACTATATCTGAAATATATACCTTTACCATCTCAGTTATTGTGTCAATCAATCTCATCTGGGGTCTTCCTCTACTGCATGGTCTCTCAACCCATCCAAAAATGCTATCCTTCTTCAGAGACTGGTCCATCCTGGCTACATGACCTAAGAATGTGAGACAGAGCTTCAAAAACCTTGCCTTAAAGAAGTAGCTAGATTTCATCCTCTTCAGGGAAGACTTGTTAGTTCTTTTGGCAGTCCATGGTATGTTTGATACACTTCTTCAGTACCACAATTCAAAGGCATCAATTCTTCTTCTGTAATTCTTGGTCAATGTCGTGCTCTCCAATGCATAGCAAGTAATTGCTAAGACCATAAACTGGATTAGGTGTACCTTAGTCTCTATACTGATGTCCTTGCTTTCCAGGACTCTGGAAAAGTCCCTGACAGCAGATTTTCCTAATCCAATTTGTGTTTTTGCTTTCCTGACTGATTGCGAAGAGTGTTGATTGTAGAACTGAGCAAGTTGAAATCGTTAACAATCTCAAGTTCTTCTCCACCTATCATGATCCTGCTAATTGGACCATTGGGGAGAATCTTCATTTTCTTGATGTTGAGCTTCAAAACATATTGCAATATGACCCTCTGAAGCACATGCTTCAGACCCAACTCAGTTCCAACAAGTAAGTTGTGTCATCCGTATAATGCAGATTGTCGAACTGTCTTTCACTGTGGTTGCATATTATATTCCTAGTAGTTGAATATGCAAGTCCCAATTTTAAAGCACCAACATTTTTGTTTGTTGTTCTGTTGAACTTTGCTAATGTTGTTGAAGTGATTATTATCTCATTTCTGTCTTAATTTGCATCTCATTTCTTCATGTGTTTACACATCTGAATGTCTTCTTTGGTGAAGAGACTTTTTTAATTTCTACCCATGTTTGAATGGTGGTGTTTGTTATTATTAATTACTCAAGTTACAGCACCATTTGCCTACTTCCTCAAATGCATTTTACTTTGAAAGGATCTTCTATTTCACTCTGACTAAAGCAGATTTCCTTCAGCAGAGCCACCTGGGAGGCGATGACTCTCCTTCCTCCAGAACAAAAATCTTTCTGCCTCCCATTGCTGATCAACTCCCTGGTATGGAAATTATTTCCTTAATTCTGTTAGCGCTAAAGAGACATGAGGCTTGATTAGGACACCAGTTTTCTGGCAATTCAATTTCAAATTAAATACACCTTCTTCTAAATTTTATTACTTCTAAACCACTGTATCTATTTTCTTTAATGCCCCTACTATATTATAGCTATGAAGGCAAACAGATTTCATTAGTAAGAATCAAACATTTTATGCTAACCAAAATGAGAACATTTCCTCAGATTTTTTTCCCCTCTGTCCCCTTGTCAAAACCTCCAAGGCACTCATCAGAGAACCTAAAATCTCAATCTAAACAATTGGGCATTAAGTTAATTATTACAGTTCTCAGAAATAAAACCATAACAGCGACAACAGAATCAAGGCCTCTCGTTGCAATTCCAGGTTTTGTCTATAATTAAAACTTTCTAAAAATTCAGTTCTTTAGTTAAGAAGGAACACAGTGAATACCAAAAAGTCAACACACCAGCTTTCAGAAGATAGTAGGCCCTATGGGAAAAGTCTTGTGACTTACATTCCCGTGGGACACTCACATCCTACATCAGACAGAAGCTAAATCCAACACCAACTCACTTTAGGACTAGGGTTCTTTTTACCCTCTTACATGGTGTGTTGTGGAGTTCTGGTAGCCTTGTGGTAAGAAGCTGTGCCGCAAACCCAAAGATGAGTTGTTCGAACCCATCGGCCTGCTCTGCAGGAGAAGGATTGGCAATCTCCCTACACAAGATTAACTGCCTATAAAAATCCATTGGAGGGACAATTATGGGTGGGTTCTGACTCAAAAGCACAAAACAACAACATACAGTATTTTAGGGAACTCTGATGGCTTAGTGGTAAGGAATTGTCCTGCCAACAAAAAAGATTCAAATTCACCAGCTGCTCTGAGGAATACAATCTCTTCCCTTGCAATTTACTGCCTTCTGACAATGCCAGCAGTATAGCCTTGAAAAGTTAACAAAGCGCTGATGGATCAGAATCAACTCAACAGTAGTGAATTTGGTTTGGGTTTGGTTTTTCTTTGTTTTGTTGGGTTTTTTTGTTGTTTGTTTGTTCGTTTGTTTAAATACAGCCTAAGAGGAGCACTGAGTATCGCGTGGACTGCCGAAAGAACAAGCAGATATGTCCTGGAAAGGGTACAGCCAGAGGGCTCCTTGGAGGAAAGGATGACAAAGCTTCATCTTTCATACTTTGAACCTGTGGCTAGGTGAGGTTATTCTTCGGAAAGGAATACCATACTTGGAAAAATGAAGGGTCAGAAAAGGAGAGGAAGAACACAAATAAGATGGACTGACACTCTGACTTCAGAGATGATGAGGGTGGCACAGGATGGGCTATGTTTCAGGATGGCTGTTTATAGCATTACTGATGAGTTGTACTCAACTCGACAGAACCTAATAATAACAATATATTGGTTTTAGGCCTATATAAAATGAAATTGTATTAAGTTACAAAAAAATCAAGGAATGCTGGATTGTGTTTCAATGTCAAGAAAACAAATATTCTTACCACTCGACAAATAGGCAACATCATGATGGTTGGAGAAGAAATTGAAACTGTCTGCTTCATCTTATTTGGATCAACAATTAACACCCTTGTTATCAGCAATCAGAAAATCAGTGGATGTATTCCATTGGGAAAGTGTTCAGTTAGGGATGTCTCCAAATTATTGAGGAGTAATGCTGTTAGTTTGAGGGCAAAGGTGTGTCTGACAGTCCATGGTCTTTCTAATCACTTGCTATGCATCTGGGTGAGAGCTGGACAATGAATAAGGATGACAGAGGAAGACTTGATGCCTTTGTGTTGTGGTATTAGAGAAGGGCACTGAATATTCCATGGACTGCTAAATGAACACTTAAATATATCTTGAAGAGGGTGCAGAGAGAATGTTCCTTGGAGGCAAGGATGATGAGGCTTCACCTCACATACTTCAGGCATGGTGCTAAGAGGGGCTATACCTTGGGGAGGGAGATGACACTTTGAAGGGAGGAGAGTTGGTGAAGGAAAGGAAGATCCTCAGTCAGATAATTTGAAATGGTCACTGCTTCAGTGGGCTTTTATGTGTCAGGAAGTGTGAGGATGACACAGGATAGGATGGGGTTCACATCAGTTCTTCATAGGGTCATCCAACAAAAGCAGTTCACAGCCTGTAAAAAATCTGGTAAAAAGGTGAGGTCGAGTATTCATATATGGGTGTGTAGGCATAATTTTGGGTGCTTTGAGTTTTTA
>NW_006399851.1:2952712-2966969 GCF_000299155.1 Elephantulus edwardii
TATATATATACACAAAATCATGCTGATACTATAATGCTGATAATTTTAACCTGTAGTTTCCATTCTATACATTATAAATAATTTTTGTGGCAGAATTTGTGATAATTATCTGGCATTTAATTTTAACATTCCAGCATCATTTCTAAATCTGCCCATCATAGATTTCTTTTATTAACTTTCTCACATTAAGGTCGTGTAGTCATGCCTGGTCATTTTTGTAATATAAATATCTATTAGGATCCCACTGGGAATGGACAGCATTCCATTCTGCACTGCATTCTCTGAGACATGACAGTTTAGAAATCAGTAACTGTGACCCTGACAATGAGTATTGTTCTCCCAAACACTGAATAGCTTCCACAGATAAATCCTGCTTATTGCTACTGTATCTACAATATTTTCATGCTCTTCTTGCTGTTGATTCAGAATTTGCTCATAGTTGATCCTCTGTAGGGTTTCTGAAGCTAGAAAAGGAGAAACTCTTCTCTACTTCTGCATTATTTATATTTTGGATAAAAACTTTTATTGTGGGGGCTTCCTATGCATTGCAGTGCATTTACATAATAACATTCCTGGCCTGTACCAATGCTGACAATCAAATATTTCTCAAAATATTGCCCCTGTTGTTGTTATTGTTATGTGCTATGGAGTCATCTGTGACTCATAGCGACCCTACATACAATAGCCCTAAACACTGCTCTATACTGTGCTAATCATATTGTTCCTAACACACCCCATTACTCCAGTCACTCAATCAATCCATCTCATTGAGGGTCTTCCTCTCTTGCACTATTCCTCCACCCTCCGAAGCATGTTGTCCCACTCCAAGGACTGGTCCCTCCTTGTAACATGCCCAAAGTATGTCAGAAATAGCTTCATAATCCTTACCTCCAAGGAGCAGCCTGTCCTGAATAAACCTGTTTATTCTCCTAGTAGTCCATGGTGTATTCAATACTTTTATCCAGCACCATAACTCAAAGGCATCAATTCTCCTATCATCCCTAGTCATTGTCCAGCTTTCTGAGGCATAACAAATAATTGCAAAGAATATGGCCTAGATCAGGCACACCTAGAGAGGTTCCTGACAGAATACTTTCCCAATGAAATTTGTTTTGATTTCCTGGCTACTGGTATCAAGAGTGTTAATTATGGAGCCAAGCAAACTAAAGCTGTTGACAATCTCAATCTCTTCACCATCAATCCTGATGCTGCCGATTGGTCCAGTGGTGAGAATCTTTATCTTCTTGATATTGAGCTTCAATCCATGTTGAAGGCTGAAGTCCTTGACTTTCTGCAGCAAGCACTTCAGATCCTCCTCAGTTTCAGCAAGCACAGTTGTATCATCTGCATAATGCAGATTGTTGATGAGCCTTCTTTCAATCCTGATGTCACATTCCTCCTCATAGAACACAGACTCCTGGATAATCTGCTCTGTATATAGATTGAAAAGGTATGGAGATAGGACACAACCCTGATGCACACCCTTTTCTGTTTTGAACCATTCAATGTTTCTTTATTCTGTTCTGATAGGTTTCACGTAAGCATGCTCCCAGGAGCAACACCGATGCCTTCAGGATAGCCTTAACTCACATGTGTTGATGCTTATGCTTACTGAAAGTTCTGATGATCTTATCCATAATGAGACGTTCTGCTAACCAGAAGGTGCTCCATCGCTGGAGGTCTTAATCCACCTACAGCTCTCCATGGGACAAAAATGGGCAATCTCCTCCTTGGCAATTTATAGCCTCTGAAAATAAGCTGGCAGGTCAGCTGCTGATCAATCTGGCAATTGATTTGAGGTTCGTTTTACTATTTTAAGACATTCTTTTAACTAATTTCTTCTCATAGTTTATAATTTATTTATAATTATCCCATTTAACCTTGAAGATCAACCACCACAGTATTACTTTTCCTCTAAACAATGAGAAACTGATGCAGAAGAGTTGAGTATTTTGTTTCAGGTCATATATTTATAAAATTCCAACCAAGACCATTTAACATGTTTGTGTTGTCAGATGTTCTTGAGTCAGCTCTAACTCCTAGTGACCTTTTGATCAACAGAATGAAATTATACCTTATATCTTGCACTGTCCTCGCAATCTTTACTGTGACATTATTTTACCCATTGTTGTAGATTGCCCTTGTCAATCCATCTCCTTGAAGACTTCCTCACTTGTACTGACATTCTATTATTTTCAAGTATGATGTCTTTTTTCCAGGAACTGACCCTTCTGATAATATGAACTTCCAGATTTCCTTTTTAAAAATAGTACTAATAAATAATAATAATAAATAATCACTTAACAAGAAAAACAGAAATATGACAATCTAAGAGTAAAGAAAATTAAAGTTCATGAGAATCAGATATGCTCTTAAATATATTCTACCTGAATTTCAAGATCATCTTAAGTTTGAAGAATTGAATACCAATGATCAAAGACCATAGTTGTGGAATGATATCAAAGATATTATACTTGAAGAAAGCAAATGGTCATGGCTAAAAACAAAGAAGAAAGAAAAAAAACGGACACCAGAAGACACTCTAAAAATGCAATAAAGAATCATGAAGCCAAAACAAAGGGAAAACATGTTAAAGTAAAAGAACTGAGCAGAAGATTTCAAACGACAGCTCAAAAAGACAAAGCAAAGTATTGCGATGAAATGTGCAGAAAGCTGGAATGGGAGAATGAGAAGGAAGAACTTGCTCTGTATTTCTCAAGCTGCAAAAATGGAAAAACAAATTTAAGACTCTAGTCTCAATATTAAAAGATGCTATGGGCAATCTATTTAATGACTCAGAAAGCATAAAAAAAAAGATGGAGGGACTGCACAGAATCACTGCAGCAAAAAGAACTGACAAACACTGAAAAAATCAGAAAATACTATTTGAGGGAGACAATGATAAAAAAAATAGGAAGTGAATGGCAAAAAATAAGGCCCCAGGAATTGATGGAATACCAACTGAATTGTTTATATTCACAGATACATCCATGGATGTGCTCACCAGTCTGTCAGAAAATTTGAAGGAGAGCTGTCTGGCCAATGGAATTATAAGAGATCTACATTTGCCCAATTCCCAAGAAAGGTGATCCAATAAAGTGTGGGAATTATCGAACAAAATCATTAATATTACATGTAAATAAAATATTCCTTGAGATCATTGAAAAATGGCTAGAAGAGTACATAGACAGGGAATTGCCAGAAGTTAAGGCAGGATTTAGAGGAGGCCATGGCACCAGTGATATCATTGTTGATGTCTAATGGAACTTGGCTGAAAGTAAAGAATACTGGAAAGTTGTCTATTTTTGCTTTATTGACTCTGCAAAGGCATTTGACTGTGTGGACCATAACAAGTTATAGTTGACATTAAGAAGAATGGGAATTCCAGAACATTTAATTATGCTCAGGCAAAACCTATGCCTAGACCATGTGGCCGTTGTCCAAACAGATCCATGAAACACTGCATGGTTTAAAATTAAGCAAGTAGTGTGTGTGAGTTGTATTCTCTTTCCATCCCTATTCAGTAAGTAAGCTGAGCAAATTATTTGAGAAGCTGGTCATTATGAAGAGGAATCAGGATCAGAGGGAAACTTATCAACAACTTGTGTTATGCAGATGGCATAACCTTGCTTGCTAAAAGTGAAGAGAACTTGAAGCACTTATTGAAGACAAAGAATAGAGCCTTCAATATGGATTGCATCTCAATTTCAAGAAAATAAAGATTCTTACCCCTGGACATGTCATGATAGATGGTGAGAAGATTGAAACTGTCAACAATTTCATATTGCTTAGGTCCACAATTAACGCTCTTGGCATCAGCAGTTAGGAGATCAGGAGATGTATTGCACTGGGAAAGTCTGCAGTTAAGGGCTTTTCTAAATTACTGAGGTGTAATGATGTCAGTTTGAGGACTCAGGTACATCTGATTCAGGGCATGGTCTTTCCAATAACTTGCTATGCAGCTGAGAGCCGAACAATGAATAGAGATTACAGAAAAAGAATTAATGCCTCTGAACTGTGGTGTTGGAGAAAAGCATTGAACATCCTTTGGACAGCCAAAAGAACAAACAAATATGTCTTGGAGAGGGTGCAGCCAGAGTGCTCTTTGAAGGTAAGAATGATGATGCTTTGCCTTACATACTTCCAGCATATTGCTAGGAAGGACTATTCCTAGAAAGGACATGATGCTCAGAAAGGTGAAGGGTCAGCGAAGGAGAGGAAGACCCTCGACCAGGTAAATTGACATGGTAATTGTCACCATGGCTTTAACGTGTCAGGAAGTATTTGGATGGCACAGGATAGGAAAGGGTTCAGAACTGTTGTTCATAGAGGTGCTATGGGTTGTACTTGACTCAACGGCACCTAACAACAACAATAAAAAAATATTTAATCGTTAAATAAAATTAAGAAAGATTAATTTGCAATAAAATAGTTAAATTAAATTATCAATCCTTTTATTTAGAGTCAAATATGACAAAATTATCAGTTAAAAAGTCAAATTGTATAATTTATAACTGATAGCACATTTCATATTAAATATTCTTCAAGAGTCTCCCTGCCTTTAAGAATAGTTTGAAATTGTTCCTTAGGTCAGTACTCCTGCTTTTTCTTTTTTTTTTTTCTGGCTGTAATTGTCTCTTCCTGCTTTTTAAAATCATAGGTTATATTTTAAATATGAGTGAAATGACTCAGATAAAGAGAATAATTTAAAAAAATAATTCTCATAGGGAATAAAATAGTGTTGTGGCTATTTTAGTGGACTTATCCATTAAAATTATAGAAGTTTTTTTTGTTTTCACTTGAAAATAAGGACAGAGAAACTCTTTTTAGAAAGATAGTTTTTGCCAGTTGCCAAATGTGTGATCCTAATTGTATTATAATTTTTTACATTTACCACCCTGAACTTATAAACAGGCAATTACAAACTAGGACAACAATGACAAAAGTGTATATGCTTTATATAATTCAGCTCTGCTAACAAATTATAAAAATAAAATAAAAGGAAGGACAGTAGGTATTATTTGTGTTGTTAGTTTCACCGAGTGGGCCCTATGAACACAAGTCTGACCGTTGCCTTATCCTGTTTCGTACTCATCATCTCTTATGTGCTTACACACATTGTGATGCTCACTATGTCGTTCCGTCTTGTTGACAGTCTTCCTCTCGTTCTTTGGCCTTCTTCACTCCCAAGCACGATATCTTTTTCCAAGGACTAACTCCCCCGGCCAACATAGTAAAGTATGTGAGACAAAGTTTCACCCTCCACGCCTCTATGGAGCACTAGCCTTGCACTTCCTTCAAAACATACTTTTTTTGATCTTTTGACAATGCATGAGATATTCGGTGTTCTTTACTAACACCACATCTCAAAGACATCAATTCTTCTGTCATCTTTATTTAGTGTCCAGCTTTCAGAAACACAGGACATGATGAAAAACGTCATGGCTTGGATCAGGCATACTTTAGTATATAAACTAAAATTCTTGCTCTTTAGCACTTTGGAGAGATCTTTTACATCTGATTTTCCCACGGCAACACATTTTTTTACTTCTTTGACTGCTATTACCATGGGTGTCGATTGTGTATCCAAGTAAAACGAAGTCATTGGCAACTTCAGTCTTCTCTCCAAAATAATGATTTTACTATTGGTCCAGTGATGACAATTTTTGTTTGAATGACTTCTATAAATAAGCATCTGCAAATTTTGGAACTTGTTTTTAATTCTTTCTAAGTTTAAGAAATCATCCTTGCTTCTAAGGAGCACTCTGGCTGTGGTCTAATAGGGGGAGTTCCCTAAACTTATACCTATTTCTGATAGAGATTCCACACTGCAAAGGACAGAGTACTTGCCATAACCAACCCTTGAGCATTCATACACTAAAATGAGACCTGAACTTTTTCTAGAAAAGTAATAATATATAGTTCCAATCTATGCTACCATTATTATAATGCTCCATCTCCAAACCGGTATATGAGTGAAGTGGAAAAGATAGGATTCAGGAGGAAAGTGGGCCTTATTTATCACAAATCTGATCCTCAAGGTGAACCAAACCATGGATATTCGTCATCTATAATTGATTTAAAACAAAATAAACAAAAGACATTAGATTTAACATTAAAGAACACACTTACTTCTCAGATGCTTGGTCAGTCTTTAAACTTGTCATAGAGATGTATTCATTGGATCCTTTGCCTTCAAATTTCAAACTCTGAATGAAAGAAAACAGAAAGAATGAAAGAAATAAGGTTGATTCAAAATACACTTCTACTATCTATGTACAATTTTCCTTTTTGGTCATAAACATAGGTGTGCATACATTTGCTTGCAATACAGCTCTGATTTCTTAAGGGTAGTGTATTCACAATAGTGGAGAGATGGAAGGATTCCAACTGCTGGTCAACTAATGAAAGGGTAGAAAAAGTAGCATTGAAAACTATGAACTTATAAAATACTCAGGAATAAGATTATTACAAAGTGAATTAGGGGAAGTGGAACACAGGGAGAGGGAGGAAAATATGAACTCATGAATGAATTAAAGCTCAACCTTTCAGTAAGTTTTCATTAAAAATCACATTTTTTAAAAAATCCATTTTGTAATCCTACTTGTTCTGTTTCTCAAAAGTTAGGATTATAGGAGACAAGTGAAAACATGGTATTTACATATTACAGCCACCTTGTAATGGAACCTGAGTTTTCTAATTATGTTTAGATACGTTTTTGATCAGAAAGTTAGAGATAAAACATGTAACACATAACAAAAGGAGGGAAATTCTTAGATACCAACACAGTTTTTTCTTACATGTACTTATTCCTCTCTCTCCTTCTTTTTCTTCTTCTTCTCCTTTATCATTCCCATTCTACCTTTTTTTTTTTTCAGTTTCTCTCAAAGTCACATATACATACAAGCACACATATGGTTTTAAAAAAACTTAAATTAGTATTTTGATGCAGTGCTACAGTTGCTGGGTGCTATCAAGTCCCCTTGAAGATACAATGACACGGTTTACTGCAGAATCAACAATTGTCTGCTCACTAAGGGTCTTTCTCTCCTCTGTTGATTGTTTACTTTTCTATGAACAATGTTCTTTTTCCAAAGACTCGTTTCTGCTATACTCAGCTTTGGTGATGAAATCCACAGGGAGTTGTGCTGCTAGCCCAAAGGTGTTACCTCTCTGGAAGCTTAAATCCACCAGCAACTCCAAGGCAGAAAGACAGGCAATCTCCTTTGCAATTTATAGACTCCTTGAAAATCCACTGTAGGATCAGATATGACCAGATTTCCACCCTAAGGCAATGAGCTTTTTGAGAGACCTCTTCTGAGAACATTCTCAAAGTAATAAATGTGATCATCTATTTTACCATCAAATTAAAGGCATTTGAAGAGTAAAAGGGGGCATTTAACTTAGCTAGGTAATTCACTACAATATCATTTATGCTGGAATGTGCATTAATGATGTTGTTATTATGTGCCATCGAGTTGCCTATGACTCATAGCGACCCCACGTACATCAGATCTGAAACCTGCTCTATCCTGTGTCAATCTTATTGTCTCTGACACACCTACCTTCACTACCCTACTCACGGATTCAATCCATCTTGTTGAGGGCCTTCCTCTCCTGCTCTGTCCCTCTACACTCCCAAGCATGACTGGTCCCTTCTTGCAACATGTCCAGAGTAGGTCAGATGAAGCTTCAGAATCTTTGCCTCCAAAGAGCAGGCTGCTCTCCCCCTTTCTAGGACAAACCTATTTGTTCTTCATTAATGACACTCTTTCAAGTACTGAAGTGCAATAATATCAGGTTGAAGACTAAGGTACATCTGATTCAGACATTGCTCTTCTCAACCAATTGCTATGCATCAGAGAGCTGGACAATGAATAAGCACAACTGAAAAATAATTGGTGCCTCTGAGTCATGGTGCTGGAGAAGAGTAACAAAGATCCTAAGGACTGCCAAAAGAACAAACGTATATGTCTTGGAAAAAAGTGAAACCAGAGTGTTCTTTGGAGACAAAGATGGCAAAGCTTCATCTTTCATATTTTGATGTGTAGCTAGGTGAGGTGGTTCCTTGGAAAGGGACATCATGCTTGGAAAGATGGAGGGTCAATGAAGGGAAAGAAGATTCCCAACAAGATGGATAGACTCAATGACTTCAGAAAAGGCCTCTAGTGTGTCAGAGCTGATGAGAATGGCACAGACTGGCGCATCGTTCTGGTTACCTGTTCATAGAGTCACTATGAATTGTATTCCTCTCAATGCCATTAAGCAACAAAAACAATAGATATTTTGTAAGAGTCCCATGTAGGCACATGTCAGCACATGCAGTTAAGGTGAATGATGACAGAGTCCTTCCAAGACGGAAGCTAGTCTTTTATAACCTAATCTTGAAAATGCCATGGTAACTCTTCTGATGTATGTTATTAGTCACACATATCAACTCCGGTACAGAATAAGGGTGAAATACACAAAAATGTGAAAAACATAAGGCAGAGAACATGGGAATAAAGAAACGTTAAAATCAAGACAGAAAGTGTTGGAGATACTTTGACTGAACCCTAAGATCTGGAAGTAATTATCTATGGATTTCAACTCTGTCCATTGGTTTCTTGGTTCCATCTTTCAAGTGATTCTTCCTTTCCATCCAAGTAGCACATATTTGCAGTGCAATAGATTTTTTCCAGGAAGCAAAGGCCTTTTGGGGGTGAAGAGAAGAAATAAAGGCCTCTTTTATTTTTGTATGCTTTCTGTTCCTTTTAATCCCAGCAGGTGATTTTATGGCATATATTTCTTTAGGGAGCTTTTTTGGTATAGGCCATAGAGCTGTGCTGCTAACACAAATGCTGAACATCTATGTTGTTTTTGTCTTACAGCTTTGAGTTGCAATTGACTCCTAGCTGACCCTCCAGTGGATATTCAGAGGCAGTAAACCAGACAGGAGGTGAGTGTCCATCTTTCTCCCTGGGAGCAACTGGTTTCTTTTTTTAACCACCTGCTTCTGAGTTAGCAGTGCAACTCTTTGCCACTAGGCCTCTATCTCTCTCAGCCTCTTCGATAGCAACTTTCAGATAGAAATATGGGGAAAGGGTCTCCTCCAGAGTGATTTATAACATTGAAAAAACCATGTAGGAGTTGGAACAGACTTAGCAACAGTAACAGAGTTATACAATCTTTAAAGGCTTTGTAGATATTCTGTGAATTGTATTGGTTTCTACTCTACTGCATAAAACCCAAACCCACATATCCCTTAAAATTAACCCTTTCTCTAACGTGAGCTCTAACTACTTTAGTGACACATAATCTCCTTTCTACTTTCTGTCTGTCATCAAGTCACAACTGACTCATAGCTAACCCTCCATTGGATACTATAAATCACACAGAAAGCAATCACTCATCTTTTCCCCATAGAGCTACTAGTGAATTTGAACTGCCAGGGAGAAATGTGTGGCCTTTGCTTTAGAAGTACCACTCCCCATAGATTAGGTCAACAAAGCTCCCTGTGCTTTTGACAAATAAGTCCTCTTATTTGACTGAAAGGATCAGTGAAGTACTCTCTAAACTCCCTAGAGTGTTGTTAGTCTTACTGAATAGAACTCTAGTGTATCAACGCCTCCTGAGACTTTAAAAAAGACAACATTCTCTGAAACAATTTCCCAATTTTAACACTGCTTTAAATCTTGGGGGCTCAGGAATTTGCACAATTAGAAAGACATGACTCTAGTTAACTGCCCTTCATGTATCTCTCTCCTTGCTGGATCAATAGGCAACATCAAGACAGATGGAGAAAAGATTAAAGTTGTCCAAGATTTCATTTTACTTGGATCCACAATCAATGCCTATGTTAAGAAATTTTAAAAAAATAATAATAAATGTGATACACTTGGAAAAACCGCTGTCAAGGATCTTTCCAAAGTTCTAGTTGTTGTTGTTGATTCCTTTGAGTCGAGTACAACTCATAGTGACCCGACAAACAAAAGGCCTGAAGCCCCTCTACAAGTATCAACATTTATCAAAGTTCATAGAGTTGGTTAGGAAGTGGATGCCACTCCTGCTTCCAAAAGTTCTATAAAGCAAAAATATTCATTTAAAGATTAAGGTATACCTGATTCAAACTTTGATATTTTTAATCGCTTCCTATGCATCTAAAAGTTAGAAAATTAATAACAGAAGAATTGATGCCTTTATGAAGAGTAATACATATCTAATGGACTGCCAAAATAACAAATAGATATGTCTCGGAAAAAGTACAGCCAAAGCAAAGATTCCAAAGCTATTTCTCATATTTGGAATACATATCTAGGCAATGCTATTCCTTCCAAAGGGACACCATGCTAGGAAAGATGGAGGGTCCGCGAAGTAGAGAAGATTCTCAATGTGCTGGATTGACTCAGTGAATTTAGGAATGAGCTGTAGTGTATCAGAGAAGGTGAAGATGGAAAGGATAGGGCAGTGTTCAAGACAGTTGTTTATAGGGTTGCTTTGTTTTATATGCAACTCAATGGCATCTAACAACAACAGGAGCAAAACCAGTTTTTATACAAGCAGAGCTCCAAATATTCCCCCCCATAGACATACTGGTCCATTTGAGTGCTTAATTTATGAGCCACCACGAGTTATTGTCTCAGATTTATTATCCAGGAAGCCTCAAAACAAATTGAAGGGAATACACAGAGTCACTGTGCCAAAAAGAATTGGGTGACAAAGAAACTTTTCAGGGAGTAGCATATGCTCAAGAACCAATAGTAAGGAAGGAGGAAGTTCAAGTTGCTTTGAAGAAATTGGTAAAAAATAAGGTCCCAGGAATTGATGTAATTAAGATGTTTCAACAACAGATGCAGCCCTGGATGAGTTGTTCTTTAGGATGTTCCAGAAAATATGGAAGAGAGGTACCTGGCTAACTGACTGGAAGAGATCAATATTTATTCCCATTCATAAAAAAAAAAGGTGATCCTACAAATTATGTAACAATATCACTAGTATCACAGGCAACTAAAATCTTGCTGAAGATTTTCCAAAAACTACTAGAACAGTACATTGATAGAATATTGTCAGAAATACAAGCTGGATTTAGAAGAGGCCTTGTCACTAGAGATATCATTTCTGATATCAGATGGGTCATAACTGAAAGAAAAGAGTACCAGAAGGAGGTCTATTTGTACTTTATCTACTGGGCAAAAGCATTTGACTGTGTGGATCACAACAAATTGTGGCTAACATTAAGAAGATTAGGAATTCAGAGCACCTGGTTGTGCTTATGTGAAACCTATACGTAGACCAAGAAGCTATTGTAAAAAACAAACAAACAAACAAACAAACAAACAAACAAACAAACAAAAAACAGAGCAAAAGAACACTCCACGATTCAAAATAAAAACAGGAATGCATCATGGTAAATGCATAATTTTACACATAAAGATTTCAATCTTTATGTGTAACAGACCATTCACGTTGCTGGAATTTATGAAGAAGAATGTGGCATAAGGATTGGAGGAAGTCTCATCAACAACCTGTTATGGAAATGATATATCCTTGCTCACCAAACTAAGGAGAACTTGAAGCATCTTCTGCAGAATGTCACAGACTTCAACCTTCAGTATAGATTACACCTCAACATCAAGAAAACAAAGATCCTCACCATTGGGCCAATAGACAGTAGCATAATAGACGGAGAGAGGATTGAGGCTGTTAACAATTTTATCTTGCTTGTATCCAAACTAACATTATTGGCATTATTGTTGTTGTGTACTAAGGAATCGGAACCGACCCTCTGGGGTTTTCAGAGGAAGTCAATCACAGAGAAGGAACAGCTTATCTTTCCATGGAGCAATTGGTGGATTCAAACACCGTGCCTTCAATATTGGCACTAGCAGTCAGGATATCAAAAGACAAATTGCACTGAGAAAAATCTCCTGTCAAGGATCTTTCCAGAATGCTAAAGTGCAGCAACCTCAATTTAGAGACTACAGTATGCCTGACCCAGGTCTTTTCTTCTCAATTGCTTGCTATGTGTCTGAGAGCTGGATAATGGACAAAGATGGGGAAAAAAATCAGTGCCTTTGAGTTGTGGTACTAGAGAACAGTATTGAACCATCAAGTTCATGGACTGGTAAGAGAGCAAATAGGTCATTCCAGAGAGGATAAAACTAGGTTACTCATTGGAGACAAGGATTTTGAAGCTCCGTGTTACAAGTTTTGGGTACATTGCCAGGAAGGATCAATCCTTGGAGAATCAAATTATGCTTGGAAGGATAGAAGTGCAAAAGCGGAAGACGCTGGATGAGATGGATTGACACACTGACTGTGGCAACAGGACCAGATGTGTTAAAGATGATGAGTTGGCTCAGGATAGAACAAGGTTCAGAGCCATTGCTCATAAAGTCGACTCAATGACACATAACAACAACGATTAGGCAAGATTTTACAATGACAGTACTGTTGCTGTTAGTTTAGTTGCCATCAAGTCAGCTCCAATTCTTGGTGACTTTATGTATTACAGAAAAAAATGAACAAAACCATCTTCATGACTGCTCTTGTGTCATCTCCATGATCTTTCCAGTACATGAGCTCATGATTGCAGCTATTAATCTATTCCACTGAAGATTTACCTTTCATAAACAGGATACCTTTTCTCAGGCAAATGATTATTTCCTAGTATGTCTAAAGTAAGTGAGCTGAAGTGTGGCCTCTTCTGTATCTAAGATATAGATAACTAGATTTTCATCTAAAGATAATTTATATTTATTAGCATTTATACTATACCAGGCTGACTTAAGTGACCTGATTCAAGACTAAGTTGGGCCATAACTTGATGTGAAAAAGATGAAGACACATCTAATCCAGGCTTTAGTATTTAAATTGCTTCCTATGCATGAGAATATTGAACAATGAATAAGGAAGACAGAGTAAGAATTGATGCCTTTAAATTCTGGTGAGGGAAAAGAGGTCTGAATATACTAATAATTTCCAGAAGAACAAACAAGATAGTACTGACAAAAGTGCTACCAGAGTGCTCACTAGAGGCAAGGATACTGAGACTTCATCTCACATACTGTAGATAAGTTATAAAGAGAAACCAGCCCTGTAAAAGACTATCATGTCTGAAAAGATAGAGGGGTCATAAATAGAGAGGAAAACCTTCAACCAGACAGAATGATACAGTTACTACAACAATGGTCTTAAGGATGACAGAGATTGTGAGGACGGTACAGAATTATCAAGGTTTAGATCAGTTATGTATAGGGTTTCTTTGAGTTAGAGTCAACTCAATGGCACCTAACAACAACATGCAATACAACATGTGCAATACTTCTTTCAGTTTGTAATTCACAATTATTTCTTGTAAGGTTTCTTTATACAGCTCACTATAACTAGGGGTGTGGTGATATGTGAAAAACTGAGCCTACTCAATGTTATAAAGTCTTCTTTCTAGTATATATGAAAAATACAATAAATAAGCCTTTAAAATGAATATGGCAGTTGCTAGTCTAGTAAGGGAAATGAAGCAAACTTTCTGAGGGATAATATAGAGGGTAGTTTTAGGAAACAAGATTGTGAAACAGAGTAATGGGGAAATAGTGACATTTAAAATGAGACTAGAAGGAAAGACTAGAAGCAAAGAATTGAAGAAATGGATTGTTCCAAGCAGAGAAAGCAGCCCAAACAAAGATCCAGTGAATTGTGAGATAGACAAGGAAGTAAAAGGAAGGGAGCCATTATATGTACACTTGGCATAACTTCCCCTCATCCCAACTTTTTCTCTCTAAGGCAAAATCTTTCAGGTATATCAAAGGAATGAGAGATGATAGTTCAGACAGAAAAACAAGAACAGAGGATTATGTCACTCTTCCAATTAAAACTCAGAAAAGAGATAATGTTACATAATATTCCT
The DNA here is from genome assembly GCF_000299155.1 of Elephantulus edwardii. Lineage (NCBI taxonomy): Eukaryota > Metazoa > Chordata > Mammalia > Macroscelidea > Macroscelididae > Elephantulus > Elephantulus edwardii. The sequence continues at coordinate 2,966,598 of NW_006399851.1, forward strand.
TGCACCAACATGGTGTGGTGTGGTGTTATTGTGTTCAAATCAAAACTGCTGTTTTCTTATGGTTAAAAACAGGTATGCCCAAGTGCAGTGATTCATTCAGTCCCAATTAAAAAAGATATACTCTCAAAATGACATAATTTGGGAAAGCAGAGATACTTATATTGCTATAAAGCTCAAGATTTTCTGGAATTCTAAGGGAGAATATTCCTATGTATAGGCCTGAAAAAAATGACAAGATAGCATGGTCGCCACATGTTGGAAGGAGAAACCATCAAGAGAAGTTGTCCACCTCAAGTGAAAGAGTGCCCCTAGATGGCAGAATACAGCCAGCTCAATTCCCTCCCTAGCCTCAGAGGGAAGGCAGAACTTTTT
>NW_006399851.1:2968434-2980002 GCF_000299155.1 Elephantulus edwardii
AAAAAAATTTACCTGAAGAAAACTGGAAAGAAAGGCTTGGAGATCTATTTGCAGACAATCACTTGCAACCGCTATTGACTTCTATTCTAACCTACACATAGAATTCTACTCAACATACACAGAGTCACCATAAGTCAGAAACTATTTTTAGGGATTTTTGTGTTGTTGTTGTTTTTTTTAATTCAGAGAAAGTAGGTGATGATTCAGACAAGTCAACTTGTCAAAGAGTAAACAGTTCACGTACAGTGTGCTGTTGAGTGAGCCACTTGATTAAGGTATAATCAGTGATGAGTTGGATGAAGAAAATGAGGGGAAATAAAGAACTAAAAAGAAATTTCCAGTTTCTGGCTTAAGCAGTTGCTTAGTGAATTCTGGTACCATTTCCCAAGATAGGAAAAGTGAGCAAGACAGTAGAGGTTTTGAGGAACAAAAAAGTAATATTGTTGCTGATGTTAGGTGCCACTGAGTTGACTCTAATGCATAGCAGTCTTATCTACAACAGGGGGAAATCCTCCTTAATTTTAGATGCATGAAATATGAAGTTTAAAAGGGATACCCACATGGAAATGGTAAGTAGGAATGAGATATATGGTCTGAACATGAGTGGAGAGATTGGGGATTCTGGATGTTGAAAATAAGTAGAATTTTAAACTGGTTCCTTCTTGTTTGACTCTGCTAAGACTTGCACTTGATAATGCTTGTGTGAAACCCATACTTGGATCAGAAGGCAGAGATCAGAACAGAGTAAGGAAACACCACGACACTGTTTAACATCAGAAGAGCATATACCAGGGATGTGTCCTAACTCCATATCTATATAAGGAACAGGTTATCTAGAAGGCTGGGCTCTATGAGGAGGAATGTGGCATCAGAATTGGAGGAAAACTCATCAATAACCTGCATTATGCAAATGACACAACCTTGCTTGCTGACATTGAGGAGGACCTGAAACACTGCAGAAGGTCAAGGATTACAGCCTTCAATATGGATTGAGGCTCCACATCAACAAAACAAAGATCCTAACCCCTGGGCTGATTGAGAGCATCATGAGAGATAGCGAAGAGATTGAAATTGTTGACAGCTTCAGTTTGCTTGGCTCTACAATCAGCATTCTTGGTACAAGCAGCTAGGAAATCAAAAGCTGAATTTCATTGATAAAGTCTGCTGTCACAGACATATCCAGAGTAGTGAAAAGCAACAATATAAGTCTGGAGACTAATATGTGCCTGATCCAGGCTATGGTCTTCACAATTATGTGCTATGCATCAGAGAGCTAGACAATGTCTAGGTATGATAGAAGGAGAGTTGATGCCTTTGAGCTGTGGTGCTGGAGAAGAATATTGACTATAACATGGACTATGAGGAGAACAAAAAGGTGCATTCTGGAAAGGGTGAGACCAGGCTCCATCTGATATACTTTGGGCATGTTGCAAGGAGGGACCAGTCCTTGAAGAGGGAAGTCAAGCTCGGGAGGGTGAAGGGGCAGTGTAGGAGAGGAAGACCCTCAATGAGATGGATTGACTCGGTGATTCGGGTAATGGGAGTAGGTGTATCAGGGACAATAAGGTTGGCTCAGGATAAAGCAGAGTTCAGACATGTTGAACATAGGGTCACTATGAATCACAGGCGACTTGAAGGCACATAACAACAAAGCAACAACAACTCTAGATATTGACTGTGTAGATTTCAACAAATTGTGGCTAATTTTGAGAACAGGAATCCAAAACCACTTGATTGTATTCATGTGAAACCTTTACCTAGATCAAAAATCTGTCACTCAAACAGCAAGGAAACACGGTATCATTCAAAATCAAGAAAGGAGTGTGCCATAACTTTTCAATGTAAATGCTGGACAGATCATTTGAGAGGCTGGATTTTATGAAAAATAATATGGCAGCAGGATTGGGGTAATACTCATGAACAACCTGTGTTATGCAGATGACACAACCTTTACCTTGCTCACCAAAACTGAGGAGAATATGAAGTGTTTGCTGAAAAAGATCAAGAACTGCAACCTTCAATATGGATTGTGTCTCAACATTAAGAAAGCAAAGATCCTCACCACCAGGCTAATAGGCAGCATCAAGAAAGGTCGAATAAAGAGTGAAGTTGTTAATGATTTTATCGTGTTTGGATCCCAAATAACACGTTTGGCACCAGCAGTCAGGAAATCAAAAGACAAGTTGAACTGGAAAATCTGTTGTCAAGGATTTCTCCTGAGTGCCAAAGAACAATGATGTCACTCTAGAGGCTAAAGGGAGCTTCATCCAGGCCATGGTTTTCTCAAATGCTTGCTGTGCATCTGAGAGCTGGACAATGAATAAGGATAACAGAAGAATAATAGATGTCTTTGAGTTGCAGTGCCAGAGAAGAGTATTGAACATGCCATGGGTTGCTGAGAGAAAAGGTCTGTTCTGGAGAGAATGAAAATGGGTGGCTTTTTCGAGGCGAAGATTCTGAAGTTGTGCCTCAAATACTCTGGGCATATTGTCAGGAGGTAGCAATCACTGGAGAAGGACATCTGTTTGGCAGGATGGAGGGTTAGCACAGAAGATGAAGATATTAGGTGAGATGGATATTTATAGTGACTGAAGGAATGGAGTCAGGTGTGGCAGAGATGGTGAGAATGGCTCAGGATAGGGCACGGTTCAGAGCTATTGTTCACAGGGTCATTATGAGTCATACATAGTTGACTTAATGACACATAACAAAAACAATTTTTATAATTATTTTGTTATTGTGTACTGTCAAGTTGGAACCAACCAATAGCTGACCTTCCAGCAGGCTTTCAGAGGCAGGTATTTACACAGGAAAAGATTGCCCATCCTTCTCCCATAGAGCAGTTGATGGATAAAAACAGCATGCCTTCAGGATTGCAGTACACCTTCTTGCTATTAGATAACATCTACATAGTTTTTTAATGATATTCTCAGTTGATTCCTCTAAATCCTGTTAAATTGGAATAACACAGTGGAAATTCTGTAAGCAAGAAGATAGCATGTAGATGATGTGAATTAATGAAGCCACTCCTACAGCTACATTTCAGACTTTGTAAAATGTACATAGTTCAATCCTTATAATTATGCTAAAATGTACATTTTATTAGTGTCATATTGACATTACAGTATTTTTACATATTGATTGATCCTGGATGATACAAAGCATTAAAGCATTCAGCTGTCGATCTAAATGTTTAGGGCTTACATCCAGCCAGATACAGTTCAGGGAAAGAAAGACTTGGTGACATGCTTCCAGAAAGTGGACATTGAAAACTCTATGGACCACAGATCTCTTCTGGCACAGATGGCATCATCACGAATTGAAATTGATAATAACGACCTCAGATAACAACAATCTCAAATTGAGGCCTACCATACGTAAAATACCTACCTAAAGCTACAGCAGCATGTGGTAGTTCCTGGAAGCAGCTCTATGCGATCGCAAAATCTGTGCTTTGAATTGATGCATTTGGTGCTTTCCACCAGATATTGTCTACATAATATGAGTGGAGTGTTTTTGATGTGTGGTTGTGGTTTTTGTTTTGTTTTGTTTTGTTTACTTATTTTAATCCCTGTATTTTTATTACTAGTACATATATAGCCAATGCCCTCCTGGGAAAAAATATAAATTAAAACTTGGATTCGTAAATTAATGGATCCTGTAGAAAAGAACATAAAGAGCTAGACAGTAAACTTTATTAAATTCAATGCTGTTTCCCTTCACACCAGTATTTCCCAAAGAGAACTGAACTAAACAAGCAAGATTTGCAAAGAGAATGAGCTTCTATAAAGAACTGAATCAATAATTTGAAATCTGAAGACCTCTCAAGTAATTAAGAAGCATCAATCAGACATTAATTGTGAACTACATTAATATTTGTTATTTTCTATTAATTATAGATTGTTACAAACTTTGTTATATAACAATTTTAAGGCAGTTTTAGTACCATGTATTCTTTTGTATTAACTGCTCTGCAATACACAATGCATGTCTGAATATCCTGTTGGTCTGAAAAAGTAAAGATAAGATCTATAAACAAGTAAAAATGGTTTTCATATCAGAAATTAAATTATTAACCTAATAGCCAAACAAATTAATGTAACCTTTAAACTATTCCTAATCAGCTATCACTAAAGAACTTCAAAATTGATTTTCTGAACATATCTCTTCATAATTCTCTTGCTTAGACCAGCTTTTCTAACAATAGAGTGAGGGGGGGAACAAAAGAGAGAGGGCCATATTTTTCTAAATATTTCTGACTTCAAAGAGAAGTGCCTATTTTTTTTTAATAAATGTCTTGGTAAAGTAATAATGGTTGAAAAATTAAGCTGTCAAGAATGAATTAAGGAATAAGAATAATAAATAATGACCGGGGAAAACATAGTTACATTTTGATCTGATGAGGAAATGCATGTGTTCCAAAATGCCTAAGAATGTCTTTATTTTTAAAGTAGTTTTGTTGAGATATATACACCTTTCTGATAAACTTTCTGATGTTAAAGAAAAAATAATGCTTCATATCTTCTATCTGGAGAAAATAGTGGCTAGTAACACAATCTGCTGTTGTTATATTCTGTCCAGGGATCAATGATTCATGGATCTCATATAAACAATAGATCAGGACCTTGCCCTATCCTGTGCTATCTCTACCTTCTCTTCCATGTTCCCGATCCATTGTTGCAGTTACTGCATCAGTTGATCTCTCTGAGGATCTCCCTCCTCTCTTTAGTGATCCTTCTACCTTCCCCTGGTATGATGGGTTTTCCCCAAGTACCAACTTATGATAACATGTCCAAAACATATGAGATGAAGTTTCATCATTCTTGCTTCTAAAGAGTTCTTTGATTGCTCTTGCTCCAGGATAGACTTGTTTGTTTGCCCATGGGATACTTAATACACTCACCAACACCTCAAATATCAAAGGCATCTATTTTTTCTGGTCTTCCGCACTTATTGCACAACTTTCAGATGTATAAGAAACAACTGAAAACAGCATGGCTTGGATAAGGTGCACCTTATTCTTTCAACTGATGTTTTTGTTCTTTAGAATTTTGGACTTTGGAGAAGTCCTTGACAATAGATTTTCTCAACCTAGTAGCTGATGTTAGATGGATGTTGGCTGAAAGCAGGGAATACCAGAGGAATGTCTATCTGTTTTTCATTGACTTTGCAAAGGCATTTGACTGTGTAGATTATAACAAACTATGGCTGACTCTGAGAAGAATGGGAATCCCAGAACACTTGATCGTTCTAATGTGAAACTTATACTTGGACCAGGAGGCAGTCGTCAGAACAGAGCAAGGGAACACTACATGGTTCAAAATTGGGAAGGGCGTACGCCAGGGATGCATCCTATCTCCATACCTTTTCAACCTATATGCAGAACAGATTATCCGGGAGGCTGGGCTCTATGAGGGGAAATGTGGGGTCAAGATTGGTGGATGATTTATCAACAATCTGCCTTATGTGGCCGACACAATCCTGCTTGCTGAAACTGAAGAGGACCTGAAGCGCCTGCTGCAGAGCGTCAGGGACTGCAGCATACAATATGGATTGAGGCTCAATGTCAAGAAGACAAAGATTCTCACCACTGGACCAATTGGCAGCATCAGGATGGATGGTGAAGAGATTGAGATTGTACACAGCTTTAGTTTGCTTGGCTCCATAGCCAACAGTCTTGGCACCAGCAGCCAGGAAATTAAAAGGCACATTGCCATGGGAAAGTCTGCTGTTAGGGACCTCTCCAAGGTACTGAAGAGCAATGGTGTCTCTCTGGAAACTAAGGTGCGTCTGATACAGGCCATGGTTTTCGCAATCACTTGTTATGCATCAGAGAGTTGGACAATGACCAGGGAGGATAGAAGGAGAATTGATGCCTTTGAGCTGTGGTGCTGGAAAAGAGTATTGAGAATACCATGGACTGCTAGGAAAACAAATAGATTTGTCCTGGAAAGGGTTAAACCGGGTGGCTCCTTGGAGGCAAGGACTCTGAGGCTCCGTCTAACTTACTTTGGACATGTTGTGAGGAGAGACCGGTCCTTAGAGAGGGACATCATGCTTGGAAGGGTGGAGGGACAGCGCAGGAGAGGAAGGCCCTCTCTGAGGTGGATTGATTCTGTGACTGGGATAATTGGGGTGGGAGTGTCGGAGACAGTGCGATTGGCACAGGACAGAGCAGAGTTTAGGGCTGTTGTACATAGGGTCGCTATGAGTCACAGGCGACTCGACGACACATAACAACAACAACAGTACATCTTAATTTTTTAACTGACACTCCTAAAGAGGTTGATTTCCTCTGCTTAGACCAAGTAGCCAAGAACAGAATGGGGGTGGGGGGAAAAGTCCAACTTAGGTAGGGCAAATTTTTCTAAATGCTTCTTCCTTCAAAGAGGAGTCCCTATTTTTGTGATTCAAGTAAGTATAGTCATTGACAACTAAAATGGAATGGATCAAAGTTAAATGAAGTAATTGACAACTTCAGCCTCTTTTCCATCTATAATGGTGTTGCCTATTAGTTTACTTGCGAGGAATTTGGGGGTTTTTTGAGGTTTAGAAGTGATCTATATTTAAAGTTGTAGTCTTGGACCTTTGAAAGTAAATGCTTCAAGTCTTCTTCACCTTCTACAAGCAAGGTTATCATTACTAATTGGAACATGGAATTTATGAAGTATGAATCTAGAAAAATTAGAAGTTGTAAAAAATAGATCAAAGATCAAGATCTTAGACATTAGTGACGTGACATGGATTGGTATTGGCCCTTCTGAATCAGATAGGCATTTGGTATATTATCTCAATTCAGCAACTCGTTGCTGCAGAGCTGAAATTGTAGCTGATTCTCCAGTGGGTTTTCAGAAGCTATAAATTGCATAGAGAGAGATTGCCCATTTTTCTCTCACAGAGTAGCTAGTGGATTTGAACCCGGCCTTTTAGTTTGGCAACACACCTCTTTATACAGCAGACTGCTAGAGCTCATATATGATGCCAGGAATGAAAAATTGAAGAGCAATAGTGTCACATTTATAGTCAAAGAAAACCCTGCAAGTTCTATTCTGAAGTACAATGCTATCAATAAGATGCTACACATATACATACAAGAAAGATCCACTAATATAATTTTATTCAAATAAACACCATAACCACGAAAGCCAAAGATGAAAATACCAAGGATTTAAATATGCAACTAAGATGCATTCATAATAGTTGAGGATGTAATCAAAACTTTGGGAAGAAAAGAAGAAGGGCTAGTAGTTGGAATATATGACCTTGGTGACAGAAATTAAGGTGAAGATAGAATTATTATATTCTATACTCAATTATTCATTCATTAAAAATACTTTAAAAAACAACAGAACAAAACCATAAACAATGACTATGCATGCGGATTTAACTGATGGATTACATAGGAATCAGATTGACTACATCTGTGAAGAAGAAGAAGAAGAAGAAGAAGAAGAAGAAGAAGAAGAAGAAGGAGAAGGAGAAGGAGAAGGAGAAGGAGAAGGAGAAGGAGAAGGAGAAGGAGAAGGAGAAGGAGAAGAAGAAGAAAAAAGTTGGAGAAGTTCAACATCGGTAGTACAAACTAGACCAGATATTGACTGTGGAACAGAGCATCAATTTCTCATGTGCAAGTTCAAATTAAGTTGAAGAAATGAAAAACAAGTCCACAGGACCCAAATTTTACCTTGTATTTATTCCAATTGAATTTAAAAACTGTTTAAAAAAATATTTGGCTTACAGAACACTAGTCACTTAAGAACAGAAGAATGGTGGGATGATATCAAAGACATCATCCATAAAGAAAGCAAAAGGCCATTACAAGGAACACTTAATCTAGATACTATTAAGTGTTTCTGCATTTATCTCTCTGGACGAGAGAGGGAATAGCAGCAGTTATGAAGGAATGCTCAACTTTCTAGAAGAATTGCACCTAGTATATTTAAATAAAATAATAAAATGCTTTGCAACATCTCATTAATTTATTGGAAGGCAAGAATGGCCAATTTATATCAATTGATACTATAATTCTTACTTTAGACTTAGGGGACCAATATATTTTATAACTTCATATATATGAAATGGTTAGATTGGTAAGTGTATAATAAGGAGAGAGGTGAACTAAGAACTGAATACTTTGGAGACACTAGACTTCTGTTTATAGCTACAGAAAAATATGAGGACAGACATAGGTAATGGTTGAACAATTTGATGCACATAAGTAATGTCAATGGAAAGTATATGTAGAGATTATTTAAATAACAGAAATTTGTTGGTTTGTACACACACACACATATATACATACATATATACACATATATATCTGCATATGTATACACACACATATATACATGCGTACACACACCATATATATATATATATAATTCCTATACAACAAAAACCTGAATGGCTGATAAGGATCTATGCTCAAACCAAAATAATTATTTAAACCAAAGTAATTATTTTCTTGATTCCACTGGGAAAACAATGGGAAAAACAAACAGCATGTCAATGATCAATTTTAGCATCAGTAATATTTATACAACTATAACCTGATGTAATAAAATATGGAATATATAGTAACAACCATGGCATCTTCCAGCTAAAAGACTGAATAACTTCCAAATTATTAGAAATGCAAGGAATAGAAGAACAGGCTAAATATCAGTTTTTGTTATTGTTGTGTGTTGTTGGATTGGAACAAACTCATAGTTGATCCTCCAGTGGGTTTTCAGAGACAGTAAATCACACGGGAGGATATTGCCTATCCTTCTCCCACCGAGCTGCCAGTAGGTGTGAACGATCTGCTTTGGAGATTGCAGCACAGTGGGGTAAATTTGTCATATAATGTCTATGCTACATGCAACCTAGACAATTTGCTAGAATTGACTTAAAGACAATAAAGCAGATGTAACAGAAGATCCTTATCTGGAGAAACATGTTGTCATTATGTGCCATCAAATCAACAGTGACTCATAGTGACCCTATAAACAATGTATCTGAAACCTGCTGTTCCTGCTTTGTGCCATCCTCACCACCTCCACTTGAATCCATTGCTATAGTCATTGTCTAAATTCATCCTGTTGAGGCTCTTCCACTTTCACACTGACCCTCCCCATCTTTCTAAGCATGATGACCTCAAAAGACTGGCACCTCCTTACAACATACCCAAATGTGTGAGATGGAGTTTCACTACCCTTACCTCCAAGGAGCACCCTGGTTTTACTTGTTCCGGGGAAGACTTGTTTATTCTCTTCACATTCCATGGTGCCCTTAGAACTTGCAACTTGTGTGTTTGTGAACTTTAGGAAAGAAGAATTCAACCCGAAGAATTGAACCATCTGCATAGATACTACATCCTTGTAAAATACGATAAAATGTGGAAGAAGTAAAATATGTATACAGGATCACAGCATTATTTTTAAAGGTTTAATCACATTAGCAAGTTTACTAAATTTGTGAAGCCTTCTGAAATGTAAAATGGAATTGAATCATGGCTAATTCTTTTGTCTCATTTCTAAAAATGATATCAAAGATTTAAAGCGTTGACTTCTTTTCAGAAAATATTCACAATCTTTAATATAAAATATACAAATATTTTATTTGATGATTTGCTTCCAAATTAATAATTATTTATTACTAGGTATAAAGTTTCTTCTCTCATATGCACAAAATTTACAAAATCAGTTATGCAAATTTCAGTCTACACTAATTACCTTAAAGCCAAATAATGGTGGCAGCAATAGGGGAGAAATGGGAACTTAAACACTAAAAAGTCATTTAGTAGGAGGGAAAATTATATAAAAAATGAAGTAGTTCAATGAAAAGGAAAAGAAATGTTGTAATAATTACACTTTTCTCTCCTGTTGTTGTTGTTCTTAGTTGTCATCAAATTGAGTACCACTCATAATGACCTGATTAACAGCAGATCTGTACCTGTCCTATCCTGTGCCATTCTCACAATCTCTGACACGCTCAAGCCCATTGCCACAGTCATTGTGTGTGTCCTCTTGGTTAAAAGTCTTCCTCTCCTTATAGTCCCCCACCTTTCCAACCATTATGCCCTTTTCCAAGGAATAACCTCTCCTAGCAACTTGCCCAAAGTATGAGACAAAGCTTTGTCATTGTTGTTTTCAAGACGCCCTCTGGCTTTAACTTCTCCAAGACATATCTGTTTGTTCTGTAGGCAATCCATGGGATATTCTATACTCTTCAACACCACAGTTTAAAGGCATCAATTCTTCTCTCTAGGATTAAGTTATTTTTAAGGATTTTTTTTAAATCCTCAAAGGTTAAACAAATAACTATTAGATGATTTATATTGGCATTATATGTCTTCTCCTTTGTATTGTAGTTATTCATCTTAATGTAGTTGGTTACCATTTTTCTAGTTAGCTCTGGCATATAGCATTCTCATACATAACAGAATGTAACTTTTCTGGAATCTGTGCCATCTTAATTTTTTAAGTCCCCTGGTGAGGTCACTTCCAATTTACTAAACATGATGTCTTTCTCTGGTAACTGGGTTCTCAAAAACAATGAATCACAATTAGCAAGTTGTAAGTATGACAGAAGTAGAATTGATGTCTTTGAGTTGTGATACTGAATATTCCATCGACTGCTAAAAGAACACATTGGTATGTGTTGGGGGCAAAGAGGGTGAAGTTTTGTCATTCATACTTTGGACATGTAGCTAGACGAAGCTATTCCTTGGAAAGGGGCATCATGTCTGGAAATATGGAAGGTCAGCAAAGGAGAGGAAGACTTCCAATGAGATGGGTTGACATGGCCAATTCAATAATGCAGTCTGGTATGTCAGAGATGAGGATGGCACAGAGTTCAGGTCAGCTGATTATAGGGTCATTATGAATAGTACTGGACTTAATGGAACCTAACAACAATAATAGTTGATAACAGTTTTTGGCCCACAGGGATTTCACTGGATAATTTTTAGAAACAAACTCCTGGCTTGCTAGTATGTCTTAGTCAGGAAGCTCTATTGAAACCACTCCATCACTGGTGACTGATACTTGAAACACCAGTGTAATAAATTCTAGCAGCTCACCAACACACAAGCTATCATGGAATAGTAGTGTTGGTTAAAATTTTTAAGGCTTTATTAATATTTATTATTTTGTTAGAGAGGCTTTTCCTTGGAAAGGGACATCATACTTGGAAAAGTCAGGGAAAGACCATGAACAAGATAGAATGACATAGTGACAGTAGCAATAGGCTCAAATGTGTCAGATCTGTTGTTCATAAGGTTGCTATGGGTAGTACTTGACTCAATGGCAACTAACAATAAAAACAATAACAAACACTGTGATTTAGAAATAATTCTTTCTGCCTGATTCGGTATTGTTGTCATGACAGGAGTCTAGATTGATGGCTGCATAGTGGACTGGACTTGGAGGGAAGGATTGTATAACAATGAAAAGAATTTTTCTTTTGCTTTTCAAAGAGAAGAATGAATTGGGGGGATGGGGTGGACAGGGAGAAAAGTGCAACAATGAATGAATGGAAATCCAAAGTCTCTGTAAATTTTCATTAAAATTAATAACATAATAATAATAA
>NW_006399851.1:2981367-2982405 GCF_000299155.1 Elephantulus edwardii
CAATGAAATTTTTATGTAAAATGAGAGTTGTTATATATATATTGCTCTGTTCCATCGAATCAGAACCAAACCATAGCTGACCTTCTCGGGCATTGTCAGAGGCAGCAAATCCCACAAGAGGAGATTGCCCATTTTCCTCCAGAGGGTCAGCTAGTAGATTTAAGCCCCAAGCCTTTGAGTTAGCAGGACAACTTCTTACAACTAAGCCATACATACACACATACATAGTCAGATATACAAACACACATTGTTGTGTGCCGTCAAGTCATAACCAACCCATAGCTAACTCTCCAGTTGGTTTCCAGAAGCAGTAAATCACACAGAAGGAGAATATCCATCCTTCTCCTATGGAGTGGTGATGAACTCAAACCACATGCAGTTCAGCTCCTTACACTGGGCCACCAGAGAGTACTCTGGAGTTTGTGTGTGTGTGTGTGTGTGTGTGTGTGTGTACACATATATACATATATATTGCATATATTTAGTTGTTCTTGTTACGTGTCATGGAGTCTCATAGCTGACTTTTAGTGGGTTATTTTTACATGTCATGGAGTCTCATAGCTGACTTTTAGTGGGTTATTACAGTTTGAAAATAGTATAAGACTTCTCCAGAGTGCTGAGCAACAATGTCACTCTAGGGACTAAGGTGCATCTGACCCAGGCCATTGTCTTTTAAATTACTTGCTATGCACCAGCGTGCTGTATAAGGATGAAGGAGGACAGAAGAAGAATCTGTACCTTTGAGTTGGATTATTAGCGGTGAGTATTGAATGTACCATAGACTTCTAGGAGAAAAAGGCCTCTCCTAGAAAGGGTGAAATCAAGTTGTTCCTTGAAGGCAAGGATTGCGTAGCTCCATTTCACATATTTGGGGCATGTTGCCAGAAGGGACCAGTCCTTAGAGAAGGACATCATGTTTGGAAGGGTGGAGAATAGCACAGAAAAAGAAGACTCTGGATGAAATGGATTGACTCGGTGACTGAGGTAATGAAAGTAGGTGTGTCAAAGACAGTGATATTGGCTCAGGATAGGACAGGT
>NW_006399851.1:2983695-2996892 GCF_000299155.1 Elephantulus edwardii
CTGAATTATCATCATATGATTTAATAGCTAATGTTCTTATTATTTTAGTAGCATTTATTATATCAGGCTCTTTAAATTACAGTTAATAATTATAGCAAATTTATATGATATAAATTATCATACTCTTTCTATTGATTAGAAAACTGCTGTTCAGAGGGCTTAGCTAACTTGTCTAACATCACATATGTCATAAGACTTACAGTTTAATTGAAATTATTACTATCTGACTCTAAAACCCAAATGTATTCTATCATATAAAGATACTCTCATCGAAAACTGATAACTTCAGAAAAGAACACATAAGAAATACAATATACTTACATCATTTTTTTAACTAGGGAAAGATATGGGGGGAGTTGTATATTAAAAACAAATACTGGGAAGCAATAAAGCTGATAAAGAACGTAAGTGGAGAGAAATATTAATATTTTGTTTAAAAGCCTTCCTACTTGACCCTTGTTGGTGGCAGGCATCAGGCTCCTTTGGTAAGTGATATTTGTTTATTTACAGTTAATCTGTACACCATCCAACTATAAATCATATTTTTAAATTAAAAATGCATGTATGTCAATTTATAATCTTTTCTTTTAATCACTTAAGGAAAAGATGAAAACAAAAATAATCCTGAAAAGATCAGCTGCTTGTTTCTTTTTAAAGGATTGCTTCTGAATTTGCTGAGACAATTTCAAGGGGGTTACAAATTACATGTGTATGGCCTTTCATGCCTATAGGTCACTCAAACTTCTCTCATTTTAAAAACTTCTGCATATCTAGTTCTAAGTTGCTTTCTATGTATATCAAAGTTGGACAATGAACATGAATGAGAGAAGAAGAATCAATGCTTTTGAATAGTTGTGTTGGCATTGAACTGCCAAAAGAAGAAACAAATCTCTCTTGGAGGAAGTGTAAGTGGTGTGATCCTTGGATATGAGAACTTTGAAACTCCATCTCACATACTCTGGACACATAATCAGGAAGGGACAGTTCATGGAAAAAGACATCATACTGGGAAAGGCGGAGGGTGAGAAAAACAGAAGAAGACGACATTGGGATGGATTGACACAATAACTGAGTTTTAGCATGATGGAGATTATGAAGATGGTGCTGGATAGGGCAAGTTCAGATCTGTTGTTCATATGAGTTGTAGTTCACTTAATGACACCTAACAAAAACAATAATTTAATATTATGATCTCTGCACTATTATCACAATATTCTTAATGGCAATCCCCACACATATTCCCCAAGTTTCTTTTGGATATATTAGAAAAATAATTCTTTTGGAGTGTAGGGTACTTCCTAATGGGTCAAACTTTGCACTTAAACTCTTGATGATTACTGGGACTTAAATCTAGTTATAATTTTGTAAGTAAATATGAGTGATGAAGGTGGGTCCTAGGGACATTCATTAATGCCTTGTAAGACCATTTGCTTCAGGCATGCACTGGTCAATACCGCAGGCACCTCAATAGACAATATCTCAGACAAAACCTCTTCAAGCATAGTAGGTTCATTTAATCAGAGATAATAGGAGGAATGGTTTTACTGAGGAGGAGGAGTTGGTAGACCAAAATGGATTATGAAAGCTAGCTCTGTTGGCTTGAGTGATTCAATAGACTTTGCAACTCAGTGTCCCTTGCTTCCTGATTTTCTGACCATATTTCCTCATCCCAAGTTTCAGGATCACACTATTTCCCCAAAAATATACTTTACTCTGCTATAAAAAATAAGTCTTACTATAAGAAGTAAGTTTTCCATTAGGTAATAAGTGGCAAATTTCAGATGTTGCAGCACCTAATGTACAGAACCTTTCTATTACCACTTTGGTAAAAGTAAGTGCAAGCAACCAGCTTCTTCCTATTTCTCATTCTGACAAAATTGTAGAAAAGTTTTAAATAGGTAATCATCTTGAGTGTTTTCTTTCACAAATATTTGATCCACTGATGGTGATAATTTGCATAGAGGAAGAAAAGACCAAAATGGGTGTCAGAAGGAACTCTGAAGGTTGCACTGGAGCACAGAGAAGCCAAAGCAGAAGAAAGGATTCAAGATACTAAAGAGCTGAACAGAAGATGCCAAAAGGCATCACATGATGACAAAGCAAAATATTACAACGAAATGGCAAGGATCTGGAGCTGGAAAATCAAAAGGGCCAAACTGTCTCAGCATTTCTTTAGGCAGAATATTAAATGATGCAGGAGGTATCAAAACAAGATGGAAAGAATATACTGAGTCATTGTATCAAAAGGAATTGGCAGACACAGAAGAATTTCATGAAACAACATATGAGCAAGAGCCTATGGTGGTAAAGGAAGAAATTCAGGTTACTTTGAAGGAAATAGCAAAAAATAAGGCCCCAGGAATAGATGGTATACCAATTGACATATTTCAGCTAACAGATGCAGCCCTGGATGTGCTTACCAAGTTGTGCCAAGAACTCTGGAGAATCACCACTTGGCCATCTGACTGGAAGAGAACTATATTTGTTCCCATTCCAAAGAAGGGTGACCCAACAGAGTGTGGAAACCACAGAACGATATAATTGATTTCATATGTCCAGCTCTCTGATACATAGCAAGTAATTGCAAAGACTATGACTTGGATCAGATGCACCTTAGTCTCTAGACAGAAATCGTTGCTTCTCAGAACTCTAGAGAGGTCCCGGACAGGAAATTTGTCCCAGTAAAATGTGTCTTTTAATTTCCTGACCACTGGTACCAAGAATGTTGATGTGGAGTCAAGCAAGCTGAAACTGTTAACAAGCTCAATCTCTTTTTCCATCCATCACAGTGTTGCCAATTGGCCCAGTGGTGAGAATTTTTGGCTTCTTGATGTTGAACTTCAATCCATATTGAACACTAGAGTCCTTGAATTTCTGCAACATAAGTTTCAGGTTCTTCAGTTTCAGCAAGCAAGGTTGTCATATGCACATTGCAGGTTGTTGATGAGTCTTATCCCAATCCTGATGCCACATTCTTCCCAAATTATCTGTTCTGCATGAAGATCAAAAGGGTATGGAGACAGGAAGCATCTTTAATGCACCATTTTCCTAATTTTAAACTGTGCAGTGTTTTTTAGTTCTGTTCTGAAAAGTACTTCCTAGTCTGAGTATAGGTTTTGCATGAACACAATCAAGTGTTCCCATTCTCTTCAAGGCTAGCCACAATATGTTGTACTCCACATGGTCAAATGCCTTTGCATAGTCAATGAAACACAGATAGGCATTCCTCTGGTATTCTAAGGAAAACAAAAAACCCACTGCCATGTACTTGAGTCTACTCATAGTGACCCTCAATCAGGTTTCTGAAGTTGTAAATCTTTTGAGAGAAGTCTATCTATTTTTCTACCTCAGAGAACAAGTGACTTCAAACCACTAAACTTTATTAGCAGCTTGATACATTATGCACTATGCCACCAACACCAATCAACCCATTGCTGCTGAGTTGAAAACAACTATCAGTTGATCCTCCAGTGGTTTTTTTGTTGTTGTTATTGTTGTTTACTTTTGAGTGGGAACCAACTCACAACTGACCCCACAGTGGGCTTTCAGAAAGAAATTACCCATCTTTTCCCCTTGGAACAGCTTATGGATTTGAATCGCATAATTTTGAGTTGGCAGCACAGCCATTTACCACTAGGCCACCAGAGCTCCCTTTAGTAGGTATTTAGAGGCTGTAAATTGCACAGGAAGAGATTGCCTATTTTTTTCCCATGGGACTACTGATAATTCAAACTACCTACCTCTGGGTTGGCAGTGCAACATCCCACAGACTAGACCATCAGAGCTCTCTACTATGCCACCAGGGATCCTTGAAAGGACCTAAGAAGTCATACATTCATAAAAGAGAAGACGTACAAGAAATTGGGAGACTTCTCATATTTTGAATGCAACATTATTCTTGTTGTTTTGTGCTATTCACTTGGAACTGATTCATAGCTGACTCATCAGTTGGTTTTAAGAGGCTGTATACTGCACAGGAAGGGATTATTCAACTTTCTCCTACAGAGTTGTTGGTGGATTTGAACCACTTCTCTTTGCATTGGCAGCATAACTCTCACTCACTAGACCAATAGAGTGCCCTTTGTAATAAATCAAATGCAGTACAAAATTAAAAATTATAGCTGCAAACTCATTGCTCTAGAATCCATTCTGACACATGTTGACCTTCATATGGTTGTTGAGGCTCTCAACTCTCATAGGCGTTTTCTGCCTATCCTTGTCCTATAAAGGGGGAAATTAGTGTATAGGAGCCATCACCCCTTCTGTTAACAGCCCAGCATGTAATGAAGCATGCAACTAGAGCTACATCTA
Organism: Elephantulus edwardii; assembly: GCF_000299155.1. NCBI lineage: Eukaryota > Metazoa > Chordata > Mammalia > Macroscelidea > Macroscelididae > Elephantulus > Elephantulus edwardii. The sequence goes on from NW_006399851.1 coordinate 2,988,007, forward strand.
GAAATAAGAAAAGGCTCAGTAATAGCTGTTTTGGAAATCAAATATCAGTAGGCTAAGAAAGGAATAAGGGGAAAACAATAGAACCAAGCCTGAGGCTTTATAACCTAGATAGTGGAGGAAATAAACCTTCATGACCTTAGAAAGAAATAAATGCATGGTCAAGACAAAGCTGTGCTTATTTTGTTTTGTTTTGCTTTGTCTTTAATGGAGAGTGATTTGAAATAAAATGTAAAAGAGAATAAATGAAGAAAAAGAAGAGTTAAAGATAAAGGCAATAGAGACCTTTGCTGCTTTTTAAAACATCAGTTCTCAAGAGAATATTACTCTCTCCTTAACAATAAAACCAAGCTAGATAACCTATAAAAAACTACAGCATTCCAAAGCCTATTTGAGAGCTTAGGTCACAAAGGAACATGAACTAGATAACCTAGAAACATAATCTAGAAAGTGATGAGTCTTTCCTAGGAGCAGAGAAACCACAGTTGCTTTCCTCCTGGGTGGAATAGTGAGAGAAAGAGGAAACTGCTACAATCACAGATGAACTTTTAACTACTTTTCAGTAGCGAACAATGAGCTAGCCAATCGTTTAGAAAGCCTTGAAGCTCCAGACCCAAAACCCATCTATACACATATCAGTTCTTCCCCTTGACATTCATTAAATGCACAGGGAAAAGATTAGGAGCAGAATAGCAAAATTGAAGATTAGGGGGGGAAAAAGAGAGAGAGAGAGAAACAATATTGCCAAAGAGTCCATTTTGACTCATGTTAAGTGTAAGTATCATAGAGGACATTTGCCCCTAAAGTCTTCCTGGTTGTATGGATCATGGGATCAGATCACCATGTGGCGCTACTTATTGCTGTTGTTGTTAGGTGCCCTCAGGTCAACTAAGAACCATAGTGACCCTGGAAATTTCCAACATGCTAGAGCCCATAGTTATAGTCACTATGTCAATCCATCTTATTGAGGGTCTTTCTCTCTTACTTTGAACCTATACCTTTCCCACCATGATACCTTTTTTCCCAAGGACTGTTCTCATCTGACATCATGCTCATAGTATATAAGATGAAATTTCATCATCTTTGTCTCTCAAGAGCACCCTGGTTGCACTTTGTTTTGAGATAGATTTGTTATTTTGGCACTTCATGAGATATTCAGTATCCTCCTCTAATATCAAAATTCCAAGGCACTGGTTCTTTTGTCATCCTTATTTATTGACCAACTTTCACATGCATAGAAAGTAAATGAAAGAAACATATCTTGGATCAGGCATACCTTAGTCTTCAACATCCTTCCTCTTTAGCACTTTGGAGAGATCCTGGGCAGACGATTTTCCCAATGCAACACATCTTTTGATTTTTTTGTTTTCTGGCACCAAATAATTTTATTGTAAATGCAAATAAAGTGTGAAATCACTGACACTTCAATCTTTTCTCCGTTTATCAGGATGTTGCCTATTAGTCCAGTGGTAGGCATTTTTGTTTTCTTAGTGATACAAAAACATTTGAAACAATATGTCAACAGAGAACTGCCAGATGTGCAGGCTAGATTTAGAAAAGGTTGTGGTACTAGGGATATTATAGCTAATGTTACATGGACCTTGGCAGAAAGCAGAGAATACCAGAAGAATGTTTATCTGTGCTTCATTAACTATGCATACGCTGTTGACTGTGTGGATCACAAGCTATGGCTGACTCTGAGAAGAATGGGAATCCCAGAACATTTGATTGTGCTAATGCGAAACCTATACTTGGACCAAGAGGCAGTCGTCAGAACAGAGCAGGGGGACACTGGATGGTTCAAAATTAAAAAAAGGGTCCCTCAGGGATGTATTTTGTCTCCATAGCTTTTCAATCTGTATGCAGAACAGATTATCCAAGACGCTGGGCTGTGCAAGGAGGAATGTAGCATCAGGATTGGTGGAAGAAGCATCAACAACCTGTGTTATGCAGATGACACAACCCTGCTTGCTGAAAATTGAGGAGGACCTGAAGCGCTTGTTGCAGAAGGTCAAGGAATGCAGTCTTCAATATAGATTGAAGCTCAACATCAAGAAGACAAAGATTCTCAGCACTGGGCCAATTGGCAGCATCAGTATGGATGGTGAAGAGATTGAGATAGTTAACAGTTTTCGTTTACTTGGTTCCACAGTCAACACTCTTGGTAACAGCAGCCAGGAAATCAGGAGATGAATTGCATTGGGAAAGTCAGCTGTGAGGGACCTCTCAAAAGTACTGAAGAGCAACGCCATCAGGCTGGAGACTAAGGTGCACCTGATCCAGGCTATGGTCTTTGCAATTACGTGCTATGCACTGGAGAGTCGGACAGTGACTAGGGATGATAGAAATAGAATTGATGACTTTGAGTTGTGGTGCTGGAGAAGAGTGTTGAATATACCATGGACTGCTAGGAGAACAAACAGGTTTGTCCTGGAGAGGGTGAAACCATAATGCTCCTTGGACTCAAGGATTCTGAAGCTTCATTTGGCATCCTTTGGACATGTTGCAAGGAGGGGCGGGTCTTTGGAGAAGGATATCATGTTTGGGAGAGTGGAGAGACGGCGCAGGAGAGGAAGACCCTCGATGAGATGGATCGATTCTGTGAGTGGAGTGGTAGGAATGAGCATGTTTGAGACGGCAAGGTTGGCACATGATAGAAAGGCCTTTAAGGCTCTTGTACATAGGGTTGCTATGAGTGGCAAGTGACTCAAGGGCACATAACAGCAACAATTAGATGCAACCCATATAGAAGAACATAGTCTTTAATCTTGTACAAAAAGCTGGAAGATTTGGTTTGGTTTCATACTTATTGCCATCAAGTTAGAACCAACTTATAAGTATCAGAGGGATTCTAAACGTGCAAACTGCACAGGAAGATATTACTTATTTTTCTCCGACAAAGCTTCTTGTGGATTCAAATCCTAAGAAAGATGTAGCCTTTGGGCAAGCATTGCAACTACCTACAGAATAGAACAGTCCAAGTTCCTTCTATTAGTTGATTAGAGGCTGTCTGCTAACAAAAAAAGAAAATCCATATTTTCTTGATTGATAAAGGAACTCTGGTGTTGTTCCTATCAAGCTATATTATTATTTAAACTAATTATTAACTATGTATGTCTGGTGATTCGAATTCACCAATAACTCTGTATCTCAGAAACCCAGTGGAGGGTCATTCTGAGTCAGAATCTACTGGCGGGTGGTAAGTTAAGTAGAAAAGTTTGAGGAATATTACTAGGCAGGAATTCCAGTCAGTGGTTCCTAAAGAACTGCCAGCACGTAATTTGCATCAGAAATACCCAAGGGCAAAGTTAAAATACAGATTACTAATCCTACTCCCAAACATACAAATCAGAATCCACTCTTAATATTCATTCAGGTGGTTTTAATACTTCCAAAAATTTTAGAATAGTGATATAAATTATATCTAATCATAACAAACTATGGCCAATATAGAAAAAAGTAAAACTTTCAGAACACTTAAATATGCTTTTACAAAATCTGCATCTAGACCAAGAAGTTATTGTCCAGAGAGGAGAAGGAGACATTGCTGGGTTTAAAATTAGTAAAGGTGTACATCAGAGTGAGATCCTTTCTCCATACCAACTTGATCTGTACACTGAACAAATCATTCAAGTAGCTGGCATATGAAGAAGAATACCTCAACAGGATTGGAGGAAAACTCATCAACAACTTACGATATGCAAATGACACAGCTTTGCTTGTGTAAAGTGGAGAGAGTCTGAAATATTTGCTGCAGAAGAACAAAGATCACAGACTCCATTAATGATTGCATCTCAACATCAAAAAGACAGAATCCTTACTATTGGACAAATAAGAAAACATCCTGATAGATGAAGGAAAGATTGAAGTTGTCAATGATTTAATTTTCCTTGGATCTACAATAAATATCTATGGCAGCAGCAGTCAAGAAATCAAAACATGTGTTGTATCAGGAAAAATCTGCTTTCAAAGACCTCTCCAAAGCTCTAAATAGCACAGATGCCAATTTAAGAGTAAGGGGTATTTGACTCAAACCATAGTCTTTTCAATTACTTGTTGTGTATCTCAAAGATAGTGACTAAGACTGATAGAAGAATTCTTCCCTTTGAATTGATGAGTATTGAATAGCTCATATCAACTGCCAAAAAAATCAAAACAAGTCTGTCTTGAAAGGAAGTACAAACAGTATGTGCTCCTTAGAGTTAAGGTTGGTGAAGTGTCACATACATTGGACATGTTGTCAGAAGAGACCAATGCTTCAGAAAAGACATTATGCTGGGGAAAGTGGAGGGTCAGAGAAAGAGAGGAAGATGCTCAACAAGATGGATTGACACAGTGACTGTAACAATGGGCTTGAGCATGTTGGAGATGGTAAAGATGGTGCAGGATAGAGCAAGATTCAAATTTATTTATTTATTCATAGAGTAGCTATGAGTAGAAGTCAACTAGATGGCACCTAACATGTCACAAGGCACATAATATGTTGCTTTTAAAGATTTACAGCCTCAGATCTAATAAATCACTAGCACAAAGGAAGAACTCATTCAGCATTTCTCAAATTGAAGGAACAAAAAAGAAATTCAAGCCCTGAGTTTCAATTCTTAAAGATACTATGGGCAAAATAATGATAATCTAGGAATCATCAGAAGAAGATAGAAGGAATACAGAGTCACTGTACTGAGAAGAATTGATTGATACAGAACCATTTCAGAAAGTAAGTAGCATATGCTCAATAACCAATAGTAATAAAGGAGGATGTTCAAGTTGCTCTGAAGGAATTAGCAAAAAACAAGGTTCTAGGAATGGATGCTTTCCACCAGTTGACATATTTTAATAAATACAGCCCTAGATGTACCTAGATTGTATCAAGATGCACCAGATTGAACCAAGAAATCTGAAAGATAGCTACCTGGTCAACTGACTGGAAGAGGTCCATATTTATTCCCATTCCCACAAAAGATGACCCAACAGAATGTGTAAAGTATCACACAATACCACAGACAAACAAAATCTTACTAAAGATTATCCAAAAATGATTAGAACAGTACCTTGACATAGAATTTCTGGAAAGACAGGCAAAATTTAAGAAGCTACGGTACTAGTCTATCACTGCTGATGGTAAATGAATTTTGGCTGAAAGCAGAGCGTACAAGAAGGATACCTATTTGTGTTTTGTCAACTATGCAAAAGCATTTGACTATGTGGATCACAACAAACTGTGGCAAACATTGACAAGAATGAGACTCAAAGAACACTTGATTGTGCTTATGGGAAACCTATACCTAGACCAGAAAGTGTTGTTCAAACAGAGCAAGGGAACACTGAATGGTTCAAAATCAAGAAAGGAATATATCAGAGATGAATCACTTCTCTATACCTTTTCAATCTATATGCAAAACAGATCATTCACGAGGCTTGACTATATGAAGAAGAATGTGCCATAAAGATTGCAGGGAGATTCATCAGCAACTTAGATTATGACACAATCTTGCTCACTGAAAATTACAAGTAATTGGAGCATTTCAGAAGGTCAAGGGCTTCAATATTCTCAACATCAAGAAAACAAAGATCCTCAGCATTGGGCCCATAACTGGCATCATGATAAATGGAGAAAAGATTGAGGTTGTTGACAATTTCATCTTACTTATATCCACAGTCAAAAGATGAATTGCTTTAAGAAAGTCTGCTGTTAATGACCTCTCCAGAACACTTAAAAACAATGTTGTTCATATAGAGACTAGGCCATGGTCTTATCAATTGCTTGTTCTGCATCTGATAGCTGGATAATGAATAAGGATAACAAGAAGAATCAAAGCCTTTGAGTTGTGCTGGAGAACAGTATTGGACATACCATCGACTGCCAAGAGAACAAGATGAAACTGGGTTACTCCTTAGAGGCAAGAATTTTGAAGTACCATCTGACATTCTTCGGGTATGCTGGCAGGAGGGACCAGTCCTTGGAGATTGACATGCTTGGATGGGTAAAGGGTCAGCACAAGAGGGGAAGACCCTGGATGTGGTGGATTGACAGCATGACTGTGACAATGGAGTTAAGTGTGCCAGAGGTGATGAGGTTGGCTCATGAAAGGGTAGGGTTCAGAGCCATTGTTCAGAGGTTTGCTGTGGGTTGTAGTTGACTTGAGGAAACAGAACAACATTACAAGTCACAAACTTTAGAACAATTAGAGGTTTGTTTGTATGCTTGATTTTTGGTTTTCTTTTTAAATGATCATTTTTAAAAGTCTAGTTCACATAATGGTTTAAGCACTCAATAATTAAATAAAAGTTTGACATTTGGAACTCACCTAGCAATTCAACAGGATAAAGGCCTATTGAATCTGCTTTGGTTAAAAAAAGCAATGAAAACCCTATAAGGCAGTTCTGCTTTGTTACATGGGCTTATAGAAATATCCCTATGTATTAAGATTCCAAATCTTTGTTGTTGTTGTTGTTGTTTTGTGGGGTTTGTTTCTCATCTTTACATTTTTATTGTAAAAAATATATATGGGAACTCAAGGAGTATGGGTTGGGAACAGAAGAGTGAGGATGGGCAGGAATGAAATCACAGGACTGAACAATTTGATGGTGGAGGGAAAGGGTGAAGAAGATGAGAAAGATCCAGTGGGGACCAGAAAAGATAGAGTAATGGTGAACATAGTCCAATGGTGGTTAATGTTTTTATATATACAAAGAGATTGCTTTGCTTTGTGTTCATTTGTGGGTTTCTCATTTGGGAATGGAGCACAGACTCTGGCTGCTTCATGCTGAACAGGGGCATTGAGATGAAGGGGAAGGAAACCCACTTCAACACTTTACTGGTGGTCCTGAGTTGAAGTTGCATGCATACTTGTTCAGTTAGAAGGTATTTTCCTGACATTTTCTGCCCTCTGGACTGAAAAGTGTTTGCCTAGGTCAGTCCAGTGGGGATGGCTAGCTGAAACTTGAGGCTCCATTTTCCTAAGTTTCCTTAGCTGCCAGTTATATTTCCTTTTGTTTCTGGAACTGGGCTCAGGGTTCAGGTTTGGAGCAAGACTCAGTGTTCAGGTTACCTATACGGAAGGGAGCAAACCCAGAGAGAACAAGGCTTTGGAGGTGTTACTTACAGATGTACTGGAGAAGGAGGTGGAGGAAGTGGTTTAGATAAGATTCCTGTACCCACCAGGTGGCTTTCCCCAGTGACTTGACATCTGGGGGGGGGGAGGGGGGGAGTAGCACACCTCAGGGGATGGGTGGCAATCCTGGGGGACCGAGTGGCACTCCCTCCCACCAAAGCCCCCCCTCAAGGTCTGGATCCTGTGCCCTACTGGATACCAAGGCCAAAGAGAGCACCCCTGGCTCCAGCACCTCCACCATTGCCTCCTCCCCTCCACCAAGTGGTCTAACTTGAATTTGAAGTAGACATCACTACCCTTCACCTCTACAAATGGAGAAGGGGCTTTCAGAATGGTGAACAGATCCATCCAAGGTCTAAACAGTTCTTGGCAGCAGTAGGCAAGAAATCAAAAGATGTAGTGCATTGAGGAGATCTGCTGTCCAGGATCTATCCAAGGAAATATTCTTCACTGATGGCGCAATGCTCTCCAGGATCTGGTCCTTCACCCCCTGCAGTTCCATGGTGGTGCCACCACTCCTGCCATCCCCTCCAACATCAGGGGGTGTAGGGAACCTGTGGCCACTGGCAACCTATGGCCCTGTTGGGGTGTGGCAGCAGGTGGAGGGTGGCCATCAGAAATAGGATTCACTCACGTTTTTTTGAGAATCTTCGTCCTCTTGATGTTGAGTCCCAATCCATAATGAAGAACTGTTTAACTGTTCAGGTATAGATAAACTGTGGGCAGTGGATGGCCATGGTGGCCCATTTCAATGCGGCTTGGCATGCGTCTGGCTCCTCACAGTTTCCCCCCACCTCCACCACCATCTTGGTTCTGAGAATTTGTTTTAAAATAAATTTATTCTGTGGCTGTGTATGGGGCTTCATTGTACCAGCCACAGGGCCTGGTGTCCACCGCCCGGCCCAGGTGAGGGGACCTGTGGGTTCAGGCCAAGGTGTCCTCCACCCCATGGGGACATGGCAGCACAGGCTCAGCGGTGGGCAGTCAGAGGCCAGCGGGACTCATCTATGTTTTTTTGAGACTCTTTTTCCTCTTCATGTTGAGCCTCGATCCATATTGATGAGCAGTAGTCTAAGATAAATTGCGGCTTGTGGAGGGCCACGGCAGCCCATACCAATGCAGAGTGGTATGCCTCCAGCTCGTCACACTTCTTCCCCTATTACCACCATCTTGGTTCCCCCAAGACCCCAAATCTTTATTTAGCAAGGTATATCCAAACTTGAACACATGAGCTGCTATATTTTTATTTTCATTCTCAGTCTTTCCACTAAAGGAATGTGTGAGATATGGCTATTAGAGTCATTTTCTCTGCCTGGGGGCTAATTACGCCATTTGGTTCATTTCTGAAAATATTATATTACATCCAAAGGCAAAACTGATGGAAGCTTGTTTCAGGTTTGCTTTTAGCAATTTTGTACAGATTAAATTGGTTAATCAGAAATTATGCAAGCTAAAATAGATCTGTTTGTTTGTAAATCTACAACACGAAAGTGCTTTAAAAAAGTAATAATACGAAGCTTGAGTACTTTATACTAAGTGAAGTAAACCAATCAAAACCAGGACAAATATCATATCACCTCACATAAAAACATAAAAAGTAGGAAATGTACAGAAATTAATGTCACTAAGGATAGGAGGGATGTTGCTGTTGTTGTTGTTATGTGCCGTCGAGTCGTTTGCAACTCATAGCGACCCTATGCACAACAGCCCTAAACCCTGCTCTATCCTGCGCCAACCACACTGCCTCTGACAGACCCATCCCGATTACCCCAGTCAC
>NW_006399851.1:2997842-3000661 GCF_000299155.1 Elephantulus edwardii
TGTCAGATACTCCTCTAAATCTGAACATTCAGATTAAGACAGACTAGGAAGAAGGATTGGCCACCCACTTCTGAAATAGCAGGCCTCTGAAAACCCAATGCACAACAGATGGGAGGGATAGAGGTCTAATAATAATAGGAAAAGAAATCTAATGTATTAAGGATAGCATTGTACAGCTGGTGACTGTAATTATTATCAATAAGTACTGTCAATGTGTGAAAAGTTGAGTTGGCAAAAGTTACGTGGTATTTTTATATTGCCAAAAAAATCCTAAAACAAATAAGGGCTTCTGAAGGTGAATGAATATGTACAATCTTTAAACATCTCATAGGATTTGATTCTTTATTTGAAGTATTAGGGTCACAGTTTCAAGGTACATATCTAAGAATGACCTAAGAATGCCTTTAATATTAGTTTCTAGTCTACTTTTTATGGTTTTTAATGTTCAGCATGTAGAATCTTTAAAGTTTCCAGGCAGCTATCTAAGACAATTGGTCCCTATTCACTTGGAGCAACAGAGGAAGAAAAGTCAGTAATGGGAAAAGGATATAGAATATATAGCTAATTGTCTCTATTAAAAACACTGCCTCCTTTGTCCTGGTACAGAAATCATTGATGTCCAGCTATCATTACTAAACTTTTTGATTAAAGGTTCCAGGAGAATCTTGATCAAATTGGGGGAAATGCAGAACAGAATTGAAATTTCTCATGACTTTCTGAAGCTATTGAAGTTGGAGTAACCCCTGAAACTATTTCCCTGAGATTATATTTAATTGGTTAATGAAAAAATATCCCCTAAATTCAACTTAAAATCAAATAATAGTTTAACATAGCTAGTAAAAAAAATGTATGCCTTGATCATTACACTTTGCACTATGTATATGGGATCAAATTGTCAAGAGGAGCTCAAAATAGAAGTTGGAAACTTTAGGGATCAATGAGTGGATGTTAATGCTGTTGCTGTTGTTGAGTGATAGCCAGTTGGTTCCCATGGCAACACTATGTACTACAGAACTATCATCACAATTGTTCCTGTGCTTAAGACTATCATTAAAGTCACTATGCCAATCTATATTGTTAAACGTCTTCCTTAGAGTCCCTCCTGACAACATGCTTGCCTTAGAAAAGAAAGGTGGTATATTTCAAAGAATGTCATAAATATCATTAAACCATATAAACAGGAGTGGCCTCACTTCTTAAACCACATGCCTCGGGAAACTCTTGGAAGTGGGAGAAGCAATGATAGTATAGAAAGGCTTCATGTCCTTTGTTCATAGGGTCGCTATGAGTTGTGCGCTACTCGATGACATTGAACAACAACATCTCAAAAAGCATTTAGTCACCAGTTTGGAGCTGGAATCCAGATTGGGAAGTCATCTGGAGCAGCCAGATTCTATAGAGGTTTCGGTGTGAGTTGATTGTATTCAGCCTCCAATTCAAAAAGAAATTCGATCATTGTTCTAAGTGGTATAGCATTTACCTGTTTATTTGCTCTAAAGAGGTGACTCTGCAGATGTGGCTGTGATGCTAAACACTGTGACACTGACATGTCAAAGGCAAGAATGGTTACTCATGATGGACAGTGTTTGGTGGAGCTCCCCAATTAAAACAAGCTTGGAAGCAGAAGTGGCATCCACTTCCAAAATAGCTTGCCTCCGGAAACCCTATGAACCTGGAGAAAGGATTAAAGTTATACAAGTGTCCAGGACTCTCATTCATAGGGTTACTATGAGTTGCCTACATCTTGATGGCACTTAACAGCAATAAACTGTATATGCAAAAACTGTTGAATTGCCTTATGTTTTGCTGTATTTATTCTCAACAATAAAATAAATAAAACTTAGATGTAAATATAATAATTTAAATGGCATGCTGTTTACATGTAAATTAGTTAATTCTATCAAATAAGAGAGTTTACTATTTCCAAAGGAAAGATATGAGCAATTAAAGAATATAGAGAATGAAATATTGAAAAAATTCTGATCTTCTATAACACAATTCTGAGAACATCATCCTCATAGAACATAAGAAAGGACACACCAGTGAGGTTACAACTACCTACTCCTTATGTTTCAGCTGAAAAAGGAGTAATAAAAATTAAGTGTTGAATTTATGTTCAAGTAAATTAAATAATTATATATAAGTAAAATTTTGCAAGTATAAAATAAAGATATATATTGTATCATTGTGTTGTTAAATGCTTTTTAGTCAGCTTTCATTCATAGTCACATATAAAAGGGGGAGTCCTGAACCATTCTCCCAATCACTCCTGTGGTATGTTGACACTCCAGCATTTAACATCTGTGATTAGAGGGAGGGTAGAAATGCAATTTCACTGACCTTGAGTAGATTCCACCTCATAGCTACCTTCCATCAGATTTTGGAGGCTGTAAATTGTGTGTGTGTTTCAATAAAATTTTATTTATACAAACAAATGGCAGGCCATATTTGTCCTATAGTCTATCTACAGTTTATCGTCCTTTGTCCTGAACTAAGAGCCCTGGATGATGTGAATTGTTAATGCATTCAGTTACTAACTACAAGGTGGGGGGTTTAAATCCACCCAACAGCTCTTTAAAAGAAAAATTTTGTGATCTACTTTCGGAAAATTCTGAGGCTATAAATGTTATGGAAAGAGGAGAACTATCTTTACCTCTTGGAGTGGATGATAGATTCAAACAGTACCAGCTGCTCTAAGGTAGAAAGACCATAAATCTTCTCTCACGAGTTTAATAGCCTCAAAAACTCAGTAGGGGATCAGCTACCAGTTAGGACCAACTCTATGAGAGAGAGAGAGAGAGAGAGAGAGAGAGAGAGAG